>NC_081833.1:50325394-50646394 GCF_030867095.1 Alligator mississippiensis | reverse complement strand
TTCCAGGTTGAAATGTCTCCTTTTTAGGTTGTAAGAAAATATTTTGAGAATCTTAACCAATATTAGGCACTACTACTAGTGGCATGTGATTAAATAACGGTAAAAAAAAAAAAAACCTGAAATGAAATAAAGGAATTAAGGAAAAAAAGACATTAATTAAATTTGAAATGAAACATGTAATATTCCAAAATGAATTTCAAAAATGTCCTTTTTTGTTTTACTTTTTTGTATGAATTGTTGAAAAACAATATAATTTAACAAGCAGTGTAACTGAAAGAGAAGTAGAGTGAGTGATAAGCCCTGGATTAATTGGTGAGGTAATGTCAGACATGGTGAGAAAACAAATCATACTACCAATACTTTGTTCTAGTAAATCACAATTCTCAGAGTTTTCGGAGAACAACTGATAGTGAAGATCTGCAAGAAATAAATAGCCTTTTTTGCACATGAATAGTAAACAACAACAACAAAATCAATACAGCTCTGTTCTATTTTCAGCTTTCAAGGGCACAAGGTGTTGATACTTCACTCTGAAGAAGCTCATGGTATGGTTAGCAAAATGTCAGCAATGATTGGGCAGTTCAAACAAAACTGACATCTGCTGTAAGTTTACCCTGAAAAAGTCAAGAGTGAGACAAGATAACAAGAACTAGATAAGTCCAAAGAGAAACTGTGTTTGCCTGAGGGGAATTTGCTGATGCAACATTACAAGTTGAAAAAAAAATTGGGCAATAGTTATTAATCTATCTGCAACCACCTTGTAAAACTGAAAAGCTCATCTGAGTTGATTCTCAATCTTTGCTGGTGAATACTGACTTAATGGTAAAGACAACATTGGCAAAAATGAATTTGTACTCACAGTTTTACAGGCAGAAACATTTGCAATCATAAAAATACAATTAGTGTATGAAAACAGCATTTTCAAGAAGAGAACAGACACATGACCCAACACAGACATTCGCATCATTTCAAATGCCTGCAATAGGAAAGCTGTTCGTACAGAACCCAGGCGAGTTGGAGGCCCATTTGAAAGTTTGACCCTAAATGTTTTATTTCTGTTTACAAAAAGAATTTGGGTTTGGTACATGCTGGATATGAGGAGTCAGATGTCACTGAAGATTCGTGACTCATGAGGCAGCAAATGATTCTCTAACATTGATAAAGCCAAGGGTTAGAGTAAGCCATAGGTTTTATCAATATCGTGGAAACATTTGTCCTTCAATTATAGCCTTTTCTCTGCACATCTCTTGTCCCAGGAAGAAGTTTTCACTCCCTTAAAGAAGGGAATTACTTCTCCACTTGCATCTGTTAGAGCCAAAGTTCTAAGATCTCACAATTTTCTTTCCAGTCACTTACGGCATGGAGTACTAGACATGGGCAGCCTGTTACACAGGACAAACGCAAACTTCAAGCAGGCAGAATACAAGGACTGAAAGGTCCCTTACTTTCCTATTCAACAAGGCCACAATCTAGCCCTATATACCTGCTTATGTATATAGAAAATCCACTGCATCAGGGACTTTGGTATCAAACAAATAAAGCAATGCAGGCTGACCTGGCAGGCGTACTAGCAATTTACCTCATTCTTCTACTCTCTTTTGTGCTAATGTCTCAAACTTCCTTTGCTATCTTGAAGTTCTCTTTAGAAACAAGTTTGAAAGGAACTTACAATTCTTATACTTAGATACAGAAATTTCCTAATGTGGAGGATGTCTGCATGAAATATATAATAATTATGATTTATTTAAGCACTGGTCATGTTTGAAAGTATAAAATCAATTAGACCAAAGAATTTATAGTTCCATATATGCTTCAGAGAAGGACATTGTTATAGCTGTAATAAATAAAATATATGGATAAGTATAAGTTCAAAACTATAATGATTTAACCACTTCCTCCGCTTAATTTGTGCACTCATGTTTCCTTGGCTTTGGTATGGACATTTCACTAGGGTGCATGTCCAAATATATCAATTAGGAAAAACAATTACCTAAGCTGGTAAAACATAAAGCAAATTTTATGCTTAGAAACTAGAGCTAGTGCTTTCATACAGTGCTCAATATTGTTGTTTCAGTATATTTATATAGCAAATTCTATTTTCCATATGAGTCACTACCTCAGTAAACTAAAGATAGCATAAACTAATTAAACAAAATTACTAGACATGAAAACTTAGAAGTATGAAGGTCTTCAGAGGCTGAACAAGCCATCTTATTACATGGATGGTAAAAGAAAAAAAATGTAAAGGGGAGATTTTTGAAAGGAATATTACATGTTATTTACATGAACACCCCTCAGAAAACAAACCTAACTTATGCTGGAAATCAGGTAACTCAAACTCCAATTAATATGCACTTCAGCATACTGTCATCTTTTAACTTCAATTTAAGGTCACCAGGATTTAAGCATGTGCTTACATTCTTTGCTAACTCCAGGGCCAAATACATAACTTTTCATTGGCATGCACATTATTAATTTCTGATCACAAGTGAGCACATCAGTTCTGGTGATGGACCTTAAGCTTTTGCTTTTGAAAATGTGTTCATAACTATTCAAGCTGAGTATTTGAATTGGCATTTCCTGGTTTGCTATGGAGTTCACAGGACACAGCTGTTTTCAGACTGATATGTGATGTTAATAAAAGGAAGGAGAAGAATTTCCACTGAAGAAAATCTGGGATGCTCCTTAAAAATCCCTATGAAACAGAGGCAGATTCAGGATTTGGCAAAGGGGGGTTTAGGAGCAGCCACCCCCACTGCCAGCCTCTTCTAACCACGACTAGAGAAATGAAATCTTCATAATTTTATAAGGAGGAAGCAAGTTTTACCACCTGAAACCTGAGATCCTGCTCCTGCCTTTGTTTAAGGTACAGAAAAAGCTCCGCTAACAAGTGTACAAGCTCTATTAACCGGCATGCCGGCTTGTAAGGTAAAGTGAAACCAGAAGTGCCCACTGTGGCACTTCCAGTTTCTCCGAGCCCCCGCAGCCCAGGGCAAAGCACCCTGTGCTGCTAAGCCCCTACGGCCTGGGGGCATGACAGGTTGCACGGGGCCTGCCTCCCTGTCCTGCAGGAGGGTCAGCAATGCTGTGGGAGGGGCGGTGATGCCGTGGGAGGGGCAGCAACACTCCAGATGTGGCGGGAGAAGCGGTGGCCCAAATAGGCAAGGACGCCTGTTTGGGCTGCTCAATTAACTGGCATATTTTGTTATCCGGCATCCCCCATTCTTGGGGGATGCCAGATAACAGAGCTTTTACTGTAAATTGCATCACCACAGAGCTGAGATGCCTCACTGCAGAAGAAGAAGAACATTCCATCCTTTTACTCTTCTGTGAAATATGACTACATCTTGCTTGCCACCCTGCAACTTCGAGGTCAACAGACTATTCTAACTTTTCTCTGAGCCTAACCTGCATAAAATGAACTGTGCCAAACAGAAGATTTTACCACACCTTCAATCCTCCTGTGAAATATGAACTTTCATTTCTACCTAGGAGAACTGTTACAATCTTTTCTCCTATGCCTGAAGAAGGGTGATGTGTCTGAAAGCTTGCAATTAAAGAATGTTTTTTTGCAAAAAATTTAGTTGGTTTAATAAAAGATATCACCCCTACCATGAGTTCTCAACCACTAGAGATGCACCCTGCCATGGCAACCTCTGGGGACTGTTTTAAAGGCCCCAAAGTACACTTCCCCTCCCCTTCTCTGTCCACTTTTATAGCTCTCTCTGCTCTCCCAGGGATGGGGAAGCTTTGAAACCACTCCTGCTTGCTCCAGCTGGGCTGCATGGGGGCTGGGAATAGTGACAGCAGTAGCAGCTGAGATGGGTGGGTGGGTTCCCTCTCCCTGCCCTATTTCCTGGGAGTAGGTGTAGGAAGGGGGAGCTTCGCTGCCTGTGGCTGCTTCTGCTGTCATTGTTCCTAGCTAAGCCCACCTCCGCACAACCCAAGAGGACTAGCTTTAAAGCTTCCCTCACCCTGAGACCAAGGTGAAAGTAGCAGCAGCAGATGCAGGCAGGGGATGGCTGGGAAGGGGATGTGCTTCTGAGCATGGAGGGGATGGAGGGACTCGTCAGAGATTCCCAGGCTGGATCCAATTGGAAAGGCGGGTGCAGCCATGCCACTGCACCCCGTCCGTCCCTCCCTCCCCAGATCTGCCCCTGGCTTGAAATGATTTGTTTGTTCTACTTTATACGAAGTGCCTAAAAAGAAGTCATGGAGAAACCAGGTAGCTAAACACAGGCAATGATAAAGTCAATGGGAAATTAGGAAGGTTCAAAGCTCAGCTAGGAAGCTACTGACTAGTCTCTCTCTTTTGCTCTTCTAACCATAAATAACTCTATCTTGTCACAGCCAGCCTGGCCCTATTCCCTGCTCCCATGCCTCTAGCCAGAATAGCCGGTTGGTTCTCTCACCAACTGTAAAATGAATGTAGAATCAGCCATCTGTATAGCAAATTTGTGGATGCTGCTATTTGCTCTCATTTTAGTCACATGTTGCCTGATGTTAAGTATAATAGACTGGAAATTTGGAGACGAATCCCTTAGAACAGTATCTTCTTTTTCCTAGATCAAACAGAATAATCAAGATTCAGGATGAATACATTAATAGAAAATAATTAATTGAAGCAAGGAATATGAAACTAGGCATAATGGAAACACAAAACCAGACATACTGACTTGTCCTGACAGCTCAGGACTGGATACAGCTCTATCCACAGCCCACCTATGTTATTTTTGGTTTGAAGACATGGAACCAAATAAGAGTGGCATATGCAGTTGCTCTCTGTCAGATGATTACTTCAACATTATAGATAGTAGCACCTAAAAATATTTAATGGATTTATCCCCACAACACTCCTGAGAGGTTGGGAAGTATTTTAGCAAAGGATCCAAAATAGCCAGCATATTTAGCAGGCAGTTGCTTAAAAAAAAGCCACTTGGAAAATGCTTAGTAATATATCCCACCTTCCAGATGCCTTTCTTGGGTCTACAGTGAAGTGCTTTTACTCATTTGGACTTATTTATCTATCCATCTAATTTCAGAGGACTACGCTGTGTTTATTCTTATCTTTTAAAATGCCGCTGCAGCAGCTACTTCCCTTTCATACAACAGCCTAGTTGGTAGAGCCCTCACTCAGACAGTGGAAGACTCAGGCTCAGTTTCTTCCTCCGCCTGTGGGGTTTCAATCCTATGTCTTCCTTCTGTACTGAAATCACCAGGCTGGAGCCTGGTCTGGTTGTGGGCACAGTTGGAACTCACTGGACCTGAAAACACACGCTTATTGGGCCAAAGAAACACAACAGAGATCCTGAGAGATTAACCACTAGGGATGGGCAGTTCCAGTCCCTTTTACTAGAATTTTTTCTGTATTTTTCCAAATGACTGTTTCATGTAATCTACATAAGCATAAATAAAGACCAGAATCCAGGTCATCACAGGCCAGCAATATTAGTGCATAAAAGTGCTCAGCAATATAAACTTTGCCTCCTCCTCTCTTCTAGAGAGTAGAAGCTGCCACTGCTCTCAGCAGGGAGTATACTAGGCATACTCTGCTAACCCCCTCTGTATCAAACCCTTCAAAAGACTTAGGCCAAGGAGTACTTGATTTTTAGATCTTGATTAGATTTAAACGTGAGTTAGGTACCAAGTTGCCAAGAATGAGGTGGCACTGCAGAAACAGGAGTTTCAAGCACCTTGGTTACTAACTGACTTGCCACAGATCTTACAGTACATGACAAAACTCCCATATCCTACACTAGTGCCCTAACTACTGAATTATACTGCCTGTTATAGATACCCACCCTTATACACAAAACTACCTTTAGTTAATAATTGTATCTAAGTCTCCTAATTCACAGTTTTATCCTTATACAAAGCTGTCAATCTTACAAAAGTGGATGCTGACAGCCTCATTCTCTCTCTTTAGGATGCCGAGTGTTCTTTACCTGATATTAATTAAGGGAGAACATTCTATACTTAGTCAAATGATAGGGACAAGACACTTCAAGATGTAAGATGACTTGCATCAACAATTGTCAGTGCCATGCCTATAAAATCTTAAAGTGATGGGCACTTCATCTATCTTTTTCTGTGCTGTGCTGATGCTCACATTTAACAAATCGAATGGAGAATTATGATTTCATTATCTAAATTATGGGCACAAATTAAAGAAAATGAGATTCATTTATGGAACAATATTGGCTTGTTTTTTCTCAGTTACTAATCATGAGTTTAATTTTTAATGGAAAAGCATTGCTAGCACAATTAACACTCAATTTACATGTGCATCCATAGACCCAATTAATTAAATTTTATTGATGCCTAGTTGCTCTTTAAAATGCTTTCCAAATGCCTTCAAATTGATTTTAAATGGTTGATAGTGGAAGTCAGTTTGTACTTTTCTTGGTAGCAGTTTAAAAAAAATGTACCTTATAAATTGTAGGCATTCACTGATTTCCATAGCACATTTTATGTGTCAGTGGGCACAATTGTGACAATGAAACAATAGAATTAAAACAAAGATATAAAATGTTCTCTTAAAAACATGTAGGTGAAATGGGAGCTGTATCAGTAAATTATTGCATTTTGTGTACTATATTATTCGAGTATAGAAAATACTAGTGATGTTCAACATTGTGATTACCAATAGATTCAGCTAAAATAAGCACTAAATACTTCTAGTATTAAAACTATGGAATCAGAAGATCATCATTTCTTTTGAGAATGCTTCTCAGTCTTTAATCCTGGTACCCTCTGTCCACTTTTTTTTTTTAAAGCAGCATCACTATAATTTTATTCTTCTTTTCCTTTCTGTCACTGTATAGGTATGCAGCTTTCTTCACTGTAACATCCCAACACTACACAACATTAATGAATTTCTCCTTCCTCTCTCACAGGAGTCTTGAAAACTGCTATTACCCTATTACATAGAGAAATAATAAGCAGAAAAGTTAAAAAATTGTCCCTAAGTCTATTAAAGAAAACAGTGGGCATTGGCATTATGGACAAGATACAGAAAGATCTCTTGGGAATCAAAAAATGGTATCTGGATAGAACAAGGCCAGAAAATGGGATCCAGAAAACCCCCATTCCAGCAGCCAGAAAAGCCAATAGACACATGGTACAGATATTTTAGACTTCAAAATTACCTAAGTACCTAAATTAATGCTTTCACGCATGGGCAGAAATGTCCTGGTCTGAGCAGTGAGGTACCTACCTGCCATGTAAGGTTTGGTACAATTCAGATATGAGACAGAGCAGTGCCTAAACTTCACCTGCTGTCTCTGAAAAGGATTAGAACAGTGTTTCTCAACCCATGGTTTATGACCCAAAATTGTGTTGCAAGAATATATGAAAGGGTTGTGAACAAACGTTAAAAATGGACTCTCCTTTAAATAAGAAAAACATGGGAAACTGTGACTCTTCTCTTGCAAGCTGGCAGAGTTCCAGCCTGAAAGGGGCTTTTTGGGGCCTTCCATGCCCCACATCCCAACACACACTGGGGGGCTGGGGCCTGGGGTTGCAGGGAAGTGGATTGAGAGTGAGGGGCACTGGTTCTAGACTGGTGATCAATATTTACAAATGGGTCCTGGTACAACAAAGGTTGAGAAGAAGTACTAGATTAGAACACACCTGATGGACACTAACAACAACGGGTCCAGAACACAGCATGGCTGTGCTTATTTTCACTAAAAATGGGCCAGTGGAAATTCAGACCCAAACCTCCCACTTCCCAAAATGCTCTAATTATAGATGATGAGGTTGGCTGGCTGGGCCACTATCCAATCCCATTGTAGCCTGGCCACTGTGCACAGTGAAGGCCAGAGAGAAGGTAAACAAGAGGAAAGCGGGTCCTGTAGTCTAATGGATAGGATACTCAGCTGGGGAGGTAGGCTGTAATCCTATGTTCAGTGTCTGTCAATTTTTAATAATTCAGTGTTTGGCTAAAGTAAAATGCATAAATAGCTTTGGAGCAGGTTGATATCTCTCAGGTTATAGTCACAGTTCCTCTTCTTTTCTCACTGTCTGACCTTGGTTGCAAGTGGCCTAGGTTCAACAGGAACTTTGGGTTATTCTTTCTCTCTTCCTCCCTTCCCCCTAAATTGCTCAACAGCCTGCTGGTGATGGCAACTTCTGAGGAACTAGGTGTTCTGAGGCTGTGGATGGCCTAGACTTTTGAATGAATGTTTTAGCTTCCAGGATAATGTAAGAAAGGTGGAAACAGATACCACCACCACTCTCTTAAACAGAGTGATCTCTATTCAGTTGGGCACATATCCTCAGGAGAGGATTCTGGGGTCTGAATATGTGGAACCTAATGTTCGGTTTGGAGTTATGCACCTAAGTTCCAGATGGAAACACACCTTCAGGCACACCCTATAGCATTTCCTATTTGCTAGGTCTAGGAATCTCTCTGCTTAGCACACCAGTTTTTGAGGATCACTCTTTTAGGACACCTAACTCTCCCACACTGATTGTACAGGATATACAATTAGGTGAACTAATAGGTTACCTTGAATCACCCTGTTTGGAACCAGATACCTAATTGTTAGGGGTTATGACACCTGAATTGGAAGCTCCTCTGGAACTCACCCTGACTTGACCAAGTTTACAGATAAAGAGCTAGAAATGAAATGCAACTCCACTGATTTTAAGTCCAGTGCCTTTGCCAAAAGATAATCCTTCTTTAACTTTTATATGATGTCAGTTTCATAAGTTGGCGCTTCAAGATCTTAGTTTAGTTTCATATTTTAAGAAATTTCCTGTCACTGCCTCATTCATAGTGCTCTTGGTGGTGGCAAGTTTCTGTTCTATTTTCTAGGTAGGGGGGCTGTGTCTTTCTGCCATGCATCATTATGACAGGATTCAATGGTTGTAAATCCTTCTCTTCCAGCTCTGTGGGAGATTGATTTTCATGACATCTTTTATCCTCTGAATAAGCACCTGCTTAGCCTGATTTTTACCTTGATGTCTCTCTTCCAGATTATATCTAAAGTGAGAAGCTGTCTAAAGTACAGTGGTGATAAAATATTTGCCTACATGTCTAACAAATATCTATTTTGTACCTTTTCTATTTATCGTGAATGTTTTTAAAATCATTTAATTTTCTTCGGGTTTTTTTAGCCCAAGGTTTTACCTTTTAGACAAACTCCAAGATTAGATTTATTCAAGACTGTAACCTATTTGTAAATATAAAGTATTAGCAAAAACTGTATAAGTTTTATAATGCATCCTCCATACAGTTAATATATATTTTAATGCCACAGATTTATGTTTAAGTTAGAGAAAGTTAATGCAGACACATGCTACGAAATTATGCTGAACACAATACTAAAATAAATACAATCTTGTACCAGAATTATCTAAAAGTTTGCACTAGTATAATTTTGCATTCCGTTAGCATTGTGATTTCAATAAAATATTATTTGCTATATTATTCTGTGTTAAAAAGACAACCAAGATGAAAACTTAATTATCAGGGTACAGTCAAGAGTCATTAACAAGAATGAGCAATCAGGGCTCATGGTAGAGGTGATATCTTTTATTAGACCAAGAAGATTTTTGAAAAAAAAAAAATTATTGCATCATTTAATAAGAATGATGCATTTTGTAAAAATAAAGATTTGTGCTGCTGCAATCTCCTCTCTCATATCAATCTCTCCACTTGCAACTACATTATAAAATCCTAGAAAAATTGGGCTGGAAGGGACCTCTGCAGGTCATCTAGTCCAACTCCCTGCCTGAGGCAGGATCAGCCCTATCAAATCCATCCCAGACAAATCCTTGTCTAACATCTTAGCAAAACTACACAGTCAGCCTTGACACAACACAAGACAGAACCCTAACCTGACACAAGTAAAGCAGGGGGACCACAGTGGCCAGTGTCCTACTGTTGTGAAGGGTGTTAATATATGCTCAAGAGGTCCAGGAAAAGGGCTAGGCCCTTGCTACAGAAGAAGGCAACAACCCCTCCAGTCCATACCAATCTGACCATGGGGTAAAATTCCTTCCTGACTCCAAATGTGGTGATCAGTCTAATCCTGAGTGGAAGGGCAAGACCTTCTAGCCAGGAACTTCTGGGTTTAATACCCAGCAGAAGCTAAGAGTGCAAAGCAGGTCCTGGCCCCTATCCCTGACCCCTTTGAGATCCCATGGAAGGGCAGGCAGGAGGAAGATGTTGCTGCACTGTGGCATTAACCCCCCCCCCCAACTCACCAGCCCACATACTTGTTCCCCACACTCCCATTCTTCGTGGGTTAACGAGCTGTTTACTTGTTGTGGCAAAGTGGGGCTTCCTGACTAGCCACAGAGCTAGTTTCCCACCTGCCTCTGGGCACGCTGCCCACCTGTCTCTCCTGCCATGCCTTGTTGTAATTAATTAGGTTGTTAATTGAGGCAGGAGGCTGCCAATTTTACACCCCTGATATTGAGGAGGGCTATCCACAGCTCTGTTCAACCCCTACACTGCAGCCTAAGCCTCACAGATGACATCTCAGGCAGTTGGCTCAACCGTCCTCTTTGCCCATTAGCTGTGGCCCCAATCATGGGACCTTCAGCTTCCGTATAAGCTCTGGCCTCATCTCAGGCCAGTTGGGACCCCAAGCTTCTTTGCTTATTATGGGTGTCCCTTGTGGTGGGCCCCTGGCCCTTTTGACCCCTTCTGGTCCTGGCCCCAGCATTGACCAGTCAAGTCCCTCAGTTGGGTTTATGCCTCCTGCCTGCATTAAGGGATCAGAGTCCCTCATTCCTGGCTCCGGTGCTTCTGGATGCATGTCTGGCCCTGTGGGGTCACTCCTCCAGCAGGCTCAGGTGCTTCCCAAAGCTTACCTGGCCTACCCTGCTCTGATGATAAATGACCCACCTGAAGGTGAGGGCTGGGGTTAAGGTGCCCCTACCTGCCCTTCACCAGGGTGATAACTGGCCTGGCATTTCCTGGGGGCTCCGGCACCTCTGAGAGCCCCACCAGGCCACCCACACCCAGTAGGGTGTAGTTTTACATCATACCCAGGACCAGGAGCCTCCAAACCATCCCCTACAGCTCCTGCCCTTACCTCCAGGATGTTGTATTTGGCCTAGCAGCCAGGCAATGTTACTGCCTGGTCTGCCAGCAGCAAACTGCTCTGTTTATATGGGCAGACAGGGATCTAAAATGGCTGCTGCAATCAATCACCTGCTGGCTGCTTGGCTCAGCCCTTAAAGTGGCAGGTACCAACAGTGCCCTGCCACACTTGTCTATCAGTTTTAATAATCAGGGTGATTTCAGGGAAAGGCCCCTGTGAGGAGGGAAATGAGTCAAACATTGATTTGCTCAGAAGAATATCATCTTTCCTTCAATGTTGGTTTGCAACTTTACATTAGCATGTGAAGGATACATTTTCAGCATTTATATTTTGGCACATAATAGTAAGAAGTATTTAAAAAGAGATTTAGCATTCAATAGCAATACAGAGAGTTAGATTAACTGGGAATTACCTTTTCTTTAAATATGGAATCTTGAGAGGTGAACCAGGGACAAAAAAGTCTATTTATTGTATTGTTAAGGCAATATACTCCACAGTAATAACAAAAGTTATCTTTTCACTTGTAAGTGTAACGTAATGGAAGTTATAACAAGTCTTCTCAAAGGAAGCAGGAAGGTAAAATTAGCTGCAACAGGTTAGATTACTAGGTATCCTATTTCCAAAAGTGCTTAATAGAATAGTCAGCACTTCAGAAACTCCACCCCCCCCTAAAAAAAAAACAACCCCCAAAATATTCTACACCTAATCTTTGGGCAGCCAGGTATGTGAGAAGTATCTTTCCCAAATTCTCCTTTCTCAAATCCAGCTGCCACTTCAAACCAGAAATTAGATACTAGGCCTGTGCGAAGCAGCTAGTATTCGCTTAGGATTTGGCCAATTCAGGGGAAAGTGATTTGATTCGATGATTTGAATCACTGTCCCAAATCAATTTTGCTGAATCTGATTCAGAGATTTGGCCGCTGCTGAATCAGCCAAATCTCCAAATTGGACAGGCCCCATCCCCTGCCCGCTCTCCCAACCCTGACTGACTGGCTCCTGGCAGGTGGGGGGGGGGCAATCCCTGCTGCCTCCCAATGCCCTGTGCTGCATGAGGGGCTCTGCCATGAGCCCCCAGAAGCCCCAAGACCACTGCAGGAGCCAGCAAGTGGGGGCTTTTTTTTTAAAGAACCAGGAGCTAGGGCCGAGTGGGGCAGCCATGGGGTGGGGCTGGGAGAGCAGGCGGGGGATGGGGGCTCATGACAGAGCCCCCCACACAGTGCGGTGCAGTGGGGAGGAAGTGGGGATTGCCCCTCCCATCTGGCAACAGCCAATGAGTGGGAGCTTTTTTTTTCTTTCCAAAAGAGCTGGGAGCTGGGGCCGGGCAGGGCAGCCATGGGGGGGGGGGCAGAGGGCACTCAGGGGGGCTAGGGGAGCAGGCAGGGGATGGGGACTAACACGGTCCCCTCCTCCAACCCCTGCCTCCCGTCTGCTACTTACCAACGCAGAGTCTGGGTCCAGCTCCCTGCGGCAGTAAGCGGGGACTGCCCGAATCTCTGAAGCTCTCCGAATCTTTTGCAAATTGATTCAGAGAGCTTTTAAATCAAATCAGACCTTTTTATTGGTCTTCTGATTTGATTTGATTTGGATTCGGAGATTCAGCTGTCAAATCGGGCCGAATCTCCTCTGAATCGAATCAGCACCCAAAGCTTTGCACAGCCCTATCAGATACCCCTAAATATTGCTATTTGCTTTTCTGGTCAAATGTTTTTTAAAGAAATGTGCAAATGGTTCAAAACCAAAAGATTCAGTTTGACAAAACTTTAATAAAGAAAGATTTCTCTTTTCCAGAATAGACTTTCTGGGGAAAACCAGACAGGGATATTCAAGAATAGTCTGTACAATAGCTTCATGTTGTTGCTCTGCCTGATCCGGCACTGGGACTTTACTTGGATCTCCCTATTGTTAGGTGAGTTTTCTCTACATCAGGTTACTGGTTACTGGAAGGAGACAGTTTGTGTACATAGGCTTCAAAAGATTTTGGGTTATATTGTAATATGAATTAGAAAAATATAGGAAATCTTGAAAACTTTAATTGAAAAGAAAATATATCACCCAAAACTAGTTTTAAGAGGCTTCTGCTTTTGATGAGAGCAAAAATACTTGAGGAAATGGAATTTCCTGTACTGCCTTGGCAGTTCCATTTGAGAACCCAATCAGAACCTGTCAGTGCACAGCAGAGCTGTCCAACTTTGGCCCTATGAGCCAGAGCTGGACTGCAGGGTGTCTTGCAAGGCAAATGAGACAAACACTGTGCTGATAAGATGTTGGGGAGACCCTGGAGCCCAAGCTTTTCCCTTCCATTCTTATGCGTGTCTTACAGGATAGACCATATATTGCTCCTGGGGTGACTTCTCACCCTTAGCCAATCTTAGCCTTCCCTACCCTAATCCAGATGTTTGCAGCTCCAAAGGAGGAAGCTCTGCCACTCTTTAGCATTACACCCTGGGTTTGCAAAAAAAGAAACAAACAAACAAACAAACAACACCCCCCCCACTTCCTTTCCAAGGAAAAGGAGTACCTGAATCACTTTGGGATCATGCTTGCCACTGTCAGTATAGCAAAATAGGAAACAGTATTACAGAAAAAAGAAAACATGCAAGCAAAAGCAACTATAGTTTGAGAGAGAGGTAAAAATAAAAGGTAAAAAATACAAAGCTCTCACCCAGCTTCTCTGCATAGAAACAGTTCCAGAGTAATCCCTTATTCGCAATGACTTCCCTGCAGATGACTTCTCTTAGCTAGGGTCCTTCTAGCTCACAGACTTTCTCAGCTTGTCCCAGCTAACCCCTACATGGAGTCCTGAAGTTCAGGAGCATCTAATCTCTTTACCAGGTTAGAAGCTGGGTCGAGAAAATGTCCCTCTTTCCTAGGTATTCTCTGCACCCATCTCTTGTGCATCCTTTTGTACTTTCCCCATGTCCTCTTAGTTTTTGGTGAGAAAGAATATTATCCAGATGGGCTTTATCTTTCCACCCAGTGGGACATGACTGAAGGAGTGCCTCCCCATCCTTGCATCATTCTCCTTTCCAGACAAATGCTTTTTAGTCATTACTTCAATCCGTACAATGAGCAAACAGGACCTTCTCTGAATGGGAATGGCTACTGATTCACCCATCATTGCCACTCTACCTGTTCTAGCAACTGGGTCCCTCTTGGTGTGAGAGAAGCAAACTATCCCACCTTACCATTAGTAGTTACAGTAGCTATTGTTTTCAGCTACACATTGTCACCCTGCAATCTAATTTGGGAGGATCTCCATGCCTGCCACACAGTGAACCCCCAAAGCAACTTGGTTTGGAGGTGAATCTGTAATAAAGATTTCCCACCTCTGGTGGCTGTCAGTGCAGCCGCTAGAGCTGTTGGATTGGTGCTGCTCTAAAACCACTGAGGTGAATGCTACTGCTGATACTGCTACTCTCCTGTCACGAACTTGAGTTAACAATGGAAACTAATCTCTCAAAAATTTGTGGCAGGAAGGGGGGTACAGGGTTAAACAAACTCCTTGTGCCCCACATACAGCTTGTGTGCTGCCAGCAGAACAGCTCTAGTGTACAGGATAGAAAACATGGAAAATAGTCAGAATTTAGGATACAAAGTTTGTTCAGCATTTCTGAATAAAAAAAATCAATGTTGCTTTTCCAAACTAAACCTACATTCAAGATTGTCTTTTTTTCCTGAGATGTACCCATAAATAATAATAATAAGAAGAAATATGACAGTTTGAAGAATCTGTCTACCTATAACTTATTAATTCTATTGTGGACTCTATGTGTATATCATATTTTGGTCTGAAAGTCCAAAAGGTGTTGAGATACAGATAATAAGAAAAGGGTGTTGCATGCTGGTCTTCTATTCAAAAGGCTACTACCCAAGTAGGCTGGTAACCAGACAACCATTTCAGGCTGGACATAAGGAAGAACTTCTTTACTGTCTGAGCCCCCAAGGTCTGGAATAGACTGCCACCGGAGGTGGTTCAAGCATCTACTTTGAACACCTTCAAGAGACATTTGGATGTTTATCTTGCTGGGATCCTATGACCCCAGCTGACTTCCTGCCCCGGGACAGGGGGCTAGATTTGATGATCTTCTGAGGTCCCATCCAGCCCTAATGTCTATGAAATCTATGAAACTAGACACCTGACAAACAAGATTGGAAATTATGAAAGGAGGATTCTCTCACCAGCCATTTTAGACTAGAAACACATTGCCTGGGGAGCCTAAAGAGATATTCCACAGGTAGATAGAAGCAGCCATGTACTGGAGAGAAGGGACAGGGGAAGGATCCTGGGCTCTTCAAAAGACCTCAGAGTAACAAGAAAACTGAAGCAGGGTTCTTTTATTTGTTGCCAAGATCTGTGTACCTCTGGTGATGTTTAGAGAGAGAATGTTTTTAGAAATCAAAGCCAATTTACTTAAACTTTCACATATGCTTAAAGGGCCAAGAGATAAAACCCAGCATGCCATTCTGGCCAGAACTCTAGGAAAAAAAGTGCTTAAGCTACCGTCTTGGGAAACAGCACTAGGGATGTATCCACTTTCAGGTGGGATAACACAGAGACCTGGACCTAGCAAATATGCCAGAGGGGCCAAAGAGATGGAAGGAAGCTTAAAAGTACTTCCACAGCATTTGTAAAGAAAAATACATCAAATGTTGAGTGTTCAGTGGGTGGCATTAGCCCGCGCTGTGACAAAGCAATTAAATATAAATGCCTCTCCTGCATTAGAAAATTGTTGTCTCATTTCCACAAAGAAAATGACAGAAATGGTCAGATTCAAGAGACTTTCTGTGTGTTCATTTACTTTCTTCTCAAATATCAGAAATATTATGGTTAATTTGTGGACCACATATACCAATGGTTTAATGTAGCACAGTAGAATGCATGCACCCTAGCAAAGGAAACATAACCGTCACACAGATGCATCTATGCAATAATCATTCTAATCCATCAAATTTATAATCTCCCATATTGACACCCCAGACTTGCTTACATTTAGAATGTGGTCTTAATAACTACATAAATTGATGAGAAGATTGTGATTAGGCTGGAGTCCAGACTCATTAAGGCATCACAAAGCTCAGACCAATGTGTCCACTGTTTAATAGGTCATTACACAAATCTGTGACATGGAAAGCCCCAGGCTCACACTCACAAGAAGTAGGGAAATTATGTTTTCGAATAAGTGCTGGTCTTTGGATTTGCTTTAGCCCAAGCTAACACACAGCCTGGCAGGTGCCTTTTAACTGACTTTATCAAGCTTTGAATCAGGCCGTTTACAGGATTTAGTTAAAATCCTCAAAATGGTAGTTGTGCATTAACTTGCTTAGGGCCTTTGAAAATCTGCACCTCAAAGGGCATCTTTACACATGCTCCAGGAGTGGCGGGTGGGGGTGCTTTAATTAGAGAATCTCTGAGAGCCGCTCTAATTAACGCGCTCTCAGCATCTCATGTATTCAGTGTCCTGTGCTTCAAAATTAGCATGCTCCAGAAGACTTGATTAATTGAGTCTTCCCCAGTGCACTGTAATTACAGAGCTCTGGGCAGCATCCTCACATGTCTACAGGCACCCAAAGGGCCAAAATCCCGTCGTTAAGCAGCCCAAATGCAAGTGGATCTCAGTGGGAATTTTGACTTCATGAAGACTACAGGGGTTGGATCAGCCAGTGGAACTACTTGGCTGTTGTCAGTCTATATCAAACTCCTAATATTATTTACACATGGTTTTCTAGTACTTAATTCCACCCAATTCCTGAAATCATAAGAGCCCATAAGATGATTTTGTGAAGTGTTTTAACATTTAACATTATGTTGTAAATAACAGTCAAAGGAGCATGTTCAATATGAATTAAAATGTTACTGCTTCTGCATTTTATTGTTTACAAATTTGCCTTTGAATGGAGATTTATAGGATGTTCCAGCTCCATGTTGACAGAGCAATATTAATGCTCCCACAAGATTGTGCATGTTAAAGCAATCTCTGACTACACTTTAAAGAGTATCAGTAGCTGTCACTCAGGAACAGTCCCTTTAACCTCCTTCCGCACCTAGATTTTAAATACATTTTCCCATTTCAAGTAGGATCTAAGTCTTTTGATATGCCTTTTGTTCTGTAATCATGATATAACTTTCTGTCTTGAATGTTGTAATACATTCTCATATTAATTCAAGGGGCTTGAATTAAAAAAAGATTTGGTTTTTTATTTCATCGTATCTAAGGATGGCAATGGATTGAAGAGAATTTGATGAAATCCTTGCTTGAGTTTGTGAAAGTTTTCATTTAACTAAATTTAATTCAACTTGCCTCTTCATCCACCTTCAGCTTCTTTAAAAGACTGAATTGAATGGACAAATAACATTAGAAAAAATGCAAACCAGTAGGGCTCTGCAAAACAGCACCATTTCATTTTGACTTCCATTTCGCCATTTCAATGGGACAGTGTTTCGTTTCAAGTTTTGTTTCATTTCAAAACCACTGTTCCATTTTGTTTTGTTGAATTGGCTTTGCTGTTTTAACGCAGTTCTATGTTTTGCCCATAGGCTATAATGGGGAATCACAAAACTGCTTATAAAGCAGTCATTTCTTGCCTTATTTGAATGAAAACAGTAGGGAGGGTAACCCCTGCTGAGGCCATGAAGCCTGCCAGGTTTCAAGGAGATAGACATAGGGGTTTAAGGGAAACTGCACCTCAAGCAAAACTTGTGACGTGTGACTGTGTGACTGTGTGTGTGTGTGTGTGTGTGTTAAGGTGCAGCTGTTTTTCCGTCTTTCTCCCAGAGCACTGGGATTAAAAGGAACCTCAGGGAAGGATCATAGTCACTGGCCAGCTGCACAGTCAATATGACAGCAGTCCTTCCCCCCTCTTCCCCCTCCCTCTCCTTACTTTCTGTTTCCCTGCAAGCAAGCTCAGCTTCAAAACTCGAAATGTTTTGAAACATTTGAAACATTTTGACTGTCCTCATTTTGTTTTGAGGCTGTTTTGAAGCGTTTTGTTTCATTCTGAGCTCGAAACAAGTTGAAACAGCATCAAAATGAAACACCCAGTGAAATTTTGCACAGTCCTACAAGCCATCTGTGTCAAATGTTAATTTTTCAATTTATTCATGAGTTATAATACTACAATATGGCCAGTTATTGAACAACAACTATTCATTCTTTACAATAAAAATTTGGATTTGGGTGTTCTATAATACACCTGCTGTACTTATCATTAACTAAGCATTAGTCATGACCCAGTAAGGCTACTATCACTTATACCACTAATAGGGTTGTTTTAAATAACTAAAGCATTCTCAGACTTGGCCTTGAGTTTGAAGTAAATTGTTCATAGACACTTGCAAGGAGCACAAAACAGACACATCTGGTTACCACACGGATATGTGCTTTCATAATGATAGCCTGGAAGTGTAACTTATCAGAAAGGATTTGAACTCATGTTATCTGAGACTAAGGTAATGCTCAGGTCTGTGTTAACAAATGTGTGCATGATATGACAGCAACAAATCAGTTAATGATTTTCATAGTTTCATAGTTGTTAGGGTTGGAAGGGACCTGAGCAGATCATCAAGTCCGACCCCCTCTTAAAGACCCCCAGGGTAGGAGCCAGCACCACTTCTCTTGGAAGTTGGTTCCAGATCCTAGCCGCCCTGACAGTGAAGTAGTGCCTACTGATGTCTAGTCTGAATCTACCCTCTGCCAGCTTGTGGCCATTATTTCTAGTCACACCTGGTAGGGCTCGGGGGAACAGGGACTCCTCCAATGCCTGCTGGTCCCCTCTGACTAGTTTGTAACAGGCCACTAGATCCCCCCTCAGCCTTCTCTTATGGAGGCTGAACAGGTTCAGGTCCCTTAGCCTCTCCTCATAGGGCCTGCCCTGCCAGCCCCTGATCATGTGAGTGGCCCTCTTCTGGACCCGCTCCAAGTTGTCCACATCCCTCCTGAAGTGCGGCGTCCAGAACTGTACACAGTACTCCAACTGCAGCCTGATCAGTGCCACGTAGAGGGGGAGGATTATCTCCTTGGACCTGCTTGAGATACATCTGTGGTTACATGACAAGGTGTGGTTGGCCTTCCTGACCGCATCCCCATGCTGCCGGCCCATGTTAATTTTTGCATCAATAATGAGTTCAAGCTCCTTTTCTGCCTCTGCACTGACAAGAAGGGAGTTCCCCAGCCTGTAGGTATCCTGCTGGTTCTTCCTCCCACATGCAGCACCTTGCACTTTTCAGTGTTGAAACCCATCTTGTTCTCATCCACCCACCCCTGTAACCTGTCTAGATCTGATTGCAGCCTATTCCTCCCTTCTAGCATGCCCACATCCTCCCACATCTTAGTGTCGTCAGCAAATTTGAACAGGGTGGTTTTTACCACCTCGTCCAAGTCACTGATGAAGATGTTGAACAGTGCAGGTCCAAGGACCGACCCAGGGGGACCCCACCGCCCACATCCCTCCAGGTCAAAAATGACCCGTCCACCACCATTCTCTGGGTGTGGCCCTCCAGCCAGTTAGTGACCCATTTGACTGTGTAGGTGTCGATGCCACAGTCTCCTAGTTTTTTAATGAGAATGGGGTGGGAGACACTGTCAAATGACTTCCTAAAGTCCAGAAAGACTATGTCCACTGCTACCCCTGCGTCTAAGGATTTTGTGACCTGGTCATAGAAGGCCACCAGGTTGGTCTGACAGGATCTGCCTCTAATGAACCCATGTTGGTTGCCCCTAAGCATAACCTCCCCTGCTGGCCCCTCGTGGACATGCGCCAGGATAATTCTCTCAAAAAGCTCACCCAGGATCGAGGTAAGACTAACTGGCCTATAGTTTCCTGGGTCCTCCTTCCTCCCTTTTTTGAAAATGGGACCACATTGGCCTTTTCCAGACCTCTGGCACCATTCCAGAGCACCATGGGTGCTTGTAAAGCTATGCCAGGCGTCATGCAATGACCTCTGCTAATTCCCTCAGCACTCTGGGGTGGAGATCGTCAGGACCAGCTGATTTAAATATGTCCAGTCCCTCCAGAAGTTCCCTGACTAGATCCTCACTGACCCTGGGCCTGGGTGCACCTCCCCTGGGGCCTGAGGGGGTCCCAGCAGGCAGGCTGATCTGGTCCCTGCTCAGGAAAATGAAGGCAAAGAAATTGTTAAATAGGTTAGCTTTATCATCTGGTGCGATGACCAGATTTCCTAGCATGTCTTGCAGAGGCCCCACGTTACCCGGTACCTTCTTTTTGCCTCCTATGTATTTAAAAAAGGACTTCTTGTTCCTTGATCCAGGTAGCTAGTCCCAGTTCCATCTCCGCCTTGGCCTTCCTGACCGCCCCCCTACAGCCCCGAGTAACTAAGGTATAGTCCTCCCTGGTGATGGCCCCTTCCTTCTATTGGCTGTATGCCTCCCTTTTAGCTAGGAGATGTTTTCGTATACTTTTGGTGAGCCATGGGGGCTTTTGTGCCTTCTTGCCCGCTTTGATTCTTGTTGGGATTACCTCCCTTTGGGTTTGGAGGTTCGCCTCCTTAAGGAACAACCACTCTTCTGGGACACCCAACTCCCCTCCCCTCCGGGATCTCAGTACCTCCTCAACTATTCTCTTTACCTCATTGAAGTCTGCCTTCCTGAAGCCCAGAGCTGCTGCCTTGCTGCAGGCTTTTGCCACCTTGCACTGGATGGTGAATTCCAGCAGGTGATGATCGCTGTCGCCCAGGTGGTTGTGCACCCACAGCCTCCTCATGAGGTCGTCGCCTGTGGCCTGCACCAGGTCCAATATGGCATCTCCCCTGGCGGGGCTATGCACCTCCTGAGTTAGATGGAGGTCCTGTATTTTGCCTAGGAACCTATGTGAGCAGTCAGACCTGGCTGACTGCTCTTCCCAGCAGATGTCCGGAAAGTTCAGGTCACCCATGATGACCACATCTTTTGACCTAACTACCTCCGTGAGCTGACTTAAGAATTCCCGGTTTAGCTCTTCCCCTTGGTTAAGACCTTTTCCCCTCGACTTCCTTGTATTCTAACCCAGAGCACTTCAGTGTGCTCCTCATCTGACCTTGTGCTACTTGATGAGGATGTGTATTCCTCCTTGATGTAGAGCGCCACACCCCCACCTTTCCTCCCTGTCCTGTCCCTCCTGTACAGCCTATAGCCCTTGATATTCACTGCCTAGTCGTGCATTGGATCCCACCACATTTCTGTGAGCCTCACTATATCTGGCTTGGTGTCAGCTAGCAGGAGGGTAAGTTCCTCCTGCTTTTTCCCCATACTATGAGCATTTGTGTAGAGGCATTTGAGGCCTCCTGAAGACACTGTGTGCGCACTGGCCCCCTAATCTCAGTACTGCCAGGGCTCCTGTTGCTTACCTGGGTATTTGTTCTATTTGTCGTCAGTCTAGGCTGGGCTGTTCTTGTGGGTGTCACTTGGTTTAGTGGTCCAAGGCTTCCTCCGTCCTCATCTTCCCCTTCCCCCGATGAGCCTAGTTTAAAGCCCACCAGAGGAGATCCGCCAACCTAGAAGAGAACACACACTTACCTTTGGGGGAAAGGTGAAGCCCATCCCACCCGAGCATGTCTCTCGTGATGTGCTGGTTCTTGTCTAGGAAGCTGAAGCCTGCCTCGAGACACCATTCCTGAAGCTGCCTGTTGGTCTCTCTGATGCAGGTCTCAGGAAGAGATTTGGTAGTTTTTGGATATGAGAGAATAGGGGATCAAGTTGATAAAAAACATAGTAATCTAGTACACAAACAAATGCTAGTACAGCATTCATTATCAGAACATGTTTAGCTGCTTCCTTTAGATGATGTCCAGGTAACTGAATAGTTAAATGACGATGATACCTTGTAAATCAGAAAAGAATTAATGTACACTTTCCTTAATGGGATGCATTTTTAAAAGGGCCCCTTGGAACAGACATTCAACCACCCATTGCCTTATTTGGGAGGAATCTGGTATATCAACAACCTCTCAATGACTAGTTATAGTACTTGAATATTTGAATATTTCTGTGTTATTCCACCTGCTGTCTATTCAGTTCTGAAGAAGCATATTTGAAAAAATCCAGTGCATTTTTTTATATCAAGTGGCCAAAATATTTTTAAAAATATTTACACATTTCATTGGATCCTTCTACATATTCCAATAGCAGTTTTCCAGTTAAGCAACTACTGTTCTAAAGATATGTTCTCATTCAAATAAAAGAAATTGGCTTCTATATAAAGATTCTCTGATGCATGCTATTAGAAGGCTCAAACAATGCTGGTAATCATCTGTAATGGACCTAAAATCAATTTTACAAATCAGGTAACATTTTATATATCCCATTCCCATTACACAAATAAGGATTCAAGGAATTGCAGGTTATAAAATCATAACAAAAAGTAAAACCATTTTATAACTTTTTACCAACTATTTGACTTGTTTTGTTAACAGCTGTTGATGTTAGTCCAGCATTGCAAATGATTTATAGCAGGATAAAAATACTTTCCATCTTAAATCAAACCAAAATTAATTTCTAATGGATGCACCCATTTATGATCATCACTGAAGTATGCCAGATCCTAGGTGTAATGTCCCCCATGTGGTCTAGTCTAACATAATAGCCATTATTCTAACTCCACATCACCTGGAATTCTCCTTATTGTCAGCACCAGAAAAAAGTTTCACAGCCTGGGGCCAGCTAGAATTCTCCATCTCCTGTTCTCATGAGTTGAAGTTAAAAGGTTGATTATTTTGTAGTTGCTATGGAAACAAGCTATTAAAGGCAATTATAGAAGACCATGGAAGAGAGGTGTAGCTATTCTAATGTCATGGAAAGACAAATGAAACCCCAAATTTGTTCAGGGCCAAAAGCACATAGTTAACTTTTCTATGTGGCTTCTATTCCTGGTTTGGAGTAAGACCACAAATAAAAACTCACTGAAAAATCCAGTTTCTAGGTACCTGCACAGCATTTTTAACCCTTCTAAAAGCTAGAAATCTTAATTCTCCATAGGATACAAATGTAATTTGCTAAAGAGTTGACAAAGATGATCTACACTAATTAGGAAGACTAGAACTGGAATCTTGATTGTGAACTCCGATTTTTTTGTCATTGTGGTGGGTGTAGTTCTCTTCCAGATCTAGTGCTGATCCACTCAGGATTTGCCTGTGGATCAGAACCTAAACTGAAAAGGAGGAAGCAGGGAAATCTTTTGTGAAGAACCGAGTTCACGCAATTTTTATCATGTGACTGGAAATGTTATGAAAACAACTCTTCAGTGTTCAATATCTATATCCAAATCTGAATCCAAATCCCATTCCTGATCTCACCTCAAATCTGTCCTTTAGGGTCCCTCTACACATGCAGGTAAAGGCACAGTGGGATCTAATGCATGATCCACACTGTCACGACTCCTGCTGTGACATGTATGCATTGGAGGCAGTGGGGAGAATGGTGCTGCTGCTGCTGCAAGCCTCATTAGATGCAGAGTTCACAGCGGGGACAGCACCAGAAGCACTGCTGCCTCTGTGACCCTTGTTAGCCACGGAGCTCGCAGTGAGAGCAGCAGGGAGAATGCTGCTGCCTCTGTGAGCTCTGCAGCTGATGAGGCTCAGAGTGGCAGCAGTGTTCCTGGCGTTGCCCCGCTGCAAACCCTGCACCTTACAAGGCTCTCAGTGGGAGGAAGCATTCTTCCCACTGTAAATCCCACAGCTGATGGGGCTCACAGTGGGCCCATTGTCAGGAACACACCACAACTGTGAGCCTTGTCAGCTGCTGCGCTGGCAATGGATGGTGCATTCCTGCGGCTGGCAGCATCTCTGTCGATGGGACTCCCAGCCACAGGGGAGCACTTGGCCACATGTTCAATTAATGGCATGATTAGAACAAGCTACAAAGTTATTACACATTTTTCTGTGGAATAACTTTGTATCTTATTGCTTGTTTTATTATGCCATTAATTGGATGACCGTGTAGCTGGATCGCTACTTAAAGTGTGATTAAATGGTTAATCACACCTTAAATGTAACATTTAGAGGGGGCCTTACAGTCTAGGTGAAAACCAGATCTAGATCTAAACACTTTCCCATCATGACATGCATCCTTGCAATACAAGGTCATTTCATTCTTTACCTTCTGTAATTATGAAATCTCTTTAGATCTCTTATCAAAATTTCCAGCCACATCAGCCAAGGCAACATGGTACAGAATGATTAAAGTATCTTTCTATGGTTTCAGGGGCACGAGTTTGAGGATTATTTTGGATTATGCTAAAGGCCACACACAGTTGAATCAGCTGTAAACAGGTATCTGGTCATTTGAGCTGGGGAGTAAAAAGCAGCCAGACATGACACTAGCTTCATCATTCTTTTGTGTACCTAACCTGGCATACCTTAGTCATGCTAGCCTGATGGCCACCTAGTCTCAGGTGGACCTCTGACCTTGTTATTATCCATCCACTTGTGAACCATTTGCCATTTTCTGATTACTGCTTTAATTCATGTGCCACTATTATTCCATTTCCCCTGTCATGCAGTCCTTTGGCTCCTACATTCTAAAGTCAGCACATTACCTACATAAGACATGAGCTGAACTCAAATATTAGCATGGGAGCATGGCAAAAGAAGGGATGCCTGTAGTGCTATAGTTATTATTCATGTTGAGTAGTACCTTACTCTAAAAGAGGTGCTAAAGGAATCCAGGGGATCACTTCCAAACTAAGGCAGGATTCCAAGCAAGTAAGGGTGGCCTAATTGGACCTAAAGTACTCTGTGAAAAAAACAAGCTGAAAGGACCATGAATAGCCCAACAATCAGCAGAAAAGTTAGAAAACAGCAGCCTTAACAAAATTAAAATTCTTGGGAGATTCTCAGAGGGTACCATTATAAAAGCAATGTCCTGGGGTCACCCAGGTGGTACAGCACTTAGGTTTTTTTTGGGGGGGGTTGTTTTTTTAAAGTATTTGTCTTTTTTTTAACTGCAGACCTTAGAGGTAGGCAGCTATTAAAACAAAACATCCATGTACATTTGGAATGAAACTAAACATCAAAAACTTCCACATTGGAGAGCAATGTTACCTCCTCCCCGCACTGCACCCCCACCCTTTGCAGACTTATTTCATAAAAATGTCAGCTATTAAGTTAACATTATTTAAAGGGCTTTAGGTTGTAGTTACTGAATGCAACCTAAGCTATATCCATAAAGGTCTGACATTGATCCCTGGTTGTATAAAACATGATACAGAGAGGCACTAAATAAATAATCTGTATACTGCTTCCAAAGCATCTCTATTTATCACTGCATTAATGATAAGAATCTGATTTAAAGTGAACCTGAGTGAGGGTCAAATCCTAGCATAAGCTGTAATATGATCTGCAAGAGAGAGCTGATAACCTGAAACAATATGAAGAAACCCTGTTAGATAAATAAAACAATCTGGTTGTCCATTAAGCAGCTCAGAAAGAGGCCAGCAAAACCAAATACGGATGAAACCAGTTATTTTCAAGAGGCACAGAAAAGCTGCACCTGAAAAGCAAGCCTCTGTCTAAAGCTAAGCAAAAAACGTTGCATAGAATAGCAGGGCAAATTCTAAAAAACATGTGCAGACACTTAGGAGAAATATTTAATATGTGACCCAACATGTCCTGAAGAGGACAAGAGTTTCTACTGGTTTGTAAATATTCATAGAACTACTATTTTTTTGTTGTTGTTGATATTATTGAATTGCTAAGGTAAGCCATTACTGTGGGCTATACATGCACATCTTGAATCTGCAGAAAGAGAAATATGGTCATTATTGCAAGGTTATAAGAAACTTTATAAGAAAGTTTCTGCTTCCTGCCTATCTTTCTTCTTTTACTACTGCTACCAAACTCAAGGGTTTCTGGACCTAGATCCCGCCCTTCCTGGAACATGAACATATCAGTCTAAGTAACCTATCAGGCTAAAACTACAGCTTGTTTCTTTTACATTCTGTTCCTGGAACCAAATGGCTCCCTATCTAAAGTGCTGCTACTCTTTTTACCCTATGTCATTACAAATATTTTTTCTTTCCTGTTCTGTTTTTCCCTCTTCTATTTGTGTCTTTGGTGAATTTTCTGAACTTATCTTCAATGCAGCTCACTGAGGATTTTTAATTATTTGCCTGTTCTACAGTCTTCCACAATTTTAAACTCTTCCTAGAATTTTAAATTTTTATTTTCAGGTGGCTTCTTTTCACCTTTCTTTTCCCTCTGTGGCATTTAATGCAGCAATTGCTCAAAAGGAGGCAACAGATTAAAAAGGAGATATAACATCATAATGCATAGTTCCTGTATTAGCATAAAAAATAAAATATGATAGGGATGATTTTGCTGCCATTATGAATTCCCCACATTTTCTATTTCTGTTGAAAAGACTGTACAATTGTAGCTGAAAATAACTTTTCCTTTATTTTTTTTCTATTTGTGTTTCTCCAAAGATTTGCATGGGATTCAGTTCAGTTGCATCTTTGCAAACAAAAAGCTATTGACCTTATTTCAAATTAAATGCTGTTTTATTTAGAGTGATTAATTTTGGTCATAGTTCTTCTTCTTCTGAGTCTCCAAAATACTTTAGTGATAAGATGGCCAATTAAAGACAGTGGGTTGGATTGGGACACAAAGTTCCTGTCCATGTATATATTAGCACTGGCTTAAGTAAAGTTACAATGTTGAACCAGTTTAGTTAAATGGTGGAATGCTGTGTGTGAATATTCAAAATGGATTGAACCTAGTTTACATTCATTTCACTTGTGGAGACATGCTGAAAATTCTAATACAATAAAGAGCTTAGTCTGTGTGTCTGTCTGTCCATAATGCTTTTGGGCAACTGTGCATGCACCACCAATAAGGCCAGTGGTGATTGGCTGTGGGGGCTCTGCCTCTTCAGGCAGGGAGGGAGCCACTGCCATGTCAGGCAGGGAGGCAGGAGCCCTGCTGCTCCATGGGAGGAGGTGGAGCTGAAGGCAGAGGTGGCAGTGGGTGGGCGAAGGGGAGGGAGCCGCCGCCAATGCCTCAGGCAGAGGGAAACCCCATTGCTCCATGGGAGGAGGAGGAGGCAAAGGTGGTCCAGCAGCGGGGAGGGAGCTGCAGCTGCCTTCTCAGCTGGAGGGAAGCCCCGTTGCTCTACAGGAGGAGGTGGTGGTGGGTGGGTGGGTGGGTGGGTGGGTGGGCAGGCAGGGGGAGGGAGGAACCGCCACCACCACCTCCTCAGGCAGAGGAAGCCCCACTGCTCCATGGAAGAAGACAGAGGTGGGCATGCGGGGGCATGGGGGAGGGAGCTGCTGCCACTTTCTCAGGCAGAGGGAAGCCCTGCTGCTCTGTGGGAGGAGGTGGAGGCAGGCAGTGGGGGGGCAGGGAGCCACTGCCACCACCTCCTCAGGCAAGTGGAAGCCCCACTGCTCCGCAGAAGGTGGAGGCAGGCGGGGGCAGGAGCCGCCACACCACAGGCTGGAGGAGGTGGCGGTGGTGGAGGGATTGTTTACATGGCCGGCCCCGAAGGGTGAGTGGGGGGTTGGGGGGCATGTAAACACTCCTTTAAATATTCTGTCATTCATGATGGGCAATTGGCTATTCTAAATTATATTTTCCTAAAGCAAAAAGGTTTGTTGGTAAGGCCTCCCATGTAGTATGGGCAGATAAAGGAAAAAATGGAGATGAGTAGATAACTAGTAATTAAATTTCTGACTATTTTTTGGTAAATGAAATTTTTATTAACAGATTGCAAAATTCTCAATTAATTACTTATTTGAAACATTAATTTTCCCCCTAAATTAATGGCTAATGAAGTTATTTGAAAATATTCAACAGGCAAATTTAGAAATTCATTTATTATTGAATAGTTACATTACTGATATGGTATTTTTTCATGATTTAGGCAAGTGTTCTAATTTGTTTTCCAACTACAGCAATATAATGTACAAATTAAAAATTGCCCCGGCAAACATTTCAGCATTCCATATTTGAATCTAGTTCCTATTAGTATTTATTTTAATAACTTGACCACTTAAATGTTTATAGGAAGTTACAGCAAAGCCACAAACATAGTTGAATCAACATTTGTTTTCAAATCAGAATGACTCTTCCTTGCCTAAGGACAACATTTTTCTTATCAAAAAGTGGAGGAGAACTAGAAACACAGGCTATGTGTAGACGAAATGAGAGGCATGTGTGCATGACACTTTAAAGCAGGCTAAATGCTTTTGCACCACTTTAATGGTGTTAGTGTTTGCACACCTCAGTGGCATATGGTGCATTAATTCCAGTCACTGCAGGAAATTCAGTGGTGTAATGTGCCTTAAATGACTTGGGGTGCAGCAAACTAAAACTTCTTTGAGCACCGGGCTCTGTGCAGTTCCACGACTCTGCAGGAAGCCCTGTAGGCAGCTTGGCAGCAGCCCGGGAAAGCAAGCTCCACCCAAGATAATCAGTGAGCCTGATTTCTCCCCCCCCCCCCCCAGCCTGCCTATGTGCCTACTTGAGCTGCGCGGGGGCCTGGTGCTTCCCTCTGCAGCTGCAGTGCCCCCCGGGGACTGCCCGAGCCAGGTGCCAGCAGGTGGATGCCACCTGGAGGAGAGCTGCTGCAGAGGAAAGCACTAGCCCTGTCCCTGAAGCCCAGGGACCACTTTGTCTACCAGCAGCTCACCCTCCCCTCCCCACCAGAGAGGCAGGTAAATCAGTGGGGTGTGCACATGACACAGGGGTTTAATTAGCCCTAAACTGAAGTGGTGTTTTTAAAACCCACTGCTTTAATTTAGGGCCTCTGTTTCGTCTACACATACCCATAAATGTTAAGGAAGTAGATGCAGAAGTCTTAAAAGAAAGTGATGGGAAGCAAGTAATGAAGGAAGGATTAGGAAAACAAAAAGATCTGAATGGTGAAGGCCATTAAGAGGTTAAAATAGCATCAGCAATAAGTCAATTAAAAAGGTGTTAGACAGCAGGCAGGGTACAGTGGGAAATCTGTGGTGCACAAGACAGAGAGGAAGGGATTATGGTTAGTAATGTACATAAGCACATATGCTTTTCTACAACATCAAAATAAGGGCATAATTTTCAACCTGAAATTACATAAATGTAATCATGTGCCTGGTTTGTACATGGATTAAAATAGATGCTGGATTTCTCCCAGGACAAAGCTCTTTATTCTGGAAGACCTACAAACCCAGTGTCTCACTTCAAGTATCTATGAAGTACTGAGATAATAGGGCTGTGTGAAACAGCACCATTTCATTTCAACTTCTGTTTCAATGGGACAGCGTTTCATTTTGCATTTAATTTCATTTCAAAACTACTGATGCATTTCGTTTTGTCAAAACTGTTTCGCTGTTTTGACGCTGTTTCGAAGTTTCATCCATAGGCTATAATGGGGAAGCATGAAATGACCTATAACTTTGTCATTTATTGCTTGATTAAAATCACACTAGCAGGGATGGTAGCTCCTTCTGAGGCCATGAAGCATGCCAAGTTTCAAGGAGATAGGTGCAGGGATTTCTGGTAAACTACATCTTAAAGTCTTGAAAGCAAAACTCATGTTACTTATAAGCGTGATGACACAGGGGGGTGAAAACTGCTGTGATGAAAAACCCTGCTGAGGCCACAAATTCTTCCAAGTTTCAAGGAGATAGGTACAGGGGTTTCTGGGAAACTGCACCTCAAGCTGCTGATAAGCAAAAATCATGTCACGTTTGTGTGTTAAGGCGCAGCAGGGTGAAAACTGCAGGCATGCTAGGCCCTGCTGAGGCCATGAAGCCTGCCAGATTTCAAGGACATAGGTGCAGGGTTTTCTGGGACCTGCACCTCAGGTTACTGACAAGCAAAACTTATGACATGGGTGACACTGTGTGTGTAAGGCGCCCTCACTGTGTGACTGTGCGTGTGTGTTAAGGTGTGCCCTCACTGGTGCTAGGGCCTCTACATGACATGATAGTGTGCCCCAGTGAGGCCTCCTCCTGCCCTACAGCCTCATCCTGGTCCACCATTTTAAATGACAACAGGTAAAATAATAATTTAGTGAGCAGCAGCACAGTAGCACCAGCGGCATCTCAGGCAGCCAAGCAGGTGACAGAGCCTTTTTTCCATCTTGTGTAGGAGCTTCTTCTTCAGCAGCTGCCAGAGAACTCTCCCTGCCAGCCCTGGGACTTATATGTGCCCAGGGCCCTTCATCCTTCTGGTCAGGTGCTAGGGGTGTTGGTCGAAGGACATGGCACTGGCAGACAAGGTCCTTTCCTTTGGGTCAATTTAATCCAGTATCTTTTAGCAGACCAGCCGAATAGTTACAGAAATGTATCTTAGCAAGCTTTTGGGCTGAAAAACCCTTTGTCAGGCTGAGGAAGCACTTGCAGTTAGTGTGTGTGTGTTTGTGTGTGTGTGTGTGTGTGTGTATGTGCGTGTGTGTATGTGCGTGTGTGCATGCGTGCGCGCGCATGCTCTTCCTGGATGGAAGGAATAGTAAAGAAGCCAGAGGCTGGCATGCAATGCAGACAAGAAAGCCAGTCAGTGAAAATGGAAATGGAAATGGAGGCATCAGAGGGTGAGGGACAGGCTGGGGTGGGGTGGGGAAGGGGGGTGTAGCAGCACAGGTAAAAGTGCAGAGGTACCTGGGGAGTCAGATGTCCATCAAGTTGGAGTGTTTCAGAATTCCAATGTCTATATTGAGTCCATGAGTTTCTGTACCGAGGAAGTTGATGAACTGCAGTTCATAGGCTCATCTGTGAATTTGTAAATTCTAACAAGCACTGAACATCGCTAACTTCATCACCAGAAGCCAACTTCCTACAGCCCAAAGCACACTGAATGGATCCTGGCCATGCCATGACAAGACACGCAAAACGTGCCAACAATATCTCCAGTATGGATTTATCTTCACAATACATTACATATCTCCATCAGGGCACCAAGAGCACACCTCCCCCCTCCACCCCCACTATTCACCATCAAAGACAACAGCAGAACACCACCTGTCTTTAATCTCTCAGGCCTGATCCTCAAAGGGAATTTACAAACCACTTTTCACAGATAAGCCTATGAACTGCGCCTCATCAACCTCCTAGGTAGTAGGTACAGAAACTGATGGAATCAATATAGACACTGGAATTCTGACACACTACAACCTGCTGGACATCTGACTCCTCAAGTACCTCTGCACTTTTACTTGCCTTGCTACATCCCCTTCCCCCTGCAACCCCAGCCTGTTCCTCACCCCCGATGCCTCCATTTCCATTTTCACTGACTGGCTTTCTAGCTTGCATTGCATGCCAGCCTCTGGCTTCATTACTAATCCTTTCATCCAGGAAGACAGCACACACACACCAACTGCACGTGCTTCCTCAGCCTGACAAAGGGTTTTTCAACCTGAAAGCTGGCACCCCAGGCAGCTAAGCTGAGCTCATCTGGAGCCTCACAACTCCACTGCAACCATCAAGGCTCAGGCCTGCCAAAGACATGACGGGTCTGGGCTTTTCCCAGCCAGGACTGTGTGCATGCATGTGGTAGCTGGAGGTTATGGCACCTCCTACCTGCCTTTCACCAGGGGGTTCCTCAGTCCTGGCATTTCCTGGGGCTGCTGTACCTCCAGCAGTCTCACAAGGCCTCCCTGTCCCTGGTAGTGTGAAGTTTTAGTGGTCATGCCCAGGACCTGGGGCCTCCTTGTTCCCCATGGCCCCAGCCTATACCTCCAAGTTCATCCTGGCACTGAAGCTCAGCAGGGACATGTTCTTCCCTTGCTTGGTGGTGATGCAGTGAGTGCCGTCCAGCTCTGAGAGCAGGACATTAAATGGCTTTTAAAAAAGGAAAAAAGGAAATAGGTGCAGATAGAGTGAGGAGGGTGGCATTCACTGCATCTGCACCTGGATCTTGGGGAACCTCAACAGTGAGGTTCACCTTCAGGAACACCAGCTGCTCCACCAAACCAGGATCCAAGGAGGTGCAGTGGGGTGTCACTACATCTCCAGCAATGCTGAACACCCTCTTGCTTGGAACACTGGCTGGTGGACAGGGCAGGTGTTCCCAGGCAACCGTGGCCGGATCTGATCACATCTGGCTGCCTCATGCCCAGTAGGCCAAGCAGTCACACAGCAGTGACTCCATGTCCTTGGTGAGATAGACAGCTACCAAGGCCTGAGTTCTACCTGCTTGATGGTGGGGTCTGTTGCCTCTGGACCCCACCATAGAAGCCATGCCCCTGGCCCACATTGGAAGCACCTGTGGTGGAGGAGGAAACTGGCAGGTGGATGGTGTGCTAGCATGGGACAGTGGATTCCCCTTTTCCATGTCCCCCTGCCTCCACTGTTACACTTCCCTGACTCTCCTCACCAGCACCTCTGTCCATTGATTCAGGCTTTGGCTGCTGCATATGCTGCCCTTCACCCTCAGGTCACATGTGGTGGCCAGCACATGGACTGTACTAGACCACAAGAGATCAAGGTGTCTCCTGATGCCCTCTTTCAGCCCTCTCACCAGTGCCTGCATATCTGGTGACAGCAGCTTGCCCCAGCCAGGAACATTGATCCCCTGGAAGCTCTCCATTTGGCTCTAAAGTTCCCGCACTGAAGGAATCACCTGGCTAAGGAGGGCATCACCAGCACTGAGGGTCTTGGTGGCCTCTGGGAAAGATTTGAGCACCACCAGGATCTGGGAGATGGTATCCCACCCAGCTCTGTTAAGGGGGCCGCTGATCCCAATCTCCTTGAGCAAGACCATCTCATGGATGGCTCCAACAGCCCCTTGAGCATCAGGTATGTGGAGTTCCACCGAGTCTCCACATCCTGCATGCTTTTGTGCTGCAGGATGTTCAGTTCTGCTTGTTAGTCCTGCAGCATCTTGCCCCCCTTGATGCTCTGGTGGAAGTAACCTGCCACCTTCCTGTATTTTGAAATGAGCTTGCTGGTGGTACTGGAGCTGTCACCAGCAGCCCTGTACCCCTCCAAAGTGTCCCTGACAATGAGGTGGAACTTGTATGCTACAAAGCGGATGCCAACAAAGTTAGCATCACAGACTGCCTTTAACATATTGGCCCCATTGTCAGTGACCATGAAACTGGGTGAGCTCAGCCTCCCCAATGAGCCACCCCTGCATGCCTCATACAGGAAGGGTGCCACTGTCTTGCTGAAGGTGGTGCATGCAGGCATCCTTGCAATGTGCCCCCCTTTCTGCCCCCCTTTCCCCCACTGTTCCAGGGTGGCCTGCCTGTGCTTTGTGGGGGATGGGGGCTTTAGAGTGAGAGGGGAACTTCCCTAGATTCATAGATTCATAGATGTTAGGGTTGGAAGGGACCTCAATAGATCATCGAGTCCGACCCCCTGCATAAGCAGGAAAGAGTGCTGGGTCTAGATGACCCCAGCTAGATACTCATCTAACCTCCTCTTGAAGACCCCCAGGGTAGGGGAGAGCACCACCTCCCTTGGGAGCCCGTTCCAGACCTTGGCCACTCGAACTGTGAAGAAGTTCTTCCTAATGTCCAATCTAAATCTGCTCTCTGCTAGCTTGTGGCCATTGTTTCTTGTAACCCCTGGGGGCGCCTTGGTGAATAAATACTCACCAATTCCCTTCTGTGCCCCCGTGATGAACTTAAAGGCGGCCACAAGGTCGCTTCTCAACCTTCTCTTGCGGAGGCTGAAAAGGTCCAGTTTTTCTAGTCTCTCCTCGTAGGGCTTGGTCTGCAGGCCCTTGACCATACGAGTTGCCCTTCTCTGTACCCTCTCCAGGTTATCCGCATCCTTCTTGAAGTGTGGCGCCCAGAATTGCACGCAGTACTCCAACTGCGGTCTGACCAGCGCCCTATAAAGGGGAAGTATCACCTCCTTGGACCTATTCGTCATGCATCTGCTGATGCACGATAAAGTGCCATTGGCTTTTCTGATGGCTTTGTCACACTGCCGGCTCATGTTCATCTTGGAGTCCACTAGGACTCCAAGATCCCTTTCCACCTCTGTGCCACCCAGCAGGTCATTCCCTAGGCTGTAGGTGTGCTGGACATTTTTCCTCCCTAGGTGCAGCACTTTGCATTTCTCCTTGTTAAACTGCATCCTGTTGTTTTCTGCCCACTTGTCCAACCTATCCAGGCCTGCCTGCAGGTGTTCCCTGCCCTCTGGCGTGTCCACTTCTCCCCATAGCTTTGTGTCATCTGCAAACTTGGACAGAGTACATTTGACTCCCTCGTCCAAGTCACTGATGAAGACATTAAAGAGTATCGGTCCAAGGACTGAGCCCTGCGGGACCCCACTGCCCACACCCTTCCAGGTCGAGACCGACCCATCCACCACAACTCCTTGGGTGAGACCCTCTAGCCAATTCGCCACCCACCAGACTGTGTAGTCATCCACATCACAGCCTCTTAACTTGTTCACCAGTATGGGGTGGGATACCGTATTGAAGGCCTTCCTGAAGTCTAAGTATACGACATCCACCCCTCCTCCTGTGTCCAGGCGTTTTGTAACCTGGTCATAGAAGGAGACTAGATTGGTCAGGCACGATCTGCCTGCCATAAACCCGTGCTGGTTTCCCCTCAGCATAATTTGCCCTGCCGGGCTCTCACAAATGTGAGCCTTGATAATTTTTTCAAAGACTTTACCAAGGATGGAGGTGAGACTGACAGGTCTATAGTTGCCCGGGTCCTTCTTCCTCCCCTTCTTGAAAATGGAGACCACGTTAGCCCTTTTCCAATCCTCTGGGACTTGGCCCGGGCGCCACGAGCGTTCGAATATTCCCACCAGTGGCTCTGCAATGATGTTGGCCAGTGCCTTCAGCACCCTCGGATGGAGCTCATCCGGGCCTGCCGACTTAAAGGCATCCAGTTCTTCCAAGTGACTCTGCACCACCTCAGGATCTATGTATGGAAGTCTGGCGCCTTGCTGCTGCCTCTCTACAACCCCAGTGAGAGACTTGTCGTGCCCCTCACTTAGGAACACTGAAGCAAAGAACTCGTTGAGGAGTTCAGCCTTGTCCCCCCTGTCTGTCACCAATTGTTTCTGCCCATTTAGCAGAGGTCCTATTCCTCCCTGGGCCTTCCTTTTACTCCCAATATATCTAAAAAACAATTTCTTGTTGTCTTTTACTTGGGTTGCCATCCTCAGCTCCATGGTAGCTTTGGCCCGCCTAATTGCCTCCCTACAAGCACGAGCAGAGGATCTTCATCTTTAGTGATCTCACCCTGTTTCCACTTTTTATGTGCTCCCCTTTTGGCCCTTAGGCTGCCCTGGATTTCTCTGGTCAGCCATGGAAGCCTCCTGGCCCCTTTCCCTTTTTTGCCTTGCTCGGGGATCGTCTTGCTTTGTGCCCGAAGGATCGTTTCCTTAAGGCACAGCCACCCTTCTTGGGCTCCCATCCCTTCAAAACTCCTACTCTGCAGTGCGTCCTTGACTAATCGCCTGAGTGCATTGAGATCAGCTTTCCTAAAGTCTAGCACTTTCACCCTACTAGTTACCTTACCCACTCGACGTCTTATGTTGAATTCTATTATTAGGTGATCACTGTCTCCCAAATGGCTACCGATCTGGAGGTCCCCTATCATGTCATCCCCTGTTGCCAATACCAGATCCAGTATGGCATTCCCCCTAGTGGGACCATGTACCTCCTGTGTCAGGTGGAGGTCCTGTACACAGTTTAGAAACCTGCGTGAGCGATGGGACCTTGCTGTCTGCGTCTCCCAGCAGATGTCCGGGTAGTTTATGTCCCCCATGACTACCGCCTCTTTAGCTTTTATGGTCTCCGAGAGTTGCCTCAGGAGCCCCGCATCTATTTCTTCCCCTTGGTGTGGGGGTCTGTAGCAGACCCCTACCACCAAATCCCTTTCTCCTTGCTCTCCATGTAGCCTAACCCACAATCCTTCTACTTCCTCAACCTCGGATTCTGTCTTGATGAGGGTTGATGTATATTGCTCACTGACATAAAGTGCAACCCCCCCCGCCTTTCTTCCCCAACCTGTCCTTTCTGTACAATCTATAGCCTTCAATATGTACCGTCTAGTCATGGGATGAATCCCACCAGGTCTCTGTTAGCCCCACTAAATCATAGGTGTTTAGTGCAAGCAGGAGTGCTAGTTCATCCTGCTTGTTCCCCATGCTCCTAGCATTAGTATATAGGCACTTGAGCCCTGTGACTGGTGCCTTTGCTGCCCCCCCGCTCCAAGTCCCAAGGGGCCCATTGTTTCTTACCTTCTTGTTTCTTACCTGTTCTGTAGTGCTGGTCTCCCCATGGCTTTCAGGTTTCCAATGTTCTCCTTCTTCAGGCTGGGCTGTCCTTGTGGGTGCCACATGGTTTGGTGGTCCACAGCATGCTCCCACTAGTGCCAGACTGAGGAGGAGCAAGGGCAAGGGGGTGGTTCCTGTGGAGATGCATCAGCATCCCTGTGGTGCTCATGTGTTTTGCTCCCTTGCTCCAGCTGGTTTTGGCTTGGCAGTGCAGGCAGATAGCCTATGTGATATCATCTGCCTGCTCAAAATGATTCCAGACCACACTGCCCACTCACTTTTGAGGTGCGGGGGCATGTGTGGATGCTGTAATTTCCCCCTCCTCAGCAGGCAGAGGCACAGCAACAGGAGAAGCGGACTTAGCTGAGCCACTTGCCTCCACAGCCTCTACCTCTGGGAAAGGAGACCTGTCCCTAGGGGAAACTTTAGGGGTGTAGAGCACAAAATAAGCTGATTCCTCCCTCTTCCCCAGAATTTCCCTTGCTTGGTCACTCAAATCCAGCTCCAGGTCTTCCTCTGGCACTGGAAGGCTCAGCATGGGAAGTGAAAAGGGAGCGGAGGAGACTGTCATGCTGGTGCTGCTGCTACTTGTCATGGTGGTGGGGTTATGGCTGGTGCTCTTGGAGTGGATGCAGTCTCAGGCACAGGTGGTGGCACTAACACTGCTTCCCTCTTCTTGCTGCTTCTGGAAGCTTCATCCTTGCTAGTTATAGAAAAGAGGCTGCATCTCAATTTGGGGGAAAGGGGCACCTTACACCCCTCCCTCTACCCCTTCTTCTGCCCCTCCTTGAAGGCCTGCCAACTGCCTTTCCACCATGATTCATGGTGTTTTTCATTGTGTTGTTTTTATAAAATATATAAATGTATCTGCATTCCTATATACATTCTATAATGTATGTAAGATGCCACAAAGTATAAACATATAGAAATAAAATATAAATGTATCTCCTTTCCTTTATAAATTCTATAGTGTACTATCCAATATAGTTATAAAATTTAAAAGAATAAAGCAATGAATATAATAATAAAATAAAAGGGTCTAGAAGAAAGGAAAAGGTATTGTGGAATCCCACTTGCTAGGCTAGCAAGTAGGAAATCATTCAAGTCAATGGGAATAGTAGCCTTTGTTGTCTAATGCTATTGCGGTTCTGGACGATAGTTTAGTAACTGTCTGACCCCAAGGCAGAAAGGAGGTCATTTCAAACAATGCTGCCTTTTAAGCTGTTCTTCCATCCCTCCCCTAGAGCACTCAGGAAAGGATCACAGTCCAGCTACACAGTCAATATGAGAGCAGTCCTTTCCGCATTTTCCACCCCCTGCCCTGCCTCCTTATTTTTCTGTTTCCTCACAGGCAAGCCCAGCTTGAGCTTCGAAACTCGAAATGTTTTGAAACCTTTGAAACACTTCAACTGCCCTCATTTCATTTTGAGGCTGTTTCAAAGCCCTTTGTTTAGTTTCAATTTCACTGTTTCAAGCTCGAAATGAGTTGAAATAGTGTTGAAATGAAACAGCTGGTGAAATTGTGCACAGCCCTATGAAATAATGCTTTTCCCAGGATAATTGTGACTAATATGAATTAACTGCCATGCAAGCTGCCTGTGTAAATGACCACACCCTGCCAAAAGCCCAAGATATCAGACCCAAGATAAACCTGAAGCCTGCTTTTAGCTAAATACTAAAGTTAAAAGTTGGGGGTTTACCTGGACATATGACTTGATGTGCACACAAATCTTTGACTACATCTGAACAGATACTTGGAACATTGTGTTTAGAATCAGGCCCTCAATAACAGAGAGTATAGTAGGAAAGCACATTTACTGACACATACATTGAGCATCTAACCTGCACGCATGTGCTCTCAGACCCATTAGTATAATACTTATAGACTAACCTCACAGGAATAAATATACAGCAAACTAGAACACCATTAGCATAAAAATCACCTCTAAGTATTTCTATGTATCTGATAGGGGCTAACTTTTCTCACCCTAACTCCACCCCAACTACAAGGATGATGGGGTTGGCTCTTAGTAAAGGATCTACTTTTTGGAACGTAAAAGTACCATAAGGAGATACTTAGAAATATCCTGGGGAAATTACCTCTAGTAAATACAAGCAATGTTAATATAACCTTTATGATAAATTCTGACCCCAGGAAGGTGAGGAGATTTCTCTTTTAGGAGGTCACAGAAACTCATATCACCTACACTATGCACACTTTAGAATTGCTCCTGAGAAAAAAGGGTCTGGTAGACACTTGCAGGAACTGAATTCAATTGCCAGAAGGCTACGTATCAATTTAGTCTTTGAGGATGCCTATATACAAGGAGTGAGGCTGCTCCAATGTGCTGGTATTCCTGTGCATTGGAGCAGACTTGATTAAATGAGTCTCCTGCAGCATGGCAAATGCCATGTTCCAGCAGTCTCCTGCATCTCATGTGTCAGTGTCCACACATTGAAAAAATGGGGGCGCTTGAACTAAAGAATGTTGAACAGCCTTTAGTTAAAGTGTCTCCACTGCCACTTTTCAGCATGGGGATACTGATACACGAGATGCAGCAGTGCTTTAATTAGAGTGTTTTTTGGAGCAGTTCTATTTAAAGCACCACCCCACCATCTGGAGCAAGTGTAAGATTGCCCTGAGAGCTCAATAAAATGTTTCAAATGTCTCTCCTTTTGGGCAAAATTGTTGAGGCTTTTTTAAAATAAAGAATTGTCAAAATTTTGTGTAATTTATTTTAATTTCTTTGAAAATCAAAACCATTACTTGTGTTAGTCAGACACCAAGTAATGATTTTTAGAATGCTGTGAAAATTTTACATAAAACAAAACAAAGATCCATTAAAACTTTGGAAAATTAAAGCTGTAATTGTGATATCTGAATGTTATCTTTATTGCATTGATTCTGTCTAAAGATTCTATTCAATGTATATGCTACTTGTTCTGAGTAGTCTCTTAATCTCAAAATAGTCCCTCTGTACTTTTTAAAGCAAGAAAAATTATAATCATTAGGTATCCTTAGACCTATTATGCTCATGTGAAGTCAATGACAAAATTATCACGGAGGACAAAGATGATTTTCCTGAGGTTCACAAGCCTGATGTAAAACTCAACAGAATTCATGGGACACTCTCCATGGTTTTGATTCAGCTTCTGTACCACCTTTTTTAGATTCGGGAAATCAGAGATTTAGCAACACAAAACAAAAGTGTGACCCAAGTCAGGTACAAGTGGAGCCATCTTTAACAAATTTAATACCTTAGCTGGGCACAGCCTCTTAATTTCAGTGACAGTGCAAATGTTAAAAAAGTACAATTTGAAGAGAATGAAGTCCTACTAAGTGTAGCAATACATAGTTCCACTGTTTTGAGCTGTACAACTAAGTTTTGAATGCAATTATAAAAAACTATTGTTTTTGTGTTTTTATGTTGTGAATATATATATTCTGAACTTCTATTTCTTCTCCACCTTTAAACTGAAAAACATTAAATAATATAAATATAAAAGAAAAAAGTTTGCATTTATATTCTTATTTATTTGATATCAAACTTGTTTACAAGACTACTGTTCTAATGGCAACAAGTTCTATGGAAACACAGGAGTTAATTTGGACCCTGCTGTTGTATTTTTCAGACTGCAAATAAATCACTTCATTCAAGAGAGATAAAAAATGGGTTTTGCATTATCGGAGCAGAATCTTTTCTGATAATTCTGTGTTTATACAACAAGATATACTGGGCAATTTCACATTCTGACCTAGATTCTGTTCAGATTTATGTTATGAGAAAGTGTGATTTCTTTCTTTCTTTCAAGATGGCCACCGACAGGTGAAGCCCTTCTGAGGTCCTGCAGCTCAGGTCCCTTCTGCGCATTCCCCTGCACTCCCCACCCTCCCAAACCTTGCCTCTTCCCAGCATGTGCTTGAGGACCCCCTCTCTGCCCCTTTCCCCTGCTTTCTGAGCATTTTCCCTGGGCTCTGGCAGCATCGTTTGCCTCTGCCCCTCCCCCACGTCTGCCTGTGCTCTCTCTTTGATTCCTGCTGCCTCCTTCCTCCAGAGCCCCTTACCTTGGTCTCTGCCATCTCCTTCTGCCTTAGGGCTTGCCTTCAGCCCCTGCAGTCATTCTGCCCCACCTAAGGCCAATTTTGGGGCTGTTTCAGCCCCCTCCCAGTCCCCAGCATCAGTCTGAGGCTTTTTTGTAGCAGCCTTTGTGGGAGAGCTAACCCTCTCCTGCCCAGGACGGCTGCCAGCAGCCATGGCATTTGGCATGGGGATGTCTCTGCGGACCTTCCCCTCAGCCATGGACTGCGGGTGCACGCCCCTCTCCACATCAGGGTGGAGGACTGCGCCAGAGCCCTGGCGGACCTGCTGGAACACTGGAGCATCCAGTACGCCTCCCTGGTAAATTCAGTGCCCGTCATATATTTGAGCTCTTCTAGGCTAGTGAGGGAGGTGTGTGTGGCAGGGCTGGAGATTTTGGGCATCCACTACTTGTTTACGTCCCTGGAGATCCTGGCAGTGTGATTCATAGATTCATAGATGTTAGGGTCGGAAGGGACCTCAATAGATCATCGAGTCCGACCCCCTGCATAAGCAGGAAAGAGTGCTGGGTCTAGATGACCCCAGCTAGATACTCATTTAACCTCCTCTTGAAGACCCCCAGGGTAGGGGAGAGCACCACCTCCCTTGGGAGCCCATTCCAGACCTTGGCCACTCAAACTGTGAAGAAGTTCTTCCTAATGTCCAATCTAAATCTGCTCTCTGCTAGCTTGTGGCCATTGTTTCTTGTAACCCCTGGGGTCGCCTTGGTGAATAAATACTCACCAATTCCCTTCTGTGCCCCCGTGATGAACTTAAAGGCAGCCACAAGGTCGCCTCTCAACCTTCTCTTGCGGAGGCTGAAAAGGTCCAGTTTCTCTAGTCTCTCCTCGTAGGGCTTGGTCTGCAGGCCCTTGACCATACGAGTTGCCCTTCTCTGGACCCTCTCCAGGTTATCCGCATCCTTCTTGAAGTGTGGCGCCCAGAATTGCACGCAGTACTCCAACTGCGGTCTGACCAGCGCCCTATAAAGGGGAAGTATCACCTCCTTGGACCTATTCGTCATGCATCTGCTGATGCACGATAAAGTGCCATTGGCTTTTCTGATGGCTTTGTCACACTGCCGGCTCATGTTCATCTTGGAGTCCACTAGGACTCCAAGATCCCTTTCCACCTCTGTGCCACCCAGCAGGTCATTCCCTAGGCTGTAGGTGTGCTGGGCATTTTTCCTCCCTAAGTGCAGCACTTTGCATTTCTCCTTGTTGAACTGCATCCTGTTGTTTTCTGCCCACTTGTCCAACCTGTCCAGGTCTGCCTGCAGCTGTTCCCTGCCCTCCGGCTTGTCCACTTCTCCCCATAGCTTTGTGTCATCTGCAAACTTGGACAGAGTACATTTCACTCCCTCGTCCAAGTCACTGATGAAGACATTAAAGAGTATCGGTCCAAGGACCGAGCCCTGCGGGACCCCACTGCCCACACCCTTCCAGGTCGAGACTGACCCATCCACCACGACTCTCTGGGTGCGACCCTCTAGCCAATTCGCCACCCACCGGACTGTGTAGTCATCCACGTCACAGCCTCTTAACTTGTTCACCAGTACGGGGTGGGATACCGTATCGAAGGCCTTCCTGAAGTCTAAGTATACGACATCCACCCCTCCTCCTGTGTCCAGGCATTTCATAACCTGGTCATAGAAAGAGACTAGATTGGTCAGGCACGATCTGCCCGCCACAAACCCGTGCTTGTTTCCCCTCAGCATAATTTGCCCTGCCAGGCTCTCACAAATGTGAGCCTTGATAATTTTTTCAAAGACTTTACCTGGGTGTGGGTGGTGGCCTCTAACTTTACCTGGGTGTGGGAGGTGGCCTCCAACGTCCCCCCACACCTGCCAGCCTGGGACCTCACCAAAGTGCTTGAGCACTATGTTGTCCTCACTAGCCCCTGGCACAGGCTGACCATGGGGAGCAGGGACCCCAGACTCAGGCATGTCCTATCCTTTCAGAGGCAGGTGTTCATGCTCCTCATGGGTGACACCCAGACCCTGCCTCCCTCCATGACCTTTGTGTTGGATGGGAGGCCTTATGTGGTCTATTTCTCCCAGGGCGGGAATTCATGCTGCCGCTGTGGCGGCAGCTCCCATCTGGCTGTCCAGTGCCCACTGGGGCAGGCAGCTGGGGCACCGGGTGCTACACCTGCAGAGGGGGATGGAGCGTCCACCTCTGGTGTGGGAACCTCATCAAAGGGTGGGGTTGGGAGATCCGCCAAGCCCCCCTCCACCCCTGCTCCATCCGGGGGGACTGACCCCTCTTGTGTTAGCATGCCACCGGGGCGGGGGGGGGCTCGGATGTCCTCCCAGGTTTCTCCCACCCTTGTTGTGGCTGACGCCCCGCCTGGTGGAAGGGCTGGTGGGTCCTCCTGGCCCCCTCCTGCCCCAGTCCCCTCTGGGACAGCTGGTGTCCTCAGCGGTAGTGCCCCACTGGGTGGCATGACCGTTGTCCCCTCTCAGCCTCCCTCCCCCCTCCCCCTGCCTGATGGGGATGCACCCCCCCTTTTGGGGGTTTCACCTGGTGGAGGAGCTGGGACATCCTCCCAGTCCCTCCCTGTCCCAGTTCTGCCTGGGGTGGCTGGCATCTTAGGTGCTGGGGCCCCATCATATGGAGCAACCAAGACCTCCCCTCCACCTCCCTCCACCCCTGCCTCAGCCAAGGTGGTGGACCTGGAGGTGGTGAACCCCAAGCAGCTTGGCTCACCCCCTTCAGGGGAGGTGCCAGCTGCCCCCAAGATGCTAAGAGCAAGAGGCAAAAAGAACTTCTAAAGGAGCGCCTGCCCCTTTGGGGCCTGCCTTGGACAGCGCCAGGGAAAATGTAGCCAGGAAACCTGACCCCACCCTACCTGCCCCCCTGGAAGCCCCGCCACGTCAGGCCATGACTGAGGGTGTCCCAGCAATGTCTGGCAACCCTTCACCCCCATCCCAGCTCATGGGGCTTGTGAGCGGTAAGGCAGCGAGAGAGTGCCTGCCTCCCCAGCATCAGGCACAGGAGACAGCAGAGGGTCCTGCCACCCCCCAGCCCACTCCCCTGCCCACCAAGGCTGATGAGGAAGAGATGGAGTGCCTGCCCTCCAAGTGGCCTGAGGAGCAGGATGACATTTGCCCCCCAAAGTGGATGGGGATCAATTTCCCGGAAACGGTCCTTGACTCAGATACTGAGGGGGGCCTGCTAGGGATCCTGGCCATTGATGGCACTTTCACTGGTCTCACTGGGAGGTCCCCTTCCAGAGTACAGCCCCACCAGTTCTCGGTCAGCAACATCCAGCTCTTGCTGGAGAATGCCCCCCTGAGTGGCCCCCAGTTATGGAGGCCTCCGCAACCTCTTAGACCAGACCAAGGGCCAGAGGAATGTGGCAGAGAGTATCCGGCAATGGTGTCTGGACCCCATGTGGTTTGTCTGGACCCCGCCAGTGATGCAGCGAGGCTCATGTGCCGGGACCTGGGCACGCATCAACATGCCTTCTGGCTTGAGAAGCTGGTGACCCAGGCGATGGACGTGTGGGGCTGAGGCAGGTCTGTTGAATAGGGTAGGGCAAGGATAGGCCTCCCCTGTCTCTGGTTTTTGCCCAGCTCTGTCACCTTCTCTCCCACCTGTACCCTGCCTATCCTTCCTCTCTATTCTCCTGCTCATGTAAGTTACCACAATTGCCTCGCTAAACACCAACGGCTGCAGAGACCCGGTGAAGCAGATAGCCATCCTGGAGGGCTTGCAGCAGAAGTGGCTGGCGATCGCCTTCCTCCAGGAGACGCACAGCGACGTGCACATTCAAGCTGACTGGCATGCTGCCTGGAGAGGTCACTTGTTTCTGAGTCACAGCACCAACCTCAGTGCAAGAGTGGCAACCTTCCTCTCACCACAGCTGCAGTACGACTCAGTGGTGGCATGAGAGGTCGTCCCCGCCTGGCTGCTGACCGTCCACGTCACCCTGGCACACCAGAGCTTGCTCCTCATCAATGTCTATGTGCCCACTGATGGGAGAGAGAGGGTAGCCTTCTTAGAGGCCCTGGGTGACCTCCTGCATGATGCCAGTGAGAACGATGACCTGCTCCTCGTGGGCAGGGATTTCAATTGCACCATCGATGTGCTGCTAGACTGGATGGGGCTGGAGTCACACCTGCCTTCGGCCCGCAAGCTGCGGACTGTGCTGGAGGCAGTGGATCTCATCAACGCCTGCTGGGTCCTTCACGCTGAGGCGCTCCAATATACCTGGGCAAAGATGAGTGCCAGCGGGATTGCCATGGCCTGCCTGGACCACCTCTACATCGGTCAACACCATCTGCTGTTACTGCACAGCAGCTGTATCATCCCATCGGGCCTCTCAGACCATGCCCTAGTCTGCTACGAACTGAGCCTGACTGGCAGAGCATGCACATGGGCCCCTTACTGGTGCCTCAACATCAGCCTGCTGCAGGACACCCATTCCAGGGACTACTTTGTCTACCTCTGGAGGAGCTGGGAGGCTGCGCGAGCCGACTACTCCTCCTGGCAGCTGTGGTGGGATATGGGGAAGATCCAGATCTGGGCATTTTGCCAGCAGTATTCCCAGTTGGTGGCAAACGAGATCTGCCACCACACCCAGGAGCTGGAGGAGGATGTCGCGGAGCTTGAGGCAGCCCTGCTTCACATGGGCAACAACACAGCACTCTTTGAGAGCCTCCAGTCCTGCAACGAATGCCTGTGGGAGCTGGCGGATGGGGCGGCCTGCGTTGCACGGGTACGTGCCTGCTGCCAGGAGCTGGTAGAGGCCAACGCCCCAACCAGCTTCTTCTTCAGCCTGGAGAGGTGGCGGGCTGTGGCAAAGACACTGGACTATCTCAAGACCCCCTCAAGACCCCGGAGGGATGGCTGCTCATGGACCCAGGCGAAGTATGAGGGCATGCCATCGCCTTCTATTGGGACTTGTTTGCAGCTGACCCCATTTGTCTGGCGGCCACTCAGCAGCTGCATAAGGACCTGCTGTGCCTTGGCGCTTTGCAGGTCGAGGCCCTGGAGCACAAATTCTCCCTGGCAGAGCTCGAGGCTGCTGCGGGGGGGGGGGGGGGGCTTGCCTCAGGCAGGGCCTTGGGCCTTGACGGACTGCCCATGGAATTTTACAAAGCCTTCTGGCCCCTCCTCGGGCTCAGCCTCCTCCGTGTCTTCTGTGAGAGCCTCGCCGACGGGACCCTGGTGACCAGCTGCCACCAGGCAGTGCTCACCTTGCTGCCCAAGAAGGGGGACCTCGGCTGCCTTCAGAACTGGTGGCTCATCTCCCTTCTGTGCGCCGACTATAAGATCCTGGTCAAGGTGCTGGTGAACTGTCTCTGCACCATCATGGCCTCCATCATTGGGCCCAAGCAGAGCTACTGTGTCCCGGGCAGGACCATCCAAGACAACCTGTTTCTGCTGCGTGACCTGCTCATGGCTGCTGAGCTTTTTGGCCTGGACGTCAGCTTGGTCTCCCTGGACCAGAAGAAGGCCCTTGATCACGTCAACCACTGGTACCTGCTCAGCACCCTCAAGGCTTTTGGCTTTGGGCCACTTTTCATCACAGTGCTCCGGGTCCTGTACCATGACGCCTCCAGCCTGCTCAAGGTGAATGGTGTGCTGTGCTTCCCATTCCTGGTGCATCACAGCACACGCTAGGGCTGCCCCTGTCAGGCATGCTGTACGCCCTGGCCATTGAACCACTGCTGCACACTCTGCAACGTTGCCTGACCAGCTTAGCCCTGCCACTGGCACTGGGCCTGAACACCGACCCCACCCCGATCCAGCTGACGGTGTATGCGGATGACGTGACAGTCTTCCTGGGCAGCCAGGATGATATGTGGGCCCTGGTGGACTGCCAATACACCTACGAGCTCGCCATGTTGGCCTGCATCAACTGAGGCAAGAGTGACACACTCCTGCTCAGGGTGTGTGCCTGCAAACCACCTCCAGACCTGCTGAGGGGCCTCACCTGGCACCGAGAAGGCCTCAAAGCCCTGGGAGTGTTCTTCGGGCCTTTGCAGTCCACAACTGGGAAGACCTGGCAGAGGGAGTGGAGGCCCACCTGCAGCGCTGGTGCTTGCCTGCCCTCTCCTACCATGGCCAGGTCCTCATCATCAACAACCTGGCGGCGGTGACCCTGTGGCACAGCTGCACTGTGCTGGACCCTCTGCCAGAGCTACTTGAGAGACTGCAGTGGCTCCTAGTGGACTTCCTCTGGGACAGACACCACTGGCTGCTGCAAGCTGCCCTTTACCTGCCCACCAGCAAAGGGGGCCAGGGTCTGATCAACCTGGCCAGCAGGGTGGTCATCTACCGCCTGCAAGCCCTCCAGTGGCTCCTGTATGCCAAGGACCACCTTCTGTGGTGGCGGCTGGCATGCCAGTTCCTGCAGCAGGTGGAGGGCCTTGGCTTTGACCAGGAGCTCTTTATGCTGGATCTCACCTTCCTGAATGGGGCGCTTCTTCCCCCATTCTACTGCAGCATGGTGCAGGCCTGGCAGGCTACCTTCTATCTTTGTCCCCAGGCCAGGTGCCTGCGTTTCCCACAACTGCTTCAGGAGGCCCTGGTCCACAACCCAGCCCTGCAATGTCGTGCCGAGCCTGGCATCCACCGGCCTCATGGCTGCTCTCACCGAGGCACACACCACCCGCCTGGGGCACCTCCTGGACCCTGTTCAGTCGGGCTGGCTGTCAGCTGAAGCCCTGGCTGCCAAGCTGGCACTGTGCTCTGTCTGCACTGCGGGCCAGCTTTCTATGGGCCGTTAAGGCCGCCCTCCTGACGGAAGCAGCGACTGCCCTAGAAGGCTACCTCCAGGTTCACCAGGCCCTTCCCACCACAGACGCCATGGGTGATGCCTTCCCACCACTGCCGGTCATCCCAGCGGTGGCCAGTGAGCTGGCTGACTGGTCCAACACACTGCTCAGGCTCCCTGTGCCCCCCAGCAGCAATACAGGCTGCCCCTTTGGCACACTGCCCCAGAAGAGACTCTACTTGTGGGTGGTGTACACCCAGCATGCCCAAGCACTGGCCGGCTGCCCCGACACTGTGTGGTGGCAGTGCCTGGCATGGCCCGGGACCCCAGTGTGGCGCACGCTTTACAAGGCGCCCACCGCCAAGAAGACCAGCAACCTCCAGTGGAGACTGGTGCACGGCATTCTGGCCACTGGCATCTTTGTGCGCCACCTGGACCCGGTGGCCTCGGCAGCCTGCCCCTTCTGCTGGGGGTGCTGAATGAGGACATTTTCCATGCCTTTCTTGACTGTCTCTGGCTGTGGCCACTCTTTGTTGCCCTTGGGGCACTGCTGCGGGCACTGGGCTGGGACTTCTCAGAGGACAGCTACATCTACTTCTTCGCGTACTAGGCAGCTGAGCGGGCCACAGTCAGCCTGGCCAACTTCCTGCTGGACCAGGCCAAGATGGCCACCTTGAAGAGCCAGCAAAACTGACTCACCAGGACCGGGATGGGCAACGCCCTGCAGCTCTTCTGCCTGCTGGTGTGGGCCCGCCTCTCACTTGAATTCGAGCACACAATCCTCTAGCAGATGGTGTCCACCTTTGAGGAATGCTGGGCCATCGAGGGGGCACTGTGCCGAGTCGAGGCAGGATGCCTGCTCCTTGCCCTGTGACACCACCAGCTGCTCAAGGTGCAGAGGCACATCCAGTGAGCCAAGACCTCGGGCTTTGTCCATGCAGGCCAACCCCTGATGCCCTGAGGCCCCTCTGGGCGTCCCCACTGGGCAGAACTGTATATATGTAAATACTCCTTTTGTTCTTTGTGTTTTTGTTTTTTATCTAGAGTGTACGGGCAGGCCTTGCAGGCCATAAGCCCAGGCCTTGTCCATGAGTCCCAGATCTTCGGGCCAACCTGTACATAATCTCTACTGGCCCTGATTTGTCACCCTCCCTGGAATAAACATTTCTTAAAAGTCAAAGTCTTTCTTTCTTTCTTTTGCATTATTTAGACAAAAAAGTGTGTGTGAATACTGGTCTCTAGACTAATTTATATGAAACTAGTATTCTGCCACCTGGAGTTTTGGCCTGGCTTTATGAGACGTGTCTGGTATGTGCATAGAACAAAAAGTGCCTACAATGAGAAAGGGCAGGGAATGCAAAGAAAATATGACAAAAATGAATAAACTGTACAAATTAAAGGACACAAGAGTGTAGCATAAACAATATTAGCTATGCAAATTAAAGATATGCAGAGAAGCACGTGTGTAACTCACTGTAACCACTGTTGCTCACTGATCATCCTTTTTTTCTGTCTTCTCCCTTTGGCCCTCCTCCCAACTACTAGTTAGGCTTTACATTCTGCCCACCCTTATTTTTCTAAGCACAATCATATTAACAAGATAATTATGCATATATGTTACTGAAAGTAAAGGTTAATTTTCTTAAGGTCCACTGAATGCTTAAGAGATTTTACATTTTTAAAGAGATTTTTAAATTTACTTCGTCTCTTTCTCAGGCTAAGTACAGACAGTCAAAAAGCCTCAGATGGAACTGATTCAATTTTTGTAGGTTTGTCAAATCTCCGTAGATTGAACCAGTAAACAAGTGAACAGACATTCACTTTTGATTCCAGAAATGCAGCCCAATCCCTGCAATGGCTCAGGCCAGAAGCTGGGGGGATGCTAGAACATGCCTCTCTGCTCAGCTGGAGCAAACATTTTGGGCCAAAGCTAGCACATCCACCCTGTGAGGTGGGAGGTTGCAGGGGAGGTGCAAAGGATCCTGAGATACTGAAGGACTATTGTGAGTTAATTTTAATCTGGAGAGGATCTGGGACAGAAATTCAATAATCCAAATTACCTAAATCAGTTAAGACTGAAACTACTAGCCTGCCCACATGGTGAGTTAAAAAATCATACTTGGATGCTGGGGGACTGTGAGTTTACTTGAATCTGGAGGGGATCTGTGACAGAAGTTCAATAAACTGATTTAACCTAAATCAGTTAAGTCTGATGCAATTTTTATCCCAGTTTATCTTAGACTGGTTTTATCCATTTTGAAAGTGGCCTGTGTGCACTGAACTTCTGTTGTGTTACAAATTTGAACTGGTTTCCGATCACTTATACTGGTTTGTGTGTAACTTCTGTCCATAGTTTTAAGGCTACATACACATACATTGTGAAGAGGAAGAACCTTGCAGACAAAGTACAGTAAGATCACAATCTCTGCTCTGAGAGCCAGTTAGCCATGGTAGTCTGAAGTCAGGCAAAAGGCAAGGTAGGGTGGCACCTTATAGACAGGGACCTACTTAACCACAGCAAGATAAAACCATTTTCATGGCTTTGTCCTGGCACAGAGCCCATTTCATGGGCATTTAATGGCAGCCCCACCCTTCAGCACTGATTGGCAGAGGCCTCATGGGAGAGGGGGGATGAGGGGGTGGCCACCACCTTGACTGCTGGTTGCCTTTCATCCAGCCCCAGTGGTGGAGAGTCCCAGGGGAGAAGGAGAGAGAAGCAGCAGCCACCATTTTGTCTGCTGCCCCCATCATGCCACCCCGCCAGCCAGTGCCTTCCCCTCCTGGGTGGGCTGCAAGGCCCACCCAGGGAGAGAAGACTTAAAAAAACCTTACTTCTACTGTGGTGGGGGGGTTTTTTGTTTTGTTTTGTTTTGTTTTTTTACAGATTTCATGGGCAACCCCTGATGTTGTGGTTTCCATAAAATCTGCAAAACTGCAATTTAGGTAGGTCCCTACTTATAGACTCTCTCCCTCTCTTCTAAGGTTGATGCTACAGCCAGTAGTTTGCTGAAGTTCTATTCTGATCCTTGGCACATCATGTTACTAGAGCTGGTTGGGAAATTAGGTTGGGAAATTATGTTTTCCTTAGACAAAACAAAGAAAAATCTTTTTTCCATCTTCAATAAAAGTGGAAATATTTTTTCTTGCAAGTTTCTGTTTAATTAAAAACATTTTGCATCAAGAAAAACATTCTGATGGAAAAAAATGATCAGTTCTGTATCATGCCCATAAGGAGGACCCTGAAAAAATATTTGGTAACATTTGGCTAAATATGAACCATGTAAACCCTTCTACAGTAGTTGTGACCCCATTCATTTGCTTTTCACCCATATTCCTAAACTAAATAAAAAACTTAACTCAGGTGTAGTAATATTAACTCAGGTGTAGAAATGACTGACAGTGAAGTATTGGGGAGACTGTCAGGATGCTCAACAAGACTATATTTTGTTTTATGCATTTGAATAAGACTTTTTTTAAACTTAATAATATATAATCTAGAAAATTAGTGACAATGGTTGATCCTGCTGGGTCATGGTGTATATGTGAAAGGTTATCAGGACCTTTGACGTGTACATGTAGGCAGGAGCCATGGAGGAGGGGAGGCTTCTGCACCTTTTTTTTCAAAATCCTAGAGCTTTCCATGAATATTTTCATGAACTCTGTCAGGTAATTCTAATAATTAACATACTCATAAAAGTTTGCCTGTAAAGAGGTAATTCACAAGTAGGATAAAAAAAACCCTCTGCTTTAATATCAGACATTGGTTTCTGTGATAACTTTATCCAGCTGTATTACCTGCTATTGGTACTCTCCCCTTAACTGCTAGACTGTGTTAGCAAAGTACTGTTCTGTGTACATGTGTATAGACCTGAAAAACCTAAAGAGGATTACCAGGTATGTTTGGAGAACACATCTGTAAAGAATGAGGGATACTTACCCCTTCCCTTCCACCTGTAAACTCTCCCAGTGGAAGGGGTTGATGGTGCTGCCTACATCTTCAATCTTTTCCTTCTAGGAAAAATATGTAAGTAGGAGTCTTGGCTTATGACAAAAGGTAGCAACTGTAACTCTGGTTACTTAAGGGAAATGGGCTCCTTACTCCCTGCTCCCTTAGCCATATTGCCATGTACAGCAATGTATACTTGAATACACTAATTACAATGTTACATGAGGCATCTATTTATTTGTTTATTTTTGTTTTTTCCTTGTTTGTCTAGCTTCACACACCAAATTTCTCTACCCTTATGCAGATAAAACTCCTTGTTCACTTCAATGGGAACTTTGCCTAAGTTCTCCAGGACTAGGCCCAATGTGTTAGCAAAATGAACTGGAACTTTTTTCTTAAAAACATTTATTGGCAAACTGTAGCTCCTCAAACCATGTGCAAGACCTAATTATAGAGAAAACTAGCATGGAGAAGACACTTCCATAACAAGTACCATTTATCAATATTTTATATGAAATTTAACAACTAGTAACTACGGACATTCTTAAACATACTCCAGGAGGCATGGAGAGAAGTTTAATTAGTCAGCTATGCTAATTAAAAGCAACAGAATCATGTGTATCAGTGTCCCTGTGCTGAAAAATGGTGACAGGGCACTTCGAACTAAAGCTCATCAAATGAGCTTTAGTTCAAAGTGTCCCACTGCCATTTTTCAGCATGGTGATGCTGATATACTTGATGCTGGTGTTTGCAGGAGCATGTTAATTACTGAGCTCCAGCAGACTCAATTAATCAAGTTTGCTCTAATGTGCTGGATTTCCAGTGCATCAAAGCAGGCTTTGTAATGTGTATAGGAGCCCTAGGACTATGAGAATAATTGAGTTTTGGTTTGATTACCAAACCAAAAACTAGAAACAATACCAGATCATATCAAATTTAAAACAAATCAGTTTTTTTCCCACCAGGAAATCCATTCAACTAAAAAAAAAAAAAGTCATTTTCAGGCACATCTAAGAAAAGAAAACTAAATAATGAAGGATCAAATTCACAAGATTACCAGAGGAGAAGGTGAGCTTTTTCCTCTTCTGCCCCAATATATAAAGCATTCAGTCAAAACGTTAGTGGTCTGAATCCATTTCTCCTTCTGCCTGAGGGGAACTGAACCCATAGTTCACACCACCCAGAAGATCTAGAGTGTCCTAAAATCAGGCATTCTCAACTCATGGAACTGCTCCACTTTGTAAGAATAAAGATTCATGAGAACTAGAATTGGAAATTCTGCTATCCTACCTCCTAGATGGGTGTCCTAACCACCAAATAATAGAATATTCTGAAGTGAGACTCTCTCAGTTCCTCCTGTTGAGGCTGTTCCACTTTGTATATAAAGCTATAATGCACATCACATTCCAGAGGGAGAATGGCTTCCTTTTTTTGATGGCTGGGTCACTCTATTCTAGCCTCTGCTCTAGTGAATATGAAATTATTTATATAAAAGTGGAATAGGGTTAACAGGAAACTGAGTACCCTATTCCAGAATACCCTGTCTGAGGCACTCCACTGGGGGACATATGTCCAGGTAAACCTTCAACTACTAAATAATTTTGTCCCAAATCATTAATAAGTCTTCTAACCAGTGAACTGCTGCATCCTCCCCTTCCCTCCCCCATTTCTTACTATCAGACCCTGCTCTACCTGACAACATGGAAGTAAGGGGCAAATTTGAAAACACTGACTTCAAAAGAAACATGCCTATAGTAATTTGCATATAGTTATATAACTATGGGTATCCACAGACTTAGCTTATCCATAATTGAGGCATTTTATCTTTTCAGAAACTGTTACAAGTTTTAGCACAGGTATTCCATAAAGACACTTTTAGGCTAGGGACAGAAATTACACATAAGCCAGTATAATTGATTGGAAAGTGTTTCAAATGTGTAACACAACAGAAGTTCAGTGCACATAAACTACTTTCAAAATGGCTGAAACTGGTTTAAGATACACCGGGATGGATGTTGTATCAGACTTAACTAATTTAGGTTAAATCCGTTTACTAAATTTCTATCCCAGATCCCCTCCAGATTCAAATGAACTCACAGTCACCCAGCATCCCAGTATGCTTTGTATCTCGCTGGGTGGGCAGGTTAGCTTTGGCCCAAGCTGTCTGCTCCAGCTGAGCAGGGAGGTGTGCACTAGCACCCTCCCCTCCCCCACCCCCGGCTTCTGGCCTGGGTCCCTGCAGGCATCTGGCTGCATTTCTGGAATAAAAAGTGAATGTCTGTTCACTTTTTATTGATTCAATTTATGCAGCTTAGATTAACCTGCAAAGATTGACTCCATTCAACCTCAGACTTCTTGACTATCTGTACTTACCTTAAGTAGCACTTTTCTACTGATATATATGTATGTATATATATATATATATATATATATATATAGAGTACACACTTTACTTTTAAAAACAAAATTCACTTCCAGGGCCTAGTCATTTCCAAATTAATCACCAAATTTTGACTGAGCAGAACTCAATCGTTCAAGATTCAGTCTGGGGCTTCATATACTCCCCAAACCACGGCAGTACAAAATATGCACAATATTAGTTCAACTTCAAAAGGCTCATGTTCTACCATATATTTCATTGGGCTGGGCCCAAACAGTGTTTCAAGCCATGGTGACCCGATAGCATAGCACTGCTTAGTATGTGTCTGTATACCAGATATCTTCCCACAAAGGAGCCATGTGCTAATTAGCCCTTCACTCATGACTGGAACTGGGTGTTCTTTTCACAGTCCTTGGATGCTCCAAAAATGTATATTCAGATGAGGTGAGAGGCTAACTGGTCTGGCTCTACCTCATGGAGGGTGAGACCACACTAATCATATATGAAAGACTGAGAGAAGGGGTGATAGAAGGATTCTGGATGAACTATTTGGGGCCCCATTTGGTGATGTTTGCCAGACATTTAAGGCTGGTGAAGAAAAAAAGGAATCATTGGAAAAAAGATGCAGCTCAGCTGTGGGAACGAAGAGGAAATCAGAATGTATTCAATGTAGTGGCTTACCATAACTTGAAAAGGAGTTAGACCTGAAGTCAGAATGGAGTGCGCTGGGCACTACCATATATCTTATTCAGGTGGGCTACACTCGTGGTAGGTTCCCATCAGCATGTTGTCCAGTATGGGCCATCTGTTTTATAGTCATGATCAGTATTGGATGTATTTAAACAGCTTCATAATTGGTTTCTGCAGTTTAATAAGCAACAATGTATTTAATGAGGCTTTCCAGTATGCAAATGCAAGATGAGGACCTTGCTCACCCCATGCTGATTGGAGAAAAAAGACCTCATATTGTATTTGAGTAAATATTGTAATTCAGAACTGACATCCAGCTAAAATAACTGATGTTGAATAATTTCATAAACAAAGAGGGAGAATTGTTGCTCAAAGAACCACAAATCTACCCTGTTAACATTTACTAAAAAGTTAAATTGTCATTTCTACACTGACAGACCATCCTATGGGTTCATGCTGTGTCACACTACTCAAAGGCAGTCAGTTGTAGATTAGCTTCCATATGGTCATTTAAATGATTTAGCAACTATGGATAACGATCTTAAGGTAGTACTGAATAAAAGCACTCGCTAACTCCTGGTCACTATCTGTGTGCTCCATATCCTGTTCTGATTGCACTTCCTGCAAGAGGTGTACAGTCTGCACTAGATGATCCATGAGTTGAAGAACATATGACTAGGGACCTACCTAATTTACAGAGGCTGCTTCTATATTTCACAGTCCCATGTAGTGTCAGGAACCATTTTCACAGCAGAGCACATCCCTCACCCCCCCCCCCCACACCTCTGATTGGCCAAGGGGCCCTGGAAGTCCCACTCCTCCCTGGAGATTGACAGATGGCCAGGGAGGGGTGGGACTTCCAGAGCCCCTTGGCTAATCCCCCACCCCCTGCTTCCACCCCTCTCCCCATTGGCTCACTGCTATTTTCCTGCTTTTTCCATGGTCCAAGCACTTTTTTCACAGGGGGGACCTACCAAATTCATGATTTCTGCAAAAACCATGAAATTGTGAATTTAGTAGGTCCCTACATATGCCAGACAGAGGAAGAGGCTTTTCTTTTCAATTAAAATTTATTGTAAAAGATAAATATAATAGATCTAGTTCTACTTTTTGATAATTAAAAGTGCAACATTTTTTCATTATCTTTTCATTTATAGTTTCCAATGGCACAAAGGATGCAGTTTCAGCAGAATGTTGCCAAGCTTACTGGAACAGAGAAAGGTAGTTAGCTGTGTCGGTTTGAAGTCAGGCAGAAGACAGGGTAGATTTGCACTTAACTAAATCAGAGATGTATAGTATGAGCTTTTGTAAGCCTGAGCTCACTTTATCAGATCCTACAGCATGTTACTGCCCCTCAGCTTCTTCTGGCAATTTGGACAGGACCTTATTAGCTAGTTTTAAGTTGTAAATTTGGAGTGGCTATGTACTTTTATGTTTCTTAGGCTACAATGCTTTACATGCAGAGGCAGCAATGATCAGTGGGAACTTACTAGCTGGTTTAGAATTCTACTTTTATAAAGAAGAAGAGAAAATGTCAGCTGTGGTCAGTTCCCTAACTTTTTACAGCTGACTTTATTACTCACCACTCCTTCTCACTGCCTACCTCCTGTGCAAGTGTTCCAAATCCTATTCAAATTGCCAAAGCTAACTTCCTCATCAGAGAATGATACAAACTCAAAAGGAGGACAAGTGTTGTTTATTAGCAATTACCATGAAAGTCCTTCCTGTAATTAACCCCAGCTTCATGGACACTACTATTTGCACATCAGCTCTCTCATAAACAGGGGCTCCATTTCTATTATTGTTAGAGAAGATGAGTCACCGTGGAAGAATGCTTATCACAAGTCAGTTTTTAACTAGCTTTTGTCTGCATGAGATATTAGTCACTAGTACCTAAAAGATTACAAGAAAGTCTGGGATTTGGGCTTCTCTCCCCTCTTTTCTCTCCTCTCCTCCCCCCTCCCCCCACTTTGATGCATTCAGAATGCATCAACAAGCATCAAAGCTGAGAGACTTATAAAATTCTCTTTTCAGTCCAACATACGCTTCGCCTGTATGATCACTGAATCATAACAGAGAATTCCAGATACTGCCTGGCTAATGGGAGGTTTAAAACATTGAATAACTTGGCACTTGGTCTGCAGGCCATACAAAGACAATAATAGTGCAGGATTTATTTTACCATGTTTCTAGCATTTGGAGAGAGATGAGCTACAAGACACTGGAGCTTGCCTCTTGCCTCAATAAAACTCTTGCTCATGGAGGAAAATAAATACAGGAAAGCCCACTCCAATACAGTTTGTTATGTTTTGGGATTTTTCTTCTCCTGCGGTTACAAAATTTACCCCGCAACTGAGAAGTCTGGGCAGCAGAAAATGCTATTACGTGCAAAATCACCCCATGAACACAAACATACCTGCCTAATCAGGAAGGCTGCAAGACCTATAGGTCCTTCTTGACTCTGTCCTGCAAAGAGAAATATACAAGTGTGACCTAGCATGCTTGTAGCATCCTACTAGTTTTAGGATAAGTACAGACAGTCAAAAAGCCTGAGGCTGAATCAATTCAATCTTTTCAGGTTAGTCTAAACTGTGTAGATTGAACCAATAAGCAAGTGAACAGACATTCATTTTTGATTCTAGAAATGCAGCCGCATGCCAGCAGCAGCCCAGGCCAGAAGCTAGGGGGAACTAGAGCACGCCTCCCTGCTGGGCTGGAGCAGACAGCTTGGTCCAAGGCTAGCTGCCCACCCTGTGGGGGAGGGGAAAGAGTTGCAGGGGAGATGCAAAGTATCTTGCGATATTGAGGGGGCTATGAGTTAACTTGAATCTGAAGGGGATCTGGGACAGAACTTCAATAAACCAATTTAATCTACATCCATCCAGGTTTATCTTAAACTGGTTCTGGCCATTTTGAAAGTGTTTTTTGTGCACTGAACTTCTGTTGTGTTACAGATTTGAACCAGTTTCTGATTACTTATACCAGTTTATGTTTAATTTCTGTCCTTAGGTTGTATGGGAATCTGCGGGCACACATATTTGCCTCCATTAGTTTTATTGCAGGATTGGGGGACTTTGCTCCATCCCAGCAAAATGTGCAAAACATAGCATCACATGTGCTAAAATGCTTTCCTGAATAGAACTAAGATTACTCACATGCCTTGTTGCATTTGGAGCCTTACTGACGATTTAACAGTAGTGTAGCAAAACACTAAGAAGCAGGTCTCCTGTAGTTATATACAAAAAAAAGATCTAAGGAGTATGTGTGCACACACATTGCACGTACATGGGCATTGGGACCTGAACACAGGCATTCTTAAATTAAAACTCAGCTGAAGGGAGTTCTCATTTGCCTACTAATCTAACTTGTTATTGGAAGTAGCTGCACTGAAAAAGAAAAGCATCGCTAACTGGGATTTAAAATTCTTACCACACTCAGGTTTTGTTGCATAGATTCATTTTAGTCTCCTTAAGTGCTGATTCCAGTGAATTGAATCAAATTCTGCAGAAGTCTGTATAAACTCTGAGGCTACAGATGGGAATATTCTTTTACCTTAGAAGCAATTTTAATGGGCATTTGTCATTTTACTGTTATTTTTCTCTTGTGGGAGATGCAAGAAAACAGCATTACAAAGAAGAGTGGAGATAGATTCTCTGCACACAGATAGCTTATTTTTATGCCCATGTTACTGCAAGAATATAGATTTTACCAAAAAAAAAGTCCTTCTTTCTTTAGGCAGTGGAGAGAGACTGCATTTGACCAAAACAGAGCTTCATTGCCATTCTGCTGAAAAGATTTTTTCAACACACACAGCTAACTCTGACCAAGTTCAGATAAGTTGTGTACAAGCTTGTTTCTCCCCTTCCCCAGTGGGAGTGGCAACTAAAATCTGGACCTTTGCCACATCAGTTGTGCAATTCAGATCCCAGTATTTATAGAGACAAGATGGTCATTGCACCAGCATACTAATGCATTCAACTACCAGACTGGTCAATGTTAGCATTTTATAATTAAAGAAAAAATGCATGTTGGCAATACAATATACAGGTAAAAGAGACAGCATGATTACAGCATTACTTTTAATTTAGCTGTCTATTTTGAGCAAGGGAGTTTGTTAATCCATTTTTTAAATTTTTAACAGAATGAACACTGGCTTTGTTTTCAGTATTCTCAGCCTATGAAAATAAAGGCAAATGCCTCCGCTATGCTGCTTTATTCCACTTCTTTCTGTGTAGCATGCATGGGTACAAGTGAACACTTCTTCCTGAGGATCAGATGTGCAAAAGAAATTCTCTCACTAAAAGTTAAGACCTTTCTCTGGTAAATATGAAAAATAAAAAAATCAACTGCTTAATTTCAGGAAAACAAATCTAAAGATGTTGCATTTATATTTAATATAGTGCACTAGTTGAAAATATATGATGCTCCAACAAACATGCAAGTTTTTACTGAGTCTTTTCTTTCAGACAGTTACTGATAGAAACAGACATTCTAAACCAGACAGAAATGTTAAAAATAATCCCCAAACTAAACAGCTAGAGTTCATTGTGTTATTCTTCAGTTTCCCACACTGAAATTAACAAAGAAAAATCCTATTTGTCAAAGAGAAAGGAAGTGCAACACTATCATGAATTTAAAGTTCAATATTTTTAAAGTTTTTGCCCTAAAATAATTTCTTAATTTAAATTTTATACAGCAGAAGAAAACAGAAATCCAAATGATGGCAACAACACTAAAAAAGAAAATTCTATGATGAGGCATAAATATGACACTTTTTCTGTGGGAATAATTATAATAATTTGGATACAACAGTAAAATAAATTGTGTTTATTTTCTTGGGAGATTGTTCCCTTTTGCATGGGAACAACCTTTGCAGCTTCTAAGCTTTGTGACTAATTACATCCAGGGAAATTACTTAATTTTTTCTCCTCTCCTACTTTTACAGATTATTTAATATAACACAGTGGCTCCTTGCTCTGTCAACAAGTTGTGAAGTCACATGCTCAACCTTTTTCCTCTTATTCTGGCTTTCATTCCTCTTCATCTCAGGTCCTGCTTAATTTTTTTGCATTTCCTGATTTTTATCTTGAGAAAACAAAAGGCAGCTGCACCAAGTTACATAAAACAGCAAAGTGACTCTGCTAGGTAGTGATTTGCAGGTTCTAAACAGTGAGTTGTGTGAAATGGAAAGGGGAGTGTCACGTTGCAAAGCTCTTTTCTCTCTCCCTCTTTCTACAGCTGTATTTCTAATCAGCAGAAGATACATCTTGCTTGGAGTCAACCCTTCTTTCTCCCTGCACATTCTTAACCTTCTATCTTATGCATGGATCACTGGTTAGCTTAGAAATGCACAGACACAAAAGGGGGAGCTGACATGTGAGGTTTGATGGCAATAATGGCTGTTTATAAGCCTAATCCATCACATTTAGTGGACACCTCCATTTTTGTCCCTCTGAAAAGGTATAAATAATAAAATGGTATAGCTTCAGCTCAGAGGTGCCTTGGTAAATATTTTAACTATTTACAAGTTCGCACCAATAACAAAAGAAGCATCTGTACCATCCACATAGAGGTCTCTGAATCATTAGTAGAGAACCCAGATGGTTCTTACAATTTGCCAACAATAAAATGTCTTCATGACAGAGCTTTTGAAACATCCTTTACATTGTTTTCATATGACACTGTTCAATATTGCAAACTCCCACCTTTTTCTTTCAAGAACATCTTAATAAATATCCCCTTTGCTTTTTTAAATAAAAGTTAAAAAGAAGGATTGGTGAAGATAATTGGAAATGTACATCTCTAAACACAAGATGCAGAGACCTCCTAACAAGAAATTTTCAAGTTATATGACACAAATATTTAGATTAAGAATATTTTCTTTTTCACTCACATATTACCTGGAGCACTTCAAGGTTAATTTTGTGTCAAAACCCTTGACAAGTTCAACCTGTCACTTGGCCACTTGGACTGGGTTTATGATTTGCTCTGATTTTACTGATGCAATGCTATGGTAAGTGAAGTACAATAACATATCATGCATAGTAGTAAAATGTGGGAGAAAATGCAGCAGAGACAAATTTAAACTAATTGGGTTCTCCAGTTAACTGCAGACAGACCATCTTGGGGAATAAAATGATATTTTGCTGCACTTCACAAAGTGAACTGATCCCATATAAGAATTTCAACAGTATTATAGATATCAACTAAGATTTTCCAAAAAAAAATAAGTAGTGATTCTGGGTGCCAAATTTGACCATGAAAGGGCCTAGATTTTTTTAAAATGTAAGTGCTCCTTTAAGATATCCCAAGTTAAGTACCCAAACACTGAGGCACCCAAGATCACTAGTCACTTTCAAAAGTCTTAGCTGAGATCAGTAATCTACATAACACTTCAAATCACTGGCTCATGTTGAAAATCTAGACCACGTAAATTATAAATCACATTGTGCTTTAAGGACCCAATTCTGTAAACACTTGTCCTGGGTAGTAACTTTATCCACAAGCAATGCTATTGGTTTCAGAGATAACTCTTAGAAGTAATAGTAGGCATTCTTAATGATTAGCAGAAACAAGCTCTATGAAGACAATTCAAATATAGAATCAGAAAACTTTTCTACTTCTTTCACCTTTTAGATTCTACTTAACCTAATCTTTGCTCAGACCATTAGGAATCAATAGCCAGGCAATCTGATATACAAAGCCAGGCAATCTGATGTAAGCAAATTAGCATGGATAAAGAAAAAAATAGAGTAAGTGCAATTGCATTTTGCTCTCTTCCGCTCCCCTGCTTTTCAGAAAGGAGGGAAAATACAAAACCAAGATGCTTAATCAAACAAAAACATCATTTGCCAAACAGAAAATGATGGCATTTGAATACCTCTCATGCTAAAAACCATGCAAAATAATTTTAAAGAAGTTAAGCATTTCAGAAGCAACCCTCCAATATCAGTGTGTCCCAATTCCAAAATTTGGTCAGTAAAATTAACAGCCGTCTTTTGAATGGAATATCACACCTCTAAATGAGTTCAAGCTGATGCTGTTATTGTCCAGTGGAATGTGAGATTTACATTTCACAGCTCCTCACCAAAGTAATGAATGAATCTGATCTCGTAAACAAACAATTCCAGTTTCATGTTGTTTCAGTGGCCCTCCAACAATGTGCATTTGCCACAAAGAAAAATATTTATCATGTTTGTGCTCAGCTCCAAATCTAAATGAGACCATAATAAAACAACACCATAAAAACATTTTCACAGCTGAGTTTGCAATTTAATAAACAGATGCAAACAGCAGTGTTTGGAGGTCAATAGTTAAAATAAATGAAGGAAAGTTTCCCTCACATCACAATGGGAACAGCAGTCAAACTGGCCTCCAGCAACATGTAATACACTGTGGAGTATATATAGCACAGTGCTCTTGTATTTTTGTCAAGCACTGCTCTTTGAAGTACATTGTTTACCTACTATCATCACATCAGTGTAAAAGCTGAAGCCCAATTTACTCGTTTCAAAATAAGGATAAGAAACAAAGCAAAAACAGCACCCTTTCCTCAACTTCAAAATATCAAAAAGCGAAATGCCAGAAAACAAATGCGTTCCCTGACCATCGAGTATTTTCAAACACACAGCTCCTGTGGTCTGGACTAACATTTACCATTCCATTCTACTCCTTACTCTCCCTGTTCTCCGAAAAGTACCATAAGCATTTCTCAGTGGAAAGGTTATTGTTTCATATAAAGCACTACAACCAGAACACAGAAAAGTGCAATTATGTCTTGTCACTCTGATAGATTTTAGGTGGAATTTTCAAAAGTGCACATCGTTAGCACAGTTGTGGCTTCCATTGAAATCAATAGGAATGTTTCCCTTGACTTCAATGAGAGCAGTTAGGCCAATACTAAGTGCTCTTGAAAATCTCACCTTTCATGCAATATACTAAAATTACATTTCAAAGCTTGCGTGTGTGGTAGTTTGTTGCAACTGTGTTCAATTTTTTGCAAAAACAGAGACAAATTTAATCATGAAGAATCAGAAATTTAACAAGAGCTGGGTAATTTGGTGCTAAGCCTGACAGTCTCAGTACAGGATGCGAACACATTTGAGTGCCTATTTAACACTCCTTTTTAGCTATTGAACACAATAGAAATGTGGGAGTACAGGATGAGATCCTTTATCTGCTACAGTAGGAAACATATACACAGCATGAACCTAGATTTGCAAGCATAATTAAGAATATGTTTGTTCTTGCAGGTAGCATTAGAATTGGTTTTTGCTATTACTTTCTTGGTTTTTTCTTAATAATTATTAAAAAAAAATATTCTCATGGGTACAAGAACATGAATTTACATGGTATGTCAGTATTTTCAGGATAGTCAACAGCCACTCTGGGATACTAGGCAAATGAGTAAATGTAACATTTTAGAAGTCTGCAATATTGACCAGGTCATGTCCCTATTAATTAGATGGATTCTGGTTACAAATTAAGGCTCTAACTTGCAAATGTTTATAGACATACCTAACTGTAAGAATCTGAATAGGCACATTGATTTTTAAGGTCAGTGATCAGGTCTTTGGGGTGGGTGTTGCGTATGTATATCAAAGATGAATGACAAAAAATATTATATTTGCTGGGCCTATCACATAAGACCCATTTCTGATAGGCGTACTTCATTAGGCAGCCAGGGTATGAGATCCTTTACCTTGACACTTAGTTTCCTTACTCTGAAGTCTATCTGTCATGAAACGATTAGTAAAAAAAAAAAAATATATATATATATATATATATATATATATATATAATAAACTAACCAAACATTAAAAAAACCACATAATCTATTATTTTTCTTAAAGGCCTAAGTAAGACAGTTTTTGCATTACATTTTTAGGATATCTTAACATTCTGACTAAAATTGTTTGTTAGGTTTTTCACCCTTCCCTCAATGCTCATTGTTTAAAGCTGGGGGCGGGGGGGGGGGGGGGGTGCTATTTAAAATTTGGTTCATGCAACCAAACCAAGTTCTCAAAATTCAAGGGGCTTGCCACTTTGTAGGAACAGCCCATATGTTTGCTTACTTTCAGCTTAATATTTTTTCCAGTATTGATATCAACTGTCCAATTATTGTTTATGTAAAATAATCCTCTCTATCTTATTTATAAACTCTCCAAAATAGCAGCTTTTAATTGAAACACTGGGTCTGATCCAGAGACTTTGCTTGAGTAAGGACTATAGGATTTGGCCTCATGACAGATTTCTAAGTATAGCAATAGGAAGCTAAGAAACTGTCATATAAATTTTAAACACAGAAGATGCCTATTTTGTTTGCTATTAACAGCCTCTTATGATGTGAGAGGGTACTTTTACATTATATTGTTACTGATTTAATGGTTTTCCTTTGACTTTCCAATGGGTCTTCCTTATACTATAAACACATATCAGTATCCCTAGTGCAATTAACTTGATAGATAATCTATAGCACTGATAAGAACAGGGGGTGATACCTCTACAGAGGAGAGCCCATAGGCATTCTGGAAAGACGTCTCTAAGATTAAACATATTGAGAATCTCATGAAGGGGAATGCTCATGGTGTCGGCCGCATGTTGAGTGCTGCAAATATGTTTTAACACAGAGGTTTCGAATAAAGACAGAAAGCACAGTATGACAAGTGAACCATTTAAAAATTTTGCCTAAATCACAGCTCATTATCCTATGCTCTGGTTGGGATAATGATGAAGCAACACTACTCAAGATGTAAGATGAGAATCAGACTATGATTCCCTTACCCATACCCATAAGTCCATGTACTTTGGTAGGTCTGCACTGATGAGTAACTACTTGTTATTCTGCATAAGGAATTTACAGCTGAGTCCTGACTTAAGTTTACATTTTTTTTGGTTATCTAGGAAAGCTAAATTCAACAATAACGCAGGTGGAAAGAGCTTTTAAGAGAGGTGAAAACCAGCTTTTAATTCACTGCCACATGATATGTAGCACCCTGTTTCATACACATTTCCACTGATTTCAAATACACTAATTGTGGAATATACTACTCCACATGCTGAGGATGCTAATTCTAAATTGTTGACAGTTTTAGTCTCCTTCCTAACAAAGGAATAAAGCAAGTTATTTTAAATTATGCAATATTTATACTTAAAATATGGATTACAACAAAGGGCCATGGAGGAGGATCTGAATTTCCTTAGAGTGTATTTTAAATACAGTCAAGCTGATGATACTATATTAAACTATTAATTACAAATTGCTCTAGTATACTAAGGAAAATCCAGGTAATAAACTATTTCTCAGGTGGTTATTTAGGCCAATACAAAGCCTGCTCAGTAAAATAGGTGAATTTCTTTTTCATAGTTTCATAGTTGGTAGGGTCAGAAGGGACCTGAGCAGATCATCAAGTCCGACCCCCTGCCATGGCAGGAAAGAGTACTCGGGTCAAACGACCCTGGCAAGGTGTTCGTCCAGCCTCCTCTTAAATACTCCCAGGGTAAGAGCCAGCACCACCTCTCTTGGGAGTTGGTTCCAGATCCTAGCCACCCTGACAGTGAAGTAGTACCTCCTAATATCTAGCCTGAATCTACCCTCTGCCAGCTTGTGACCGTTATTTCTAGTCACTCCTGGTAGTGCTCGGGGGAACAGGGACTCCCCCAATGCCTGCTGGTCCCCCCTGACTAGTTTGTAACAGGCCACTAGATCCCCCCTCAGCCTTCTCTGTGAAGGCTGAACAGGTTCAGGTCCCATTTTAAATTAATGAGCTTTGGATCAGTCTCTTATGGATGCAATGTTCATTCAAATGTTGTTTTAGTGCAACTCTGCTAATGATCAAATGGCATCAAATTGTAGCTAAAACCAACTGATATTTCTAAGGCATAAGCATCTGTTTGTTCTTGGACAAGTGGCTACTGTCCTACTAACTTTTTCTTTGAAGGTGGCGTTTTTGTAAAGGTGAGATCTGCAGGAGGACTATTCTTTATCCCATTGAAGTCAATGGTGAATTCCAATTGACTTCAGTGGACGCATCTATACATCACTATACAGCGATGTTGCTACAGTGCTGTGCCTTAGTACTTCCTTTTGGAAGTACTAAAGCACAGCACAGTACGGGTGGATACTGCACTGTGCACATGGGGTAGCTTTCACCGCTACATCACTGGAGCAGTACACTATACCCAGGGAGCATGCTGCAACAGCAACATAGCTAGCAATCATGTGTAAACACACGTGATCGCAATAGTGATGTAGTGCATCGCTACATCACGGTAGAGCGACATGTACATGTGTCCAATGAGATATGAATTAAAGCACTCAAATTCTCCACTGTTTTAGAAACCTGAGTTTCTAGCTTTGTTGAAACTGCTGGTGACCTGTGAGAATCACAGAATCAAAGAAGTGTCAGGCTTAAAAGGACCTAAAGACATTGTCTAGTTTAACCCCCTGCACTGAAGCAAGATAAATATACCTATGCCATCCCTGACAGGCCTCTGTCTAACCCATTCTTTAGAACCTCCAATCAAGGTAATTAAAAAGTTTTTTTTCTCAATATCTAATGTATATCAGCTTTGCTGCAAATTAGGTTGATTTATTCATGTGTTTCCCCCAGGATTAAAAAAGAACAATTGATTGTTGTCTTTCTTACAACATTATACATATAAGAAGACTTGGGCCTCTGACAGACGTTCAGCTAAAGGCGCCATGGGATCTGATGCATGATCTCCAAAGTCACTATTCCTGCTAAGCTACACATGCATAGCAGGAAGTACAATAGTGGGATCAGACATCAGATCCCCATTGTGCCATACTGCTTGTGCAGAGGAAGCCTGGGATCATGATCCTGGGCTCCCCCTACACTCGCAATTAGGAAGCCAGTCAACTGAACCAAGCTTCCAGCCTCAGGATCATATTAGAGTCAATGACTTCTACACATACCTGTGGCTGGAAGTACTAGCTGATCAGGGCTCCCATCCCCAGGGAGTCCTTGACTCCAGTGCACCTCAGAGCCTGTGATTGTCAGTCAGCTGACTGGCACTCCAAGCCTGAGGAGCGCATGGATGTCAAAGGTTCCCATGTGCTCCTGAGCCTGGAGTGAACAGCCTAGCCACATGTGCAATTTAAGGTGTGATGGGAACCAGCGACAAAGTTATTACATTTTCATTTTTTTGTTTTATGGTGCTATTGATTGCACTAATATGTGGTCACATTACTATGTAAGAAGCAATTAGCTGGTTAATCACATTTTAAGTGCAAGGTCTGCTAGGGGCCTTATGGTCACCCTCAGTCTTCTCTTTTCTAGACTAAATGAAAATATTTCATAGGAACATAGGTCACACAAAGACTACTGGGATCATCACATTCAGTTTCCTATGACCACAGGTGTCCATGTCATAAATTTGTTTGGGGTTGGCAAGAACTTCCTCTCATCACTTGCACAAGGTATAGGCATAAAGTCCTCCAATGACATGCTTGGGATCTTTAGTAAAAATCAAAACAAACAACCCCCAGCACATCTGTTCCCATGCCCCCTCACCTCCCTGCCCAATCCCACAATCTATCAAGAAAGAGAACAGGTGAATCTAGGCAAATGTGGGCAGATGATCCATGGAAAATGACCACAGGCCCATACTACAGGGGAAGACAAAAAATCCAAGAACCTTTGCCAATGGGGGAAAATTCCTTCACAAACTCAGATCTGATGATCAGTTTAACCCTAAGTGCATGAGCAAAATCCACAGCCAGCCACCAGAGAGGTTTCTCAGTAACATTTGGAGCATCAGTGCACCTAAGTAAATCTCCCATCTCTAAGCCCTGGGCAATATTCAGTGTTCCTGATAAATGAAAAAAAATCCAGAAGCCAAGTACTACAGTCAAAGGGGAAAAAATTCTTTATGCCTTGCAGGCAACCAGCACAAGTCCTGAAGCATGGTATTACAATGTAATACAGGCAATAAATATGGTAAGTAGTCCCCTCTAGTCCGCACTGGTGAGACCACAGCTGGAGTCCTGTGTCCTGTTTTGGACCCCCACTACATAAAAGATGTAAACAAGTTGGACAGAGTCCAGCAGAGGGCAATGAAAATGGTGGGGGGGCTGAGGGACATGATTTATTTAGAGGAGAGGCTGAGGGAACTGGGATTATTTAGCCTGCAGAAAAGAAGACTGAGGGGAGATTTGACAGCAGCCTTTAACTACCTTGAAGGGGGTTTCAAAGAGGATAGAGCTGGACTGTTTTCAGTGGTGGCAGATGACAGAACAAGGCTATGAGCAAGAAAAGGGAACCTAGTTTAGAAAGCAAATCACCACTCCCTGGCCTAGTCTTCGTTTGCACATAGACCATGTTTTCTAACTTCTTTCCATTGTTGTTGCTCTCTGGACTCTCTCCAGTTTTTCTAGAGCTTTTTTAGTGTGATGTCCCAAACTGGACACAACTGGTATCAATTGTGGCAAACTGTGATGATCTTTTTATGATGTAACTGGTTAAGCATGGGTCAGCACGTTCTGCACTTTATACACCTGATCCAGAAATAACGTGTGTGTTATAACTTCAAATACAGACCCTAGGTCTCTGGCTCAAGCTAAAAAAACCCTGTACTTTCTGGGTACCCACAGTTAAATTCCCGAAATTGTAGTCAGGTTGGTGTTTATTACATAGACATTCTAACTATAGAAAACCAACTGAGATTGCTAACTAATCTCCTAATGGAAACCACACTAGATATGTCTAAAAACTATTTAAAAAAAAAGAAATATATATATATATATATATATATATATATATATATATATATATATATATATATATATATTTATATATATATAAACAGAATTTTTTATATATATATATTAGCTCTAGGTATATTTGCATGGATAAAAGTTTGCAGCATTCATTTGTGTGTAACATTTCACTTTTTCAACACGTGTTTGAAAAAGCCTCGTTTTCAAACAGAGACACGTGTGAATACAATTAAGAATTTTTCATGCAAAGCAGCCTTCAGGTAGAAGATGGCATATAGTCACATTCACACTTGTCCAATATTAGGTTTACTTGACACAAGACCAGTACCTAGGCAAAAATTAGAGCAGTCTGGGTGGACTGAGTTGTCTGATAATGGCTTCAGAATTGATACCATAATGACTGGTGTAATTAATATAGGGGGGAGAAAGACCCCATCCCTGTTTTGCTAGCCAGGCTCCCCATGCTAGATGGGGTGTGAGGACAGAGTGCTGTCTGAGGACTGCACTAGGATAATTTCCTCCTGGGCTGAATATGCCAGATGCCCAGTCAGATCAACCAGTAATATGTCACAAAACAGCTTCCCTGCACTGGAGGAACTGGCTGCAATGTTATAACCAAGTGCAGGTCAGACATTGCAAATACTGTTGCATTATGCAAAGTACTCTCTTTACTGGCAGTCCTAGGAGAGAGAACCACAGCCAAGGGGAGTATCTGTATGGCCCTTCCAGGAACAGTAGGCCTAAAACAACATGGTTTTAAGAAATTTCAAACACTGTAAAATGCACAGATCTATTCCCAGGGAATACCTGAAGGAATTCCCAAAAGCAGGACTGAGAAGCATGGTCACACACAGTTTTCTGCAAATACAGCAGGCCCAATCCTCATTTCTGGCTAACCAATGTATAATTTTCAATTTCTTCCATGAAACCAGCATTTGGTCACTGAAGGGCTTCTTTGCTCATTTTACATAGTAATAAACCCATTTTAATTGCATTGTTAGAAAAAGTAAGATTGATTTTAGTGGAAATATACTGGAGTTATCACCAGTAAAACTGAAATACTGAGGACCTTAAATCTGGTCAAATATTCCCTCCAGCTGACAAACCAATTCCTTCCTTTCCTTCTCACCTCTCTAGTTCTGAAATATCTATAAGGCAAATTGATTTACTTTTGCAGTGACTGTGAGATGAATGTGTAGCATGTCCATTTTAAGATGAGAAACAGAATCCACAAAATGAAGGTCAGAAAGATCTAGTGCAACAGTTCTCAGTCTTTTTGGACTCAAAGCACCCCTCATTGGACTCGAGGCACTCCAAAACTTTTCTGAACTGAGTGGCACCCAATTTCAAAAACTCATTTATATAGTGTTATCTCCTTGCAGAGAGGCTGGGCACTGGGGTGTAGGATTAGCTAGTGTTATGTCTCAGCTGTGTGTTCCTGGGGAACGGGGGCACAGGACACAGGCTGTCTGACTCGCAAAGAATTCCCCCCCCCCCACGTAAATGAAACTGATTAAGATGCAGTGGGAGATGCACCTAACACCCTCCAGATAAGGGTGACAGGAGTGAAACAACTGCCCTAGGTCTCATTTGCATCCGAGATGGAACCAGATGACCATTCATTTACATGGGAGATGGAGAACAGAAAGCCTGAAGCAGAGACCGCAGTGAACTCTGAGATCAGAGAAGCAGGGGAGCACTGCATGATGTGCTCCAAATGCTAATCAACCCATGTTCACACACACCCAGCTCAGCATTTATTAGACCAGTTCTAATCTGGATTTACAAGGGACTTCCCCCCTCCCCCCCACCTCTAAGTTTAATAGGTATCTCAGGCTGTACATTCCCTGGTCCCACTATGGGAGGCCTATTTAAACTTGATTGACTAAAACTCGGTTGCCAGGTTAGGGAATGCTGAGGCAAAGAGACCAAGTCAGAGGGGGTATGGGCAACATTTGAACAATGGTAAAGGGGTTCATCACAGCGTCCAGCCCGTTGGAGCCCTGATTACAAGTGTTGTCATACTTTTCCCGGAACGACTGGTGGAAGTCCTCCTGCCCAAAAGTTATGAACACCCCAATAATTGCCTTAAGTCTGTTAAAAGACTATAGTAAGATCTGGAAAAGTCATGCTAAGCTGAGGCTTGTTCACAACAAGTAAAATTCCAAAACCCTGATGCTGCAAGCTATCTGTTGTTTCTGAAGAAACCATGAGATATCCCATCAGTATATCTGCCATCCATAGGAATTTCAAGCTGGCTCCCAAGTATCTGGTTACTCCCTACTTTATATGTTTCCTGATTATCAATCAGTTTCTTGAGATGTTCCAAACCAGATAACCCCTTGTCAATAGAAAAGACAATGATTTACACTATTGAGAATGCTTCGAAGCAGCTGAACTGAAGGTATAAAAATCTGTAAAAAGCAGCAGTGTGTGTGTTGACACCACCCACTGTTGTTCTCGGGACGCTGGAAGAACATATCGTCTCCCTTCAAGGATTGTGCTAGGAACTTTACCTGTCAGATTTGAGACCCAAGTGCCTTGGACTGGTGAGATCTCAGCGCTCTCTCTCTTTTCTCTCTAGGCATAAATTTCTGAACCTGAACTGTATTAGTTAAGCTTGAGCTAAGTTTCCCCAAATACTTAGTGAAACCAGGGTAATACTGTAATTGTTTTGTTTGTTTTTCTTTTGCATGTCTATTACCACTAGTACCATTATATATTTCAATACTTAGCAATAAATAACTTTTATAGTCAAACTGGTAGTAACTAGGTATATTTTTCCTTCTCTGCTTCTCCTTCCTCACGTGCTCTGCAGCAACACTTCTTTTACCTAAGCTAAAGATCCCTGTGAAGCCCCAAAATACTGTGGGGTCTGCTCATCAAGAGGCCGAAGACTGGGACGTGCTGAGCTTGAAACACATAAAGGGATCAGCTTGTATAGGCTGATTGACCCAGTTTGACTCGGACGTGCCCTTATGAACTGAATGCTGGCCCATGAGGGTGTCAGCTGGACACCCAGCCAGGTTCAGAGGGATTCTGTTCATCTGTGTGCTTGTGTCTGACTGCAGTTTATTGTTGCTCTGATGAACTGATTCTTGGCATATGAGGGTGTCAGCCTGTCCATGCTGATCAACCCAGCTGGGTCAGGCATGTCACATTAATCTGTGTGTGTTTGTGTGTATGACTGATTTGGTGACTGGAGGAACCCAGCCCCATTGAAACTGAGTCCTGCAAGATAGCTCCATTGGGGGTGAGGACTTGCAGAAGGGAGATATACAGCTCCATATAGAAACACAAGTAACACAAGCAGCACATTGAAAGAATTACCAAGACCCTAGAAATGTATTCCTAATAAATGAGCACACCCCAAAGTAATGGGTAAATCTGGTAACACTAGTCAGGGATAAGCTTGATCCTGTCCTTATCTGCCTATCTCCTCACACCTCACTTATCTCCTCACACATTGTAGCATCCTTCAAAGAATCTGGTGGCAATTGTGGATACCACAGCACCCCGGTTGAGAATTGCTGATCTAGTACCATTGGGCATTATACACACGCTCTGAGAGCGGGGGGGAGTGGTGGCTAAAGACTGTATCATTAATGCCATGCTTACATTTGGGATCAAAAGCAAGGCTGAGCAGACCCCAGTTCTGGGACTACCTATCCTTTCATGTGTTGACCTTGCAAACTTAGCATATTTAATAATATTAATGCATGTGCACATGTACAATTTCCTAGGATTTTTTTTTTTTTTTTAAGTAAACTGATATAATAGTGTGGCATCATGGTAAGACTCACATGCTTCAGAGATAAGGTAAGAATATTTAGATTCATGGCACAGATCTTCAGCACTTCAGTGAGTAGAGTAAATGACATCTATTATCTGAACCAGAGGGGTGGATGAGCTACACCATGTAGTGTATTCCCCAGGTATTTCCTGACAGCACAGTAATATTGAGACTCAAGTTTGAGGGTGTGGACAGGGATTCATTTATAGTGCCTTGAAGTGTCTCATCACCTTGTACAGTTACAAAAGATATAGCATAATGGGGGTCTACATGCTTTCTAGCCCTGTGGCTGGCTGGAGAGCTACAAACTTGCTTCAAAGGTGAGTTCTCAACTAGCCAGCAGGGAGAATGGGGGCTACTCCTTGGGTCCTCCTTCCACATGGGAAACTGGATCACTGACAGCCTGCCCTTTCCCCTGCTGCAGGAGGGAGTAGGCTATCAGTGATCATCTGGCAGCTACTAAAAAGTAGCAGCTGCCGAAGACAGTCCACCTGGCTACCCTCAGGGGTGGCAGAGGTGAAGAGGAATGCTCCCTTCACCCTGGCCATTCCTTGTAGTTTTTGCCAGGGCTCTTACAGGGGTGGTGGGACTGACCTTAACTCTAGACTTCCCCCCACTTCACACTTACCACTTGCCTGCTCTGCCAATTAGCTGCTGCATCTAGCAGAGCTGTGGTCATGATAGGCAGCCTATCAGAGCTAGCCAATCTCTCTCTCTCTGACCCCTTAGAGGAAGAGAGGGAGAGCAGGGGACTACATACACACTACAAAAATGAGAAAAGTTTTCTTTTTGAAGATGTACTAATTTCTAGCACTTTCACTAACTTTGTAGCACTACAAGAAGCTAAAACACATGTTCACTTGCATTTTGTAGTCTTCAGAGAGCATGTTTAGTGCTACAAAAACCCATTTATCATCTTAGGTTCCACTCCAGGTTTCAAAGGGCAGTATTTTTCTTGTAATCACAGGTCCTTCTGCTGCTGTTCCTCACAAACTTATCCACTTCAGTCCCAGTCTCCCTGCATCCATGTCTCTCTCTACCCTTGTGTCTCTCCCACAACCTCCCCACAGTTTCTAGCGTCTTTTCTCCCTCTGCACCATTCCTAGGTTCCCAGGTTCACTGTTCGGTCCTTGTCTCTCTGCTTCCTCACCACCTCTGGTTTCTTGTTCCAGTCTGCTTTCTTAGCCAATCAAAAGCCTTTTCTGCCCATTTCTCATCTTATTCACATAAGCATTAGGCAGGAATGACTTAATCCTGACCAGATTAAGGCCCAAGAAATAAAAGAAGCGCCTCAGACTGGGGCTAGGTAAAAATATCCTTCTGTTTTATAGGATGCAGTCTTCACCCATGGTTTACAGTTCTAACAGGATAAGTTGAGCCAATTTAATCTCTGGTGTAATTTCAATGGACTCTGACTTCAAACAGAGTTGTGCCAGGGATGAATGAAGGTCTCAAGGAGCTTCTGCCCCAGCAGTAACTTTTTCTAACTGTCAGCATGTTTTGGTGCATTGCTTTTAGCAAATTATTACACAGCAGTTAAAATGCTGAATGGGATCATCTGACCTCTTTTGGCACCATTTGATTTAAATGCCGCAGGATATCCTGTTAATTTACACAGAAGAGCTCATGTTTCTGAACAAGCTTGAGTAGCCTGAATTGACCAGTCAGAGGCCACAGTTTTTCTTTTTAAGAAAAAAAGAAAAGAATCAGTTGAATAGTTCATTTTGGAAAACGGTTACTATGAAAGGACTCTATCTTAAATTGTTCATGCTCTTATGTCCATTGGTATAAGCAGATAATACTCTGCTGTAGGAAACAGAGATATGACAACTTGCGTCAATTGGGGATCAAGTCCTAAATGTTACTTGTGATGAACAAAAGTTTTGGAGGAACTGCTCACAAAGATTTCAGGCTCTATTAATTAGGTATGTCTAATGCCCATTTTAGTAGATCAGTTTACAAGGTTTGTTCTTTGTTTCAAATCCATTAAACAATACAATTTAACAAAATGAAAGCAAAAGCTCTATTTTCTCTTTGAAAAGGAAAATATTAAATAAGGGAGGAAAAAGGGGGAAGGGAGGATGAAAACTCAGAAGATGCATTATTTGGATGTAGCTGAACTGCTTTAAAGGGTAAGAGAAATCTGGTAGATATTGAGCAAGTTCAAGTTCACAGCAGCTGAAAACAGTTCAACTTCAACCCTATCATTGTCAGAAAAAGCAAATACAAATTTGCCCTGAAGCAAAATAACATTAGAAAAATCAGGAAGAGGATAGATAGACAGACAGTAAGTTATGGACATAAAACTCTTTGTACCCAAACCAATTAACCCTAACCTAAGGCAACCCTTTTCCTTCTAGCCCTTCATTTAAAGGTTTTACAATTTATAGCCTGTGTTTCTCAGGGGAGGTCTAGCTCTGCTCTGATTTTACATTTCACGGCAGCACATGTGTAATCCTGCTGCGTCACAAACCACACAATTTAGCTGAGATCAGGAAATCTGCTTTTCACAAGTTGGAAATAAACTGGAGCTAAACTGCAGCCATAATCCACTTACTCAACAGGATGACCAAGTGTGTTCTCAGAAATGACATCCTATAAAAGCTGCTCATCAGGACCAGCTTCCCCCCCCCCCCCAAAAATGATATCGCTGGGAAAAGACAGGTTACTGTTTGTACATGAGCTGGAAATTCAAAATCTGAAAAAAACCTGAGTTGAAAATGTGACATCAAGGCAGTATCTGATTTTTGATAGGCACATGTCATTCTCATTAGTGCTAATAGGAGTTACATATGCACCTCAGGAAGATAAAATGCAATATGGTATCACTGTAGTTTGTACAGAACAGGCTAAATGCAGGCCAGGGCTTCCACAACCAATCAACTCAAGAAATCTCACATCAAACACTATGAGTATTCGAACCTCTTGGTACCTGAGAGAATACATGTTCAACATGGAAAGCTCCAGCATGGCACCTGCAATTCTTCACCCTTATGCTACAGAAAACCATTATGCATGATTGCAAAAAAAGAAAAAAAAGTCTTTGAAAACAAATCTCAATCAGATATAAAATATGCCTACCAAAACTTGAGTTCAAGACCCTTTCAAGACGCTTTGTCTCACAGTGTGCAAAAGGTTTGTCAATCCTCATTCAGTGAAGAAGAATTCAACAGAAAAGGATTATATGGATAGGTATGTATATGTACGTAATTTGTTCTGCAGTAGAACTATGCATTGCTGTTATTACAAGAAAGTTTTGCTGTGCTTGCTGCCTGTTCATGTCTTTCTGACTCACCAGAAATGCCTTGCAAACACATTAAGTCCTCTCTCCTTCAAAGGAGGAAAGCACTAGCACATGAGCATTGTGTGGAATTATTTTTATGATGGTCATACTGATGACCAAAGGAAGAGGAATAGGAGACAACCTCGCCAGGACCTGCCTGGAGAGAATGTGGGGATCGGTCCTGGCTCAAGGGAGAATGAGCAGCTCAGCAGGGGGCAGTTGCAGTATTGATAACTTCAAGAATTCAAAAATAACAAGTTATGGCCCCACAAAGTCCTCCCCTTAGTTTTTAACATTTGGGTTCCTCTCATTTCCCTTCTAGCTTTTCATCTTTCAGGGCATTCACAACTTGTTTTGTGAAGCTTTTCTTCACAATCACTTGAATAAAATCTCATTGTTTTTAAAGAAAGTAGAGACTGTTGTACAATCACTTGATGACATGATCTGGGGCTTTGAGGGGGAAAAAAAGCACCAAATACTTGAGTGGTTGACAATACTGATTGCTTAACTGAAAAAAGGAAATTACAGGGTTGTGACTAATGCCCAAAGGACCCAGTCCTCAAACACCCCAGTAGTATATCTCTAAACCTGTAGGGAACACAAATAAAGTAAATGGGGCTCTGTTGACACAGGGGGTTTCTCTGTGTAGTATCCAGCAAGATGGAAAAGGAACTAGAGCTAAGTCTATATATTTTACAATGTGTGCACAGACGTCATGTAACCAGTCATAATGCTGTTAGTAGTTTAATGGTGAAAAAGACAAAGTAATTTGTGCATTTTGGCATCCTAACAGGATCAAATCAGGACATGAGACAGTTCTTTAAAACTCTGGATAACTGATAACCATAACATTGGTGATGCGTAGGGGGGACACCCGGGTGCAGTTGCACCGCCTGAGATTGACTGTGCCTTCCCCACCCTGGGAGAAGCGCCGGCAGCACTTCCACTGGCAGTGGGGATCGGCCTCTGGGGGCAATGGAAGAGGGAGAAATGGGGCTCAGCCGTCCCAAACACCAGGGAAACTTGGCCGCAGACTACTGCAATAGGGGGGAGGAGAGTGCCAGGTTCACGACTGGCTCAACACAGCAGGCAGGTAGGTAAGGTTTCTTCTTATTTTAGTTTCTTGGCTGGGGGGTGGGGAGGGGAGGAGATCAAGCCCCCCACAGTGTAGGAGGGAGCAAGGTAGGGGGCAAGGCTGAATCATTCACTCCTGCCCCTGCCCCACTCCCTGTTGCACTGTGGGAATTATCCCATGACCCAGCCTGCTGAGGCCCCATTCATGGAGAATGGGGCCCTAGCCAGGCTAGGTCATGGGGCAATTGGAGCCCAGTAGCTCCCACTGCTGTGCGCACTGTGGGGGAGCCAGGGGAGGGTTGGCACATTCCCCCAGCCCCTTGGCTCCAACTCACTCAACCCAGGACAAGCCGCTGGACTCTGATTGTCACATGACCCAGCCCGGTTGGGGCCTCATGTGAATGGAGCCCTGGCTGGGCCAGGTCATGGGACAAGTGGAGCCTGGTGGTTCCTTCAGAATCTCAGCACTGAGGAGCCAAGGGTGGGGGCGCATGCCTTCGCCGATCTTTGCATGGGGTAAGGGCAGGCTGCAGCTGTGAGGCAGGCTAGGCTCTGCTTGATCTGTGCCTTGCTTCAGCCTTTGAAAGCATAACACCATGTGCCTCGCTCCCCAGCACACCCAGCGGCGGGACATGCATGGTGGTACACCGCTTTTAAAGGTTGCAGCGAGGTATGGAGCAGGCAGAGCCCAGCTCGCCTCGCAGCTGCAGCCTGCCCTTGCCCTGTGCAAAGATCGGGGTGGAGGGGAGGGGTTCCCCTTGGTTCACTAGCACTACGACTCTGCAGGAGCTGCCAGGCTCTTCCCAGGGACAACTTAGACAGGGCGGGGTGGGGTGGGGTGGGGTGGGGTGGGGGTTCTGGGGGCTCTGTTTCCCTTGGCCTGGTGGCACAGCCAACTCTGGCCCCGCTCCAGCTCCAGCCCCCCCCAGGCAGTGGAACTTTCTAAATAAAGTTCATTATGCAAATCTGGAAACACTTTTAGCTAAGGAAAAGTGATTTGCTGAAAAGTAGCTTCCTCCATTACTTTTTTAAAGCCCCAAACCTGCAAATGCAAAGTCTTTGCAAATGCATGCTATTCCATAATTTCTCATTAATGTCAGGGGAAATAAAACTACACCCAAATCCTACAAAGCCATATAACACTATCTTTGCATCTCACATTGTAGTAAATTCCCATCTACTGGGTGCTTGTATTCAAATGATGAATCTACTTGATGAAGTAGATGCAAGTTTGGGGAATGTTAGGATTTCCCTGCAGGGCTTTGCATCTCCTCAGTTTTCTAATATCAAATTGTTAACTTCATCTTTTTTTTTTTAGACTTTGACTAGGAAAGTATCTTTCATAAATTTGGAAACAAACGTATTTAGATGAACAGGGGAGGAGGGCTAACAGAAGAAAAAAAAGCTTTAGAGCAGATTGAGCCAGACAACTTTACTATGTTTTATATTGCAACACATAGCTTCATAGTAAGCAGGTGGAAGAACAAGTTTAGGGTTATATATATTCTTCCCCTGCAATACTGCTACAGAAACACCTGTGCTAAATAACTTTTGTTTTCCCATTGTGAAAATTAGTTCTAACATTGTTTTATTTCTTGGGAGGAAATAAGAGTTCCTTTGTGGACTGGAGTAACACACACAGGGATGCTGGTGGAAAGGCAGATAAAAAGGGTTTTGTTTTGTTTTTTTAATTTTATGATGCATACAAAGTGCAGCTGTGCCTGTCATTAGTCTAAAGGCTTGTTTATTCCAATATATATATATATGTTTTCCATATCTTAAAGGCAGGCAAAATGACCCTAAGTGCTCATTTATCTATTTCAATAGCCTGATTGGAAATATAGAAAACAAGCCCACTTCAAAAATAATTAAAAGTCAGTTTATCAACTGGCCTGAGCAACGACTAACCATCTTGCCTGCAAGTCACAGGGACAGCTAAAAATGCAACTGACACAATGTGATACTGAATCTGTGTGTATAAATCAATGTATTTTCTCAGGATATGATTTTGCATCTGAAACATAGGGCGTTCTCCATTTTCTCATTATTAGAGATGGGCATGGTGCACTCTGAAGTCTAACTGGCAAATTATCCCTTATGTAAGCATGAAGAATTCAGCTGAAGCCTAGAGTTATATTTGCTTACAGCAGGACTGATTTTGTGCCTAAAGACAGAAAAAGTTGGGAAGTCAAAACAGCTTCAGGGACATACTCAGTTCCATTTGCCAGTGACTGTCTCCCAGGATGAAGTATCTCCAGAGAGCAGAGTGCTCTAGCAACTCTCTTGTCCTTAATGTCACCATTTAAACACACCTAATGATGCTGGGACCTGATTTGTACAGCACAGAGCTGGCACTCTGCCATTCAGAGTCTCCTGTTTCAAGAAAATCCCTACGTGGGCAGCTAGTCCAACTTTATGGCTCTGTGCAGTAAGTAACCATATTGTGACTGATGACCTGAGAGTACTGGAAATTAACAGTCTCATTCTGTAATTAAATCCTTACACATTTCACTGTAGACATCTTTTTTTCTTTGGCTGACCATTATGATCGATTGACCACTGCACAACATTCAATATTCTTCTTTACAATACTTCTAATCATAAGTCTCTGTCATAATATGCAGGTTGTATGTAACCTAGAACTATAGATTTGCCACATCTGTACATTCCCAATATAAAATCCCCAATCACCATTTGACTAAGCTGGTTAGACTACAACTTCTTCCAATGACAGCACAAGCTTGCCAGGGTTTTTGGTAATAATGAAAGATGCAGGCATCTTGCAATCAGTAACTAATAATTTACCTTTTAAGGCACATTTCCCATCTGATCTTTGTAAATGGAAGCTATCTGGGATTCTCATCATGTGGATGACAATTTGAGTGTGGTGGAGAGAAAGTAAAACCACTCATCTTTTGTGTCAAATATTCACATTGTGTCTGTATTGGTCTAGAGGAAAAGGCAATCAGGACTCGTAGTAGAGATGATATATTTTATAAGACCAACAAGATTTTTGGGAAAAAAATGTTTTTAATTGCAAGCTTTCGGGCACGCACACCTTTCATCAGGCATTGGGGAAAAGATTGTAAAAGTTTTGGCTAAAAACGAAAGTTTATATTTCATAGGATTTCACAGAGGAGTCAATAGATGGAAAACTCTTCTGGGCAGTCAGTTCATAGCTGGTATGAAGCCTCTCACCTCCTGTGAGGGTCTGTGATAATGCAACTTACCATGAAACAAAGGCAGGAGCAGGATCTCAGGTTTCAGGTAGTAGCTTTTATGGAGATGAGGAAGAGTTGTCTTCCTGGTTTTGCTTTATTAAAGATGTTTTCCAAATTATATTACATGAAGCCCCACCTTAAAGTCTCTCCCCAAGTATGACTATAGTACTTTACTTACTTTACTGCAGTCTAACTCAGTTATCATGATTGGCTGATTCCAAGGTTCATTTTCTTTTGAACCCTGTTTCAAATCCTAACTCTTTCCAAGCACTACTATATCGCTTTATGCAGTGCAGGTAACAGAGCAGTTGTCACTGATGAGTATTGTGGTCAGTATTTCCCATTCTTTTTCCCAGAATGAGTACATTTTAAGCAAATATTGCCAGCCTACTCCATATGTCTCTTAGGTCACACCTAGATTTAATCAATTGTCTTTATGACTGGGATTTTCAATAAAAAGCTAAGTGCATGTGTATGTAGGGAGGGAGAGGGTTGCTATTGTTGCTTGGGACTGTACTTTTGCTTTTCTTCATTGACTTTTCTATTTTTGCCCCTGTTTTTCCAATCTTATTGTACCACAGAAGCTATCCAAGGTAGATTTATTCTACAACTTTGTATTACTATTTGTAATCCCACCTCAGCTGATCTCATACACCTGTGTGTCTGTGAATATAGTTCTCATTGTACTCAAGTGCATTCAAGTCCAATTTCTACTGTGGACTTTTTGAGCTTCTGAAGGTTGATACAATTTCTGAGTCTCAGTGTTTTCAGCCATTGATTTCATAGCCTTTGTTTTGTTATACATCCTTAAAATGAAGCTGGGAGGATTTTGCTATCCCTAATTAGCTTACATATTTTTATCATATTTCATAGATTTCATAGACATTAGATCTGGAAGGGACCTCGGAAGATCATCGAGTCCAGCCCCCTGCCCAAAGGGCAGGAAGTCAGCTGGGGTAATAGGATCCCAGCAAGATAAGCATCCAATTTACTCTTGAAGGAGTTCAATGTTGGTGCTTGAACCACCTCTGATGACAGGCTATTCCAGGCTTGGGGGCTCAGACAGTAAAGAAATTCTTCCTTATGTCCAGCCTGAAATGGTCTTGCAGTATTTTATAACCGTTCGACCTCGTCATCCCTGGGGGCACTCTGGTGAACAACCATTCCCCCAGATGCTGATGGTCACCCCTGATAAACTTATAGGTGGCCATCAGATCACCCCTGAGCCCGCATTTTTCTAGGCTAAAGAGCCCCAGGGCTCTCAGCCTGTCATCGTAGGGTCTGTTTTCCTGACCTCTGATCATGCACATGGCTCTTCTCTGGATTCTCTCAAGCTTCTCCACATCCTTTTTGAATTGTGGGGCCCAAAACTGGATGCAGTACTCGAGCTGCGGCCTCACCAAGGCCGAGTACAAGGGAAGAATGACGTCCCAGGATCTGCTTGAGAAGCATCTATGGATGCGAGCCAGCGTTTTGGTTGCTTTACTAGTTGCAGCATCGCACTGCAGGCTCATGTTCATCTTGTGGTCAGTGATGACCCCCAAGTCTCTTTCTTCCGTAGTACTAGCCAACATAGCACTGCCAAGCCTATAAGCATGCTGCAGGTTTTTCCTCCCAAGGTGGAGAACCTTGCATTTTTCAGTGTTAAATACCATCAGGGTCTTGTCTGCCCATTTGCTGAGCCTGTCCAGGTCAGCCTGGATCACCCTCCTGTCTGCAGGTGTGGATGCTTTGCCCCAAAGTTTGGTGTCATTTGCGAACTTGGCCAGTCCGCTTCTGACTCCAAAGTCCACATCATTAATGAAGATGTTGAACAATATGGGTCCAAGGACAGAGCCTTGGGGGACCCCACTGGTCATAGGGCACCATGATGATTAACTTTCATCAACCACCACCCTCTGGGTTTGACCACGGAGCCAATTTCCCAGCCAGTGGATTGTGGTGGACCCAAGGCCACAATTGGCCAGCTTTGCCAAGAGGTGATCATGGGATACCAGATCGAAGGCTTTTTGGAAGTCAAGATATATGACATCAATCTCTTCTCCCTTGTCAAGGTGATAGGTCACCTGGTCATAGAAGGAAATGAGATTGGTCAAGCAAGACCTACCCATAACAAACCCGTGCTGGCTATGCCTCCGTATATTGGCATTGGCCAGTCCATTAAGGATGGCCTTTTTAATAAACTTTTCCAAGATCTTCTCCGGGATAGAAGTCAGGCTGACAGGCCTATAGTTTGCTGGATCCACTTTCCTCCCTTTCTTGAAGATAGGCACCACATTGGCCTTCTTCTAGTCTTCGGGCACTATACCAGAGTGCAGGGAGTTCTCAAAGATCCGTGCTAGAGGCTGGACTATGATGCTTGCCCACTCCTTGAGTACCCTAGGGTGTAGATTTTCAGGCCCAGCTGACTTGAAGGTATCCAGCCTCTCAAGGTGTTCCTTTATGAGGTCAGCACTGATGGAGGGCAAGGGATCTTCCTCACCCGGACCTCCCTGTCTCATAGGGGGCATTGGTGTCCCATGGGACTGATGAAAGACCGACGCAAAGTACCCATTTAATAGGTTGGCTTTATCCTGGGTGTCAGTTCTCCCATCTGGTTCAACAGGGGTCCAATGTTGCCCTTGCTTTTCCTCCAGCTCCCCACATATCTGAAAAAGGACTTTTTATTGTCCTTGATGCTCAAGGGTAGTTGGAGTTCAGTTGCAACCTTGGCTTTTCTGGTTTGCTCCCTGCAGGACCGGACCAGTGCAGAATATTCCTCCTTGGAGGTAAATCCCATTCTCCATCCTTTGAAGGCCTTACTTTTTAGCCTCAGGAGGGCTGTTAGATCCCTGGAGAGCCAGGGGGGCTGCTGTGCCCTCTTGCTGCCTTTCCTCCGAGATGGAATAGAATTAGCTTGTGCATTGAGGATCGCTCTCTTGAGGAGCAACCACTCTTCCTGGACTTCCCTCCCCTTGGGGTCGTGGTTCCTTAGGGCCTCACTGACAAGCCTCCTGAGCTTGTCAAAGTCGGCTTTCCTGAAGTCAAGGACTTCAGTGTTGCTGACTGACTTGCCAGGTTTACGGCGGATGGTGAAAGTGATCAGCTCATGGTTGCTGTCACCCAGCTTCCCATCAATCACTAGGTTGCTGATTAGGTCATCCCCAGTAGCCAGTACCAGGTTGAGCAGCGCTTTACCTCTCATTGGCCCGTAGACTTCTTGGGTCAGGTAGAGGTCATCCATGCACGATAGGAAGCTTTGCGACCGCTCAGATTTTGCTGAGTGATCCTCCCACGAGATGTTTGGGTAATTGATGTCACCCATGACAACCATGGTCCTGGAGCATGCAGCCTCAGCCAGTTCCCAGCCGAACTCCTGGTCAAGCTCTTGACTTTTGGTAGGAGGTCTATAGCAGACTCCCACTGTTGTGTCCCCTGTGCCATGTTCCCCATACGTTGGCTTTTAATATTTATAACTGTAATGTGAATGAGAGGGTCTTTTTAAAGTCTTTTTACATGAACTAGAGTTAACTGATGTAATTTAAAACATTCTTGTAGATAGTAAGCTAAATACCAACAGGGCGCTGGGAATACATTGAAAACCTGTGCCTAACCTTGAGGAATGTGGAACAAAGATGTGTATCAAAATCAAATGGAGTTCTCCACAAAATAATTTAACTGTTAAGGGGAATGTTCTGTATGTTAGGATAACACTTCCTTTATCAACTATTATGTATTTGCATACATTGCAAAATATTCCTGCTTAAAGTAATAACATGAATAAACTAACTGGGTATCATGGAGCAGCACTGCTAGCCTGAATATGGTCTAAAAGGAATAAAATGTTTCTGATTTTGAGCCATGTTCTACAGGGTTTCAGAATCAGTCCTATGATTACAAAAATGCACTTTGATAAATTTCTTTATTTATCTGTGTAATATTTTTTTTATTATATTTACTTAGGTTATTGTGACAACACTTACATTATAAACTTGTTAGGAATCCATAATTCCAATGACTGACTTCAGACTCAAATGTAAATCTCTCTCACACAATGTGTGTGTGTGTGTGTGTGTACACCACACACACACACGCATTGACAGAGGCAGGATCATGAGCTCTAGCATGCAAGTATATGAATTCACAGTTCATTTTTTGTAGGATGTTTCATATGAAACATTCTCTCTCTCTCTCTCTCTCTCTCTATGTATATATTCTACACAGTTTTATAGTGCCTTTCAATAAAATGCTTTATCTGTGGGTGCATCTACACAAGGCACATTAATGCACATTAGCCTAATTTAATGTACATTATGGGCACGTGTCTACACATGCATGCCCTTAATACTACCACTTAATCAGAATAGTTGGGAACAGTTAGTATTCTCCTCCATCCTTCCAGTTGGCAGCAGCCGAAGGCACCAGGATGCCTGCATAAAGGAAGTCAACCAGCAGCTCCAGAGATGGTGTCTTCAGGAGGGATTTGGATTCTGCAACCACGACCAGCACTTCCAGGGAAAAGGCTTCCTAGGATGGGATGATCTTCATCTCTCTCCTAGACGTAAGCATCCTGCTCCCGCAGGTTGGCTGATCTCCTCTGAAGAACTTTAAACTAGGTTCGATGGGGGACGGGGAACTGGCGGTTGATGAGAACTCAGGTTTCAAAAGCCACAAACAAGGCACTGGACCTAACCAGGTAAGCACTAAGGGGAACACATGCCATCAAGGCAAAGGGTCACCAAAAGCATCCACTGGGGGCTAAAATGTCTTTACACAAATGCCAGGAGTATGGGGAACAAGCAGGAGGAACTCACACTCCTACTTGCTAGCAGACAGCATGACCTAATTGGCTTAACTGAAACATGGTGGGATTCAGTGCATGACTGGGCAGTAGGCATTGAGGGGTACAGGTTGTATAGATGAGACAGAATGGGGAGAAAAGGTGGGGGTATAGCTTTCTATGTTAAGGAGCAGTACACATCTTCTATCATCAAGGCAGTAGTGGAGGAGGGGAATACCGAGGCCTTGTGGGTCAGGATCCAGGGGGGGACAGGGGAAAAGGACTTGGTAGTGGGGGTCTACTACAGACCTCCTCACCAGGATGATGAGCTAGACAAGGTATTTTCCAAGCAGCTCTCAGATGCCATACAGGTGAGGGAGGCAGTGGTCATGGGGGACCTAAATTACCCGGACATCAGCTGGGAGGAACAGGTGGCCAAAACAAGCCACTCAAGGAGGTTCTTACACTGTGCGCAGGACCTCCAACTAACCCAGATGGTGTCCAGTCCCACCAGGGGTAGCGCCTTGCTAGACCTGGTCTTAGCAACAGGGGATGATCTCGTGGGGGACCTGTGGTTACACAGTAACCTGGGTGATAGTGACCACCACTTAGTAGAGTTCACTATCCAGCGAAGGGTGAGAAAAATATCCAGTGATGCTAAAGTTTTAGACTTCAGAAGGGCCAACTCTAGTAAACTTAGAAACCTAGTTAGTGAGGTGGCAGAACTCAAGAGCATTGAGCTAATGGGGGTCCAGGAGGGTTGGAAGTTTCTCAAGGGAGCGATCCTTGGGGCACAAAAGGAGTCTATCCCCTTACACAGGAAAGGAGCTAAGGGGATAAAAAAGCCACCTTGGCTGAACAGGGAGCTACAAGAAAGACTGGGGATGAAGAAAGAGATGTATAGGCAGTGGAAGCAGGGGCAGCCACCAAGGAGGCATACACCACCCCTGGTGCGCTATTGCAGGGAGTCAGTTAGGCAGGCCAAGGCAGGACTGGAGCTTAGGCTGGCTACAACAATTAAGGACAATAAAAAGTCCTTCTACAGATACATAGCGATCAAAAAGAAAGTGCAGAGTAGCATAGGGCCCATGCAGGACAAATCAGGTCAGTTGGTAGTTGACGCAGAGAAAAAAGCAGAGCTATTCAATGAGTTCTTCGCTTCAGTATTCCTTAATAGTGACCAAGACAATCCCCCCCAACCTTGAGCATAGACAGTAGTCCAAAAGGCACCAGACCACCAAAAGTTAGTGTTGACTTAGTTAAGGAGCACTTGGAAGGGCTGGATGGGTACAAGTCAGCTGGCCCAGATGACCTCCATCCACGGGTGCTGAAGGAATTGGCCAGTGTCATTGCTGAGCCACTGGCATGGCTCTTTGAGCTCTCATGGTGCTCCAGCCAGGTCCCTGAGGACAGGAAAAAGGCCAACATGGTGCTCATTTTTAATAAGGGGAGAAGGGAGGAGCCGGGTAACTTTTGGTCAGTCAGTCTTATCTCTATCCCTGGGAAAATACTAGAATAAAGCATCAAAGAGCAAAAGAGCGTATTTCTGAAGGCCCAGCAGGGGAACTAATGCTGAAAGGAAACCAGCATGGGTTCATCACAGGGAGATCCTGTCTGACAAACTTTATAACCTTTTATGACCAGGTCACTCACTGGCTTGACACAGGAGCTGAGGCCAATATCATCTACCTGGATTTTAGGAAGGCCTTCAACACAGTTACACACCCTATTCTCATATGGAAGCTAACAGGCTGTGAAGTGGATGCCTACAAAGTCAGGTGGGTGGCTAACTGGCTTAGGGACTGCACCCAGAGAGTGGTGGATGATGGGTTATTCTCGGCCTGGAAGGAGGTGGGCAGTGGGGTCCCGCAGGGTTCGGTCCTTGGGCCAGTGTTATTTAATATCTTCATCAGCAATTTGATGAGGGTGTGGTGAGCACCCTCTCCAAGTTCATGGATGATACTAAATTTTGGGGCAAAGTTAATAGACCAGAGGGCAGGGAGAAAATACAGGCTGACCCGGACAGGTTAGATCAATGGGCAGAATGTAATAGGATGCAATTCAACAAAGATAAATGTAAGGTACTCCACCTAGGACAGAGGAATCCCCAGCACACCTACAGGCTGGGGGATGTCCTCCTCAGCAATTCAGAGGCTGAGATAGATCTTGGAGTCATAGTTGACTCCAAGATGAATATGAGCTGGCAGTGTAATGAGGCCATCAACAAAGCCAATCGCACCTTGTCATGTATTAGCAGATGCATAACCAACAGATCGAGGGAGGTGATGCTCCCCCTCTATGCAGCATTAGTCAGGCTGCAGTTGGAGTAGTGTATCCAGTTTTGGGTGCTGCATTTCAAGAGGGACACAAAGGATCTGGAGAAGGTTCAGAGGAGGGCCACTTACATGATTAGTGGTCTCTGTGCAAGACCCTATGAGGAAAGGTTGAGAGATCTGGATCTCTTCAGCTTATACAAAAGATAGCTGAGGGGTGACCTTGTAGCCACCTATAAATTTATCAGGGGAGAACAGCAAGGAATTGGGGATGCGTTGTTTACCAGAGTGCCCCAGGGAGTAACTAGGAATAATGGGTGCAAACTAGTGGAGAGTAGATTTAGGTTAGACATTAGGAAGACATTTTTTACAATCAGGTTGGCCAGAGTCTGGAATGGGCTTTCAAGAGAGGTGGTCCTATCGCCTAACTTGGAAGTCTTCAAGAGGAGGCTTGACAATCACCTGGCTGGGGTCGTCTGCCCTTGGTCCTCTTTCTTGCCAGGGGCAGGGGGTTGGACATGATGATCCACTGGGTCCCTTCCAACTCTACAATCTATGAAATTGATGAAATCTATGAAATGTACACTAACTTAGGCTAATCACGGCTAAATTTGATACCTCCAAATGCAGGTATCAAATTTAGTTGTGATTAGTTGATACGTAGTAACACACGTGTATACGTGATGTGGCATTAACTTTAGTGCTGGGTCTAACCAGCCACTAGGGAGCTGGCCTGAGCCCAAACCTAGGGCTCCTGGCTGGCTGCCTCTCCTCCCCCAGGGCAGGGCTGCTTTCTGGCCATTTTGTGCCTTGGGGCACACACACCAGGAGCCTGGACAAGACTGTTGTTCTGTGCAGGCCCTGTGTTCCCCATGGACAGGCCATAGGCTGTCTCTGCCTGGACTATCCCCCTCCAGAGCTGCTACTTGGCCACAGTTGAGTGTTACAAAGGGCTGCAGCTTGCTGCATCCCTTTCTTAACCCTGAGGACCAGCCGCAGCCAGGGCTGCTGCCTGCCTGTCTCTGGCAGCAGGGTCAGCATCTACTCCTGGCTGCTGCTCACCCCGTGAGCATCCTGTGCTTGCAGGTCCTGTGGTGAAGTGCCTGCCATGTGGCTCCTAGTTCCTGGCTGTGTCCCTGTGCTGGATACTGCTGGCAGCTGCCCAGGGCTGGCCACCCAGGGACAGCCACACGGGGGCCCAGAGAGCTGGTGTGGGACAAGAATGTCATCACCCTCCTCCCCATTTAGTCCTGGCCCCACCCAGATCTGCACATCTGTGGCAACTGCCAGGGCTCCCAACTGGACCCGGGAGGAGATGCATGACCTTATGGCACTCTGGGGCCATGCTGACATGCAAAGGCAGATTGTGCAGGGCAGGCACTCAAATACCCACATTTATGAGACCTTATTGGGTGCGATTCAGGAGCGAGGGCACTCTCACTTGGTACGGTAGTGCTACACAAAGGTCAGGGCTTTGCGAGCACAGTGGATAGCCATGACTGAATTCAATCAGTGGTTTGGTTGTGCCCAAAATTCCATGGCTTTGATGTGGGAGCTGACCTGCATTTTGGTGCCCCAGAAGCCAGGCTGCACTCCTGTGAGTGACATGTTGCACGAGTCCCCACCTGTCCTGACATCTCCAGTTATATGTCATTGGAGGAGGGCACCTTGGGCTTTCAGTGCCCTGCTCCACTCTCCTCCCTGGCTGCTGCATCCACTGACAGCTTGGAGAGCCCCATCCAGTGGCTCCCTCACCTTTGGTGCAGCCCCAGACCCCAGCACAAGGACCAGTCAGCCATGCCACTGCTAGCCAGCAGCAGCACCAGCTGCTCTAGGGGGCCCGTGGCCAGGTGCCAGCTCGCTGCATACTGCAGGCCATAAACACCAGATGGAGCCAGTCACTCTCACCAGTGGGGAGGCCCATGCTAAGCCACCAGCCTTGCCAGCCCCAAACACGTGGTAAGTCCCACACTGTGGGAGGGCCATTCCAGTCATCACCTCTGCCTCTGATCCTGACCCCTGCCTCCACTCCCTGCCTGGTCCATCCACACTCCCCTGGACCTGAGTTCCCCCTCTCCTCCTACAGCAGGCAGGACACAGTTCAAAACTTTATTGAGCAGCCCATGTCCCCACAGTTAGGCAGGTATGGGGCTCTCACACACCAAGGAAGTTGTTGATGTCCTCCTTGGCAGCAGGGGGCAGGGTCATGTAGCACTGCCAGAGGTAACCCTCCAGGCAGCAGCAGAGGTTACAGGGCAGCCTGGGCTTGCCCTCCACACCATCATAGCTCAGGGTCCAAAACCAGGAGTGTAAGTGTGCCCAGGGCACCAGAAGGCTCAGCACTAGTAGAGCACAGTGGCTCAGGCACCCCAATGTCTTCACAAACAGCTCATCATGCACTGCCCAGGGCACACACAGTAGGGGCACATTTGGGGCACAGCATGGGGGCGGGACTGGTCCCAGGGGCACCTTCCCAGAGAGGCCCCCTTCAGGGAGGGTGGCCCCTCACCCCAGTTATCTGGGAGACCCACATGCCTCAAGCCTGGGTACTATGGGCTAGGCAGCAGTGCAGCACAGTGAGTGGCCTACAGAGAGGGGGAGGAATGGTTTGGAGCCATGGCAGCAGGTGCTGCCATCAGCCTGGCCTGTCCCACCCTGGGAAGGGGGCAGGAAAGGCAGGCTGCCTATAGCCAGCTGACCCCAGGGGAGTGCACAGGACCAGGGAGCTTGGATGGCAGCCTCCTGGGTCTAGGCCTGCCTGGCCAGCTTACCATGGTCCCTGGGTACCTGTGGACAGCCGACAGCCAGTCTGAGGCTGGGCAGTGTGTGGCCCCTTGTGCAGAGCATCTTATCTCTGAAATGTTGCAAACTATTACAATAGTCTTCTGTCTCTTGCCTTTGCAGGGCCAACATCTGGATGTGTGGGGAGAGGCCACTGGCCCCAGTGGGAATGTGGGCTCTGAGTCAGCGCCACCCACTGCTAGAGCTGCCCAGATGTGCTGGCTGAGCTAGCGGTGCACCAGGGACTGGACCCTCCTGCTCCAACAGCTGGTGGCTGTGGTATAGGAATGAGAGGCATGGGAGAAGGCCTGGTGAGTGGAGGATGTTGCCTGGGCAGAGGCATGGGACTGGGCATAGTGGAAAAATTCAGGGTGCATGGAGGCGCTGGAGCTGAAGCACTGCCTGGAGCAGCTCTGGCAGCAGGGGGGCGGCAACTTCCAGGCCATGGACACCCTCTCAGCTGTGGCAGCCATGGACATGTTCCCCACTGTCCAGCCCCCACCCATGGCTCCACAGGGCCCCTGGACCCTGCCTGTTGCCCCACAGCAGGCTTCCTCCTGGCCCTGGGAGGAGGTCCTGCCTTCCAGACCCCCTGGCCTGGCCCTTGCCCCAGATTTCCTGCCACCCACCTAGGCCTTGACCCACCACTCCCCCACACCATGTGGCTGAATACCCAGCCGCTCATGAGGCTGCCACCCACTGGGATTGCCACAGCCCCCAGACCCATGGGTGAATATCCAGGGGCTGGGGTGCTGAGCACCTGCTCCAGGGCTCTGCCTCCTAGGCCTCCATCTGCCACGGCCCCCTATTTTGGGTTTGAAGACCCAAATTATTATATATTGTTTTCCACTTGTAAGTAGGTTTTTTATTGTTGGTGGGTGGGGAGGATGGTGGAGGGGCACTTGGTGATGGTTGAGGGGGAAGGGGGGAAGGATGGAGGTGTGTGTTGTGAGGGTAATAAAGTAATAAAGTTTATTTTTTTATTTCCCCCATGTGCATGCCCTGAGAGTGGTGCTGGGTGGTGGGTAGGGGGTGTCTGGGTGACAAGGTAGGCAGGCTGGAATGGGGAGTGCAGGAGGAGGGGGCTGGCCAGGGGCTCCCACAGCCAGTGCCCTGCCCCCTGCTGGTGGGTGCCTAGTTCTCCTGGGGCCTGGGTTGGGGGTGCTTGCTGGGGCCAGCAGGGCCAGCACCATGGCCAACAGGAGAGCAGGGCACTGATCATCACTGATGGGGGCTGGACTGGAGCAGCAAGGTGCTGGGCATTTCTGGCAGGGCAGGGACAGCCTTGGTGCATGGAGACAGGGTGGGCAAGGAGGTAGCTAGTGCATGCTGTCCCTGTGCTGGGCATGCAGCTCCTGGGCAGGGAAGTGTTTGAACAGGGATCTGAGATTCCAAGATGATTGGCAAGTGCTGGCAGCTGGGTCTGGCTTCAACATGGCTTCCAGGTGCTGGCAGTCATGTGGCCAGAGGCTGAAGCTCCCCCCATCTATGGCCACAGGGGCACATGGCAGCACCAGAGGGACTAGGGACTAACTTTAGTCCCAAATCCCTGCACATATACACATGCCAAAAATTGCTTAATGCACATTACATTTAGTTGCACTTATTTGCACGTGTAGACATGCCCTATATCTTGCAAGATATGATTGAAGACAGAAAAATGTCTCAGTGACACGCACAAAAGAAATCAGGATATGCTCTTAACCTGCTCTTAAGAGACATGTTCCCAACAGGCCTTCTGCAGTTTTAGGGAAAGTAGACAGAGCAGCAGCAGAAATATCACTATGCAGATTCTTCATGATCATTGTGTGTCTGCTCAGGGGACTGACATGTTTAGTTCTACAATTTTCCTTCGTTCAACCAGAGCATTTAAGAATGGCAGGCAAGACATTTATCTTTATGTCTTCAAATAAACATCTACATTACTTCAATTTTTGTATTAGTCAACAGCAGGACAACTTTTTCATCTGTATTTACCATTTTATCACTTTTCTTAAGAAAAAAACATCCTAGTGGTCCCCCATTCATTCTTCTGTTTTGCCTGCAAGGTATTCTGGACTATCTGGACTATCTTAATCAGTTTTTTGTCTCTTAGCTACTTTCTTTACTCCAGAGTTCTCTGTTTCTCTGTACATATTTTTGTTTCAGTTTGTTATTAAATGGCTTCCTCCCACTGTTTACTGAAGTAAGACCTACTACTGCTCTTCTTTAAGATAAAGTCAAAACTCTGAGCTTAGTTAGATCTGAGAAGGACTGGGCTCTTGTAATCTTGAACTTCTTATTTAGAAATTGAGTTTATTTTGATGTTCTTTTCCAGTGACTGGAACCTATTTTTCAGCTGAAAATTGTAAATAAACAGCACATGAAATGTGCAGAAATCTTAAACTGCAAAAGGATAGAAAGGATGCCAAAATAAAGTAGGCTGGCAGAACACAATTTAGTAAATTTCATAAAAAGACTGTGCAACAAATCTTGGAAGTTAACAAAGATTGATATTTAAAGCATGTTTAATCCATGTATGAATTTCCAGCATATATTGAAGAAAAGTTTTAGTATAAAACTACTGACAACTGGAAGTTATCTGCAGAATTTTATAAATAAGTACTTACAGATGGAAATGTAAATTACTTTTCAGACAACACAGCCAGTGCAATGAAAGTTGCTTTTAATAAAACATGAGTGCAGTCAGTTTTTGCCAGTTTGGTTCAGAGAAACCATAATTATTCTGTTTCCAGCTGATATGAAGCATTGAACACCACATTTTGCTATTGCACATTCAGTCTAATTATTTTGATGAGATATATATATTTTTTACTTTAAAAAGCTTTGCTAATTAAATTTTCAATGCGGACCATTTTTGAAATAAGGAAATTCAACTACATTTTATGAAGTGCAACTTTTAGAACTAACAATGGAAAACCCACTCTTTCATATTTTTGAGGGAAGATTTTTTTAAAACATTCCTTTACCTCACATAGCTTAAAGTATCCAAAATACTATTTGTCACCTAACTGCAGCAATATTTCACAAAGTTATTAGCTGTCAAAACTATTCAGTTATGGCTCATTCTGAAACAGGAGTCATAGACCTGAATCTTATGCCAGATGGGGTAGAAAAGTTCCAAATTTTTGATTGAATGATGAACTATTCCAGCATTTCCAGGAAAACAAAGACATATTTTGCTTACATCCTTGACAGACTGATTTTTCAGGAATCTGTATGATGGGGGGGTGGGCGGGAGGGTGTATAAATAAGAGTGCTAAGAGAATAAGACATCATAGCAATGAAATTGCAACACACTGTTAATAATATCTGCTGTTAGGTTCTGTGTTTTTTGTCCCCTATGAACACACATTTTTGAAGACTGCATTATCATCCCCCTTCTCTACTATTATATTCTATTATACAGTAAAGTTAAATGTATGTGTGTGCATGTGCGTGTACGTGTGTGTGTACAATTTTGGAGCCATCACAGGTAGAATACAAAGATTATCTGCAGGAATTCCATTTCTGTATTCATGATTAGTTAGGTTTATCTTAATGACCTTTCAGATTGTAAGTTTCTTTCTGCAATGCTAAAATTTCAGTTTAGTTTGCTTGTCAAACCTGACAGTTAACATATTCACAATATATATACAGTCTGATCTAAAGCCCATTAAAGTCAACAGGATGACTCTCATTGATTTTTCAATCATCTACTCAGATAGCAGGGATAATGCCCACCTACTGGAAAACAACAGAAGAAATCATGAATAGCAACTAGTTAAAGGATGGGTTTGCCAAAAACCCATAGCCCACAAAGCATTTGACAAACGTATATAAAAAACAGTCTAGAACTGTAGAAGAAAATCAGGATCAAGAATAATTCACTCACCTAAAAAGAACTAATTGCTAATCAATTGTTTGACCAACTCTATGTATGTACATAAAATGACTAGTTGTTTGGGTCCAAATTAACAAAGCACTTGAGTACATGTCAAGCCAACGTAAATTTGACAGAAAAACTCCTTTGTTAAGAGTTACGCATATGCTTAAGTGTTTCATGGAATCCAGGCATGTATTTGTTCCTAAATGAAATCAAACTCTCTCTGACTTTCCTATTCAATTAGAAGGATCAACAATCTACTGCTCAATGGCATAACACTTTCATAATAATTAAAAGTTACAGTCAGATAAAGAAAAACTAGTTCAAAAGCCACATGCAGATACTGGTTGATAGGAGAAGGCAATAAATACTTTTTTTCTTTTTTGGCAAAAGCACGTGACATTTGGAGTTTAGCCTTTTATAAAGCTCACATCATAAAAAAAAGTTGTTTATCCTTTCCTCTTTTTATTTTGTGGCAGGGCACTGGTGATGCCTGCCACTTTAAGGGCTGAGCCAAACAGCCAGCAGGTGCTTGATTATGGTTGCCATTTTAGAATTCTGGCTGCCTATATAAACAGAGCAGTTTGCTGCTGGCAGGCCAGGTAGAAACATTGCCTGGATACAAGGCTGTATGCAACATCTTTGAGGTAAGGGCAGGAGCTTGAGGGGATGGTTTGGAAGCTCCTCATCCTGGGCATGACCTAAAACTGCACCCTGCTGGGAGTGGGTGGCCTGGTGGGGCTCCCAGTGGCATGGGAGCCCCCAGGAAATACAAACCAGTTACCACAATGGTGAAAGGTGGGTTGGAGCACCTTAACCCCTAGCCCCTACAATACTGTGGGTACAAGGGAACCAGGCACAGTACAGCCACCTGAGCCCCACTGGGGAGGGAAGCCCTGTGGCCCCAGTGAGGGGGTGATGAGGAACCCCAGTGAGGGGGTAGCCCCAGCAAGGGGGTGGAGATGAGGAGCCCCAGTGAGGGGGAAACCAGAGGGCTGGGAGCCTAGTATGTGTGTGTGAGTGTATAGAGTTGCCCTGGGAGGGGCCAGGGCAAGCTTGGCCCCAGTTCGATATGGCTGGCCGCTACCCCAGTGAGGGTTGTGAGAGAGGCCCAAAAGATGGTATGTCTCCACCCAAGGTGTGAGCTAGATAAAGCATATGGCTGAAGGGGCCTGCTCTGAGCAGGAACAAGGCAGTACAAGTTGGTGATGTGTGAAAGAGACCCTGTAAGAGGGAGTGGTGCATGAGTGGCCCCAGTGAATGGAGGGCAGTATGAATGTGAGTTTGTCTGAGGCCTGACAACGAGGGCTAAGCTTGGTCTGGCTGTAGGCCGGGAGCATTATATCATCTGGATTCCACCTGTGAGGCTTGGGCTATGGTGTAGGGAGGTAACGGAGCTGCAGAGAGCACCCCCTGGCATCGGGGCAAGAATGGGCAGCCTCTCACCTAATTAACACCATCATTATCTATCATCAAGGCATGGCAGGAGAGGAGGCAGGCGGTAGGCCCAGAAACAGGTGGGTGGGCCAATGGCAGACCGGCCCCGAGAATGCCCCGTTACAAGACAGAAAAGAAATTCCTTGTTTCCCCTGTTATATATTTATACATCACTTACCTGCAAAAAGAGAAAAGTTATTTGCAATTGTACTTGTTTTTAAATCAAATGCACCACAACATTTTGAGAAATACAACTCTTCTAGGTTGTGCAAATTAGGGGGAGGTGGAGCTTTAAAGTAAAGCAGAGTATGTACAAAGCAAAGTAGAATGATTATACTGACTTTCAGTTATTACAGATACCATGAACATATATAATATATACATTTTTACTACAACAGTCAGTTGACTTGACGTCCTTGGCAGAGAAAGACAATGATAGATTTTATACAGGTACAAAGGATATTGTTCCACTGATGTTTTCAGTAAACACAGTCTACTAAAGACATCACAAAGTAACTACTTGTTTTAATTGTGAAAGAAATGCACTGCTGTGTAGTAGTAACTTAGCACTAACCTAAACTTTCTGTGAGAAGTGTACCTTACACATGAGCTAAAGCCCATTCTGGAAAGTATCCAGAAAAATTGAAGCTGGTCAGGATAATGACAGCTTTTACTGAGGGGTTTCTCCTGGAGCCTGTATGTTCTCAATTCCCTTTTTTGGTCCAGAGAAATATTTCCCAATAAATATTTTTAAAGTCCTTTCCCTCCGTACTTTTTTTAGATATATTAATCATCCAGGGACCATCCCTTCTGCCCAGAAAAATCTAGGCTGGCCCAAACCTGCTACTGATTTTTTTATGAGACTTGCTATAAATTCCTCAGCCTGCAAATGTCAACAGATTATTTCTTTTAGAAATGAATTTGAAACAAACAAAAAGAGCATTGTTATTTTCCTTCAGCCAACATACTGTCCTATCTCCTATGTTATGAAGCACATTTGAGGCTACTTTTCCAAATTTGAACACCCCAGTTTATGATTACATGAACTTATGTGAATTGTCAAACACCTAAGAGAATTGCATGGCTTGCTACTGTTATGCAGAAACTGAACTAGGGCAAACATACCTGTAGGCCTCAAACTGCTCTCTTAATGAAATGGTTGTAAAAACTGAGAGCCCAATTCAGACAACACCTAACGTTTGTCCTATTACATATAATCTTATCAACATTCCTATGGTCTAATTCCAACAGGCCTCTTTGGAAAATATGGCTTCTTAAAATTAAATAAACTTTTCATATATCATACATGTGTATACACACATAGGCTGCTTGCAGATGTTAAAAAAATTTAAAAGTGGAACTTTAAACTCAGTGTGCTCCTGTGCCAAGCCCAGCGCATGCCCAGAAGAGGCAGTGTGTTAGTTGGATCTAGCTCTGCAGCATTTACATAGATCAGATACTTTAGTAGGGCTATTTTGGCACTTATGTAATAGCTGACTGATCAGCTTTAGCTAAAAGTGCCAAAAGCCCTGTTGAAGTGCCCTGATCTATGAAGATACTAGAGCTGGGTCAAAGTAATGCACTGCTTCTTCCAGCAGAGTGCTTTTTTTTTGTTTTGCTCTTTTATTTTTAATACCTGCAAGCAGCCATAAATATTTTTTTAGGTGATCACTTTCAAGGAAAAACAGATGAGACACAATTTTATCCTCATCTAGGGTCTGCTTCTCCTCTAGTTATATTAAAGGGACTCTGTTTTTGACTTCAGTGGTCATAGAAACTGGCATTAATGTTATACAGATCACAAAAGTTAAAACAATCAAGAATCCACTCCATAATCATGTGATTTCTTTAGAATTCAGCAGATATGAATCATTGAACACCACAAACACTGAGCCTGGCACTACACCAATGCAGAGCCCGACGCCGCTCGCAGGGGACAGGAATGGGCCGAGCTCAGCGGTCAGCTGGGGATGTGCCATTTGCAGGGAACAGAGACAGGGACAGGGTCAGGCTTGGTGCTTGGCTAGTACAGCCCCCTCCCCTGCAAACGTTGCTGGGCTCGCAGGGGATGGGGCTGTGCCAGACGAGTTCTGAGCCCAGCCCTGTTTTATAAACTGTGCCTATCAAAATCCTGACCTTTCTGCATCAAAAACTGGGGTCGACCTATATACCACGTCAACCTATACACTGTGAAATATGGTAGGTGTTTTAACAAGTAAAATATACTGTGATGATGTGCAAGCAGCATGTACCAATAAACAAAATATTACATCTATTGTTAAATGACTTTAAAATAAACTGTTACTTAATAATTGTAAAAGTAAATCCAACTTTATCACTAGTTCTGCTTTGAAAAAGTCTTTCTAAAAAAACACCTAGAATTTGTCCCTTTCAATATCTTTCCATTTAATGTTCTTTTCAAAATATTTTTTTATGAATTTTGATATTTATACTGTCTTGATAGCATCCATTTTAAGTAGTAGTAATTACCTGGCCTACTACTGTAGTAATTTAATATGTCTGTACTAGAATATATGGATTGCCACAAAAGTACCCCAGCATAAATCAAGGCTCATCCCTTAAAAACTTTCACCATTCAGATTTACATGCATCAGAGAATCATTTACCATCTACTAGCAAGCTTTTTAGACACATACAATGATTTTCACATGCAAATTTTTTTGACAAAGCATGGTTCCTTTTAGCGATCTGAAACAGTCCCAGATTCATTTCTCTTGAGACTTAGTGTCAATATCAATTATGCTTGTTTCACCTATGTCTATTAAGCAGGCAGTGAAAAAAGGGATTCAAGATGTCACACTTACCTGTCTTTCTGAGAGTCAGGTGGCTCACAAAGTGCCAAATATCCTCTTCTTGTAAGAGTCAACTTAAGGCCCACAAGTTCTGTTCTCACTGTTCTCAGTGGTGGCAGATGACAGAGCAAGGAGCAATGGTCAGTTGCAGCAAGAGAAGTTTAAATTAGAGATTAGGAAAAACTTTCTTATGAGGTTAAGCACTGGAACAGGTTACTCAAGGATGCCATTGAATCTCCATCCTTGGAGGTTTTTAAGACTCAGCTAAACAAAAGCCTTGGCTCATATAATGTAATTGGGGATGGTTCTACTTTGAGCAGGGGGTTGGACTAATGACTTCCCAAGGTCTCTTCCAACCCTAATTTTCTATTATTTTATGATTCTAAGTAAAGCTAAGTGTAGCCTGCATACACCCAAGGAGGTGTGCTCTGTCCTCCAATGACATTAGTGGGGGTCAGGCAGGGTGCTGACAGAGGGGTCGGCTACTAGAGCAGTTCCCTCTCCTCTCTACAGAGCCAGGCTGAGACCAAGTGCTTAACTATATACAATTTATTACTATAATAAATACATTTACTTAAGATAAAACATGAAATATTCACAATAAAGCTTAGCATATGGTACTACATATAATATCCCCTAATCCACATAAACCATATAATTTACAGCATATATAATAATTAACACATTAAACAAGATAGTTAAGGTTACAACATGATAAACACAATGGGGAATCATCTTGTATAACCCAAATAAATTAATAATAATATTCCCTAGACCTACCAAGTAACAATATAAATTTACATATTAATACATTAAGAACACATGAATCATATAAACTACCTTAAGGAATACCCATAGCTATATAGACCTTGACATAACAATCACCCAAAATAGGGAGTGCACTCAGTACCTCCCCAGGGGGTTTCCTTGGAGCTCCTCCCCTTTAGGGCCCTGGGATGTGGACATGCCTCTCCCACAATGGAGGGTGAAGGCGGCAGACCCTCCTGTCTCGTGCCCACCTCCCCTGCATGGCCTGCCTCCCCAGCAACTCACACTTCCTCTCTGAAGTGGCTAAGTCTTGTCCCCTGGAGGCCGATCCCGCAAGAACCTCTCTCCAGCAGCGCCTTCAGATCTCCTCGATGGTCTGGCACCCCACACTGAGCAGCCCAGGGCTCTCTCTCTGTCATGGGAGCTGAACCCTTACAGGCTCTTGTTCCATGGTCTCACACCAGGGGTCCTCCCTTTCCCAAGCTGTGCTCTGGGTACTGGGGCCCTTTTAATTAAAGGGAGAGCCACACTGCAGGGCTCCAGTCACTTGGCCTAGGGCTGGGGCTAACTTGAGCAGCCACGAGCTGCTCCTAGACAGCTTCTCCGTGTACTGACCCATACACTGGGTGAGGCCTGAGCAGCCGTAAGCTGCTCCCAGAGTGGATTCTACGTGCACCGACCCATGCACTGGGTGAGGCCCAAGCAGCCATAAGCTGCTCCCAGGGCAGATTCTCCGTGTGCTGATCTGCACGCCATGTGGGGCCTGAGCAGCCTCAAGCTGTTCCCAGAGCTAACTCTCCATGTGCTGACCTGCACACTGACTGCTCAACCGCTTGCCAGGTTCACAGGTTCAAGCCGCCTTGAACGGCTCCTAGAGTCTTATCCCTGTGTGCCGATTTTCACACCGCAGAAGCTCAAGCAGGGTCCTGAGGATGGCCATCTCTGGAGCTTCTCTCTCCTCACCATCCCTTGTCATCTTTCCTCAGCATGTCGAGCATGCTCCCCTTTTATACTCTTCGGGGGCTCTACTCCCGAAGTTCTCCAGACCTGGCTGGCACAGTTCTGATTCAGGTCCAGCTGCTTCTTGCCTCCTCCCTTTGGAAAAGGGTGGGGCATTGCTTCCCTTGTGCTGCCTCTGGATTGGTGGGTGGGCTCCACCAATCAAACAGCAGACCCTCGAGCCTGGGACTCAACCCAAGCCCCAAAAACGTAAGCCTGCTACATAAGATTTAGAGTATGCATGTGTAAGCTGCCTACAGTAACTTGGACACAATGGCTCAAGTCCTATTTTATGACAACCTGGACAATTTATTGGCAGACTTATCAATCAAAGGCTGTACTTGAACCTGAAGGAATTCAAGCAAAATTATTTAAAAATAGGTAACATGGGATACCATATAAATAGGATCAATTAAAAAGATCTTACTATAAAAGAAATTAAGCTATTTATTAAAATGTTGGTATTATTATGATGTGGGAAGTTGTCATTTAGTTATAATGCTGCTTCATCCCAGGGTTGGTGGAAGGGATGTGTTTCCCTGTTTCAAGACAGGAGTTCTTCATTTTGTTGCCCATTTAAATTAAAACATGAGATAAAACAGCCTCTAAAGATTAGGTATTAGGCTTCGGATCCTTTTACCTCTAGTTTGTAATTTACAGTGACCAATCAGAAGTCACTTTGTGAGGAGAGAGGCACAGCATTGCTTTTCATCTGCAAAAGTGCATACTGTAGGTTCTGCTGAGGTTTCTGGAAACAGCTTACTCATGTTAGAGCTTTAACACAGTCACTACCATTTTAATTAATGCCATGCCATTTTCACAGTGACTCCAACACCAATAATTTTTTTATTTGTCCTCAAAACACACTAGTTTAATTCCAGCCCAGACCAAGCCAATAGTGTCCAAAATGTTTAACCATTACATAGTTAAAAACTATTTTTAACTGTTACATGGTCACACACTGGCTAGAAACACCAGCTATAGGGGTGGGTCACTGCCTGAAAACTACCCTGTTGCCCAATACATAAAGGACAAAAATGACCACAGGTAGTGACACTTCTGAGGATGGAAAACCTCTGTAAGTAATCCCTCTTCACAACAGGATATGGTACCTGGTGCACAAGGGCAGCAATTGTGATCATATGGCTACTGGCAGCAGCTGATTTTTTTTCCCCTCTGGTTCAGCACCCAGGGTGGTGTAAAGGCACTCAGTGCTGGTCCACCTCTGGCACTGCCCGTGCTATGGTACTGCTTTGCCATAAGACTACAGGTACATTGGTGCAGCTTTTACTGTTATTTCCTTTCCTATACTTTGATATCTCCCTGCTGGATACTCACCAAGTATTTTGTTTGAGAACATGCTAGGCTCATGAACCTTAACCGTACTTTGGTCTGCACAGGCAACAACCCTATTCCTTATTTTGGCCTTAGGCCACTTGTGAACATGATCTCTGTCTGTTATCCCTTCATACAAGTTCGACTTTGTGGCCCAACACACTTAACTACCCAGAACTAGATTCTGTAGTAATTTATCCTGCCCTTTCCCAGAACTCCAGCCTCCTGGGCACTCTGGATTTACAGTTCATGTTTTCAGGGAGATGTGACAGTTGAAGTAACCAGACACCTGGATATTTTTAAGGGTTCCAAAAAGCAATCATTCTGCTTTAGCTGGCACAAAAATATTTTTGGGGGGTTTAGCTTAAAGTCTTTAAAGAATCCAGGATCTTTCCTTTCCCTTAGCCCTCCTGCACGCGGTGTTCAATCTGGAGTTTCCCCTCACTCTTGCAGTAAGCTTTCCCCTTCTGGCCTAACTCTCCTATAGCTGTGAAGCTCTGTGCTTTATAACCCCCAGCCCTCTTTGTCCAGTAACCCTCAGGTCATCCTCATGGGATGATCCTGCATCAGGTGCTGTGTTGTTCAGTTGCTGGTTTGCCTGGGGAGTCGTTATCTTTGGGCAAGTGTGCTCTGTTTTAAATGAATGATCATCACAGGTTAGCAATCCTTAGATTATCCCTGTGCTGGGTGCAATAATTTTTCCTTTTCCCTCTCCAGAATTTTATTTCAATACGGCTGCAAGACAGCAAAGGCAGCAACCCACCCCCATAGCTCAAGTTTCTAGTCTGAAAGTGATCTTGAGGGAAGGCAATATCAAATATAATTCATAAGCTGTACATAGTACTATTAGGTAGATGATGGAATTAAACAATCTGAACTGTCAATCTGTCACTCACAAACACTAATTAACTGAGGGAAATGAATACACAGATAAGAGCACATATTTTGTTGTTTCAAATCAACCCAAACACTAAATTTGAAATCTGACTATAAAGCACATTTTTTTAATGCTTGCCTTTGAAAGCTGTGGGGAAAGCCATGTATAAACAATTCAAAAGTTCTATATTATAGCTAGTCTGTATGTATCAGGACCTTCAATACCATAGTCTTCAACAAGAAACAGCCTGCAGTTCTATTAAAATGAAGATCAAGAAAAAGCCCTTGTTCAAGTCAACCATGACTTCCTATTCCAGACTGGAAACCTTGGTTTTGGGCCCCTCTTTCACCTTAATCATGTAGCTCCTGAACTGGGACATTTCTAACTTCCTGAATGTGAACAGAGTCCTATGTGCTCCATTCCCAGCATGCAGAGACATCTGGCAGGACTGTTCCATGCTCCTTGTGCTGTGAAGGTGCCTCACAGGCCAGAGCTCTGGCTGCTGAACCTCCACTTAAGATGACAGTGTATGCTGATGGTGTGACTGTTTTTGTGAGCAGGGTGTGTGATGTCTAATCCCTGAGGGTGCAGACAGAAGTGCAGCTCCCTGCTGTAACTGAGAATGCTTTGCAGAAAGTGTTCTGAGTTACAACGATCCCTTGGAACAAACAGAAGTTCACTGTTGATTCCGGGGGTGGGGGGAGGAAATCTAGCTGCTAGCTGCAGACTCCAGCCAGTTTCCCCATCTCTTTCCCAGCCTGTCCCTGCTTCAGAAATGGAAGAGGTGGAAGGGAGCAGAGGAAGCCCCCTTCTGGAGTTTGGGGTGGGTGAATTGGAGTCCTCCCACCTTGGGTCAAGGGGATGGACTCCAATACACTCACTCCACCCTCCAGAAGGGGCTACAAACCCCCCAGACCAAACTCCCACAACTCCACCCACCCCCATTCTGAAAACAGCTCAAGACTGGCAGGCAGTGCAGGGAGAAGTTCCAGAAGATGCTCCATTTTGGAACATTTTCATCTGACCCCTCATGTAACAAGGGGTCAGATTTTCACCTGAATAGCCATTTTTTAAGCTGTCTATAGCTGTGCACTTATGTTTGATCATGGGTATATACTACTTTCTTGAAAGAAAAATGAAGATTGTCACTTCTGTCTGTGCCCTGAATGAACATCAGCAAGCATATGAGCTTTCCTCCTCAGACCATATCAATTCTCACTTTTGGCCTATGTCTTTATTGCCCACTTCCTGGAAATGGTACCCAATGCATTCTGGCACACTCTTAAACAAGCTGCCCATTACCAAGAAAACTGGTGGTTTTTAGTGGTGGTTGCTGCATGGGGCCCTAGCCCTGGCCACTTTTGTTCACCACTTAGAACTAATGGCACAGAGTTTTGTTCTTTCTGTAAGAAGGTGTTGGAGGAGACTCTCTTCCATGCCATCATGAACTACTCCTGGCTACAGATACTCTTCACTGCCCTCAGCACCCTCTTTGGTGCACTGGACTGGAACATCTCTGACACTGTGTACATCTTTTCTATGTCCTACCAAACGTCTGAGGGGACCGTGATCTGTCTAGCCAATTTCCTGCTGGTCCAGGCCATGATGGAAGCTGTGAAAACCCACAAAACCACCTTAGAGGCTGGCTCGGGTGACCTTCTACTGTTACTCCTATTCCTCTGTTACTTGGTCCAGGCATCTTAGAATTTGAATACTTCACCTTGCAACAAAATATAGACCAGTTTGTGTTACATTGGGCCACTGAGGGTGTGCTCTGCAAGGGAAAGACAGACAACTTTTTCTACATGTGTGACCTCATGAGGGGCATGGTGTCCCCAATCTCTCTGATGATCGGGGGTTTCAATCTCTCTGATGATCGGGGATTTCAATCTCTCTGATGACTGGGTGTTTTTTGTCAGTGACAAGTGTTCCATGCTCAGCCCCAAGAAGGCCACATATCTTTTTCACTTTCATTATCTGTTTTTAATATTTTTAGAATATAGGTTTAAAAGTAAAAAAAAAAATATAACAAAACTGTCTTTTTCTCTCTCTCTCACTTTGTGTGTGCACACACACATGTGTGTGCATGTGTGTGTATGCATGCACAGTAAGGGACGTACTGGGTGTGTCTGCATGTGTGCCAGACTTACTGGGTATGTCTACATGGATTTAATGACTGTGCAGTAACTAGCATTACTGTGCAGTCCTGGCATCACATGGGTCATTTCTGAAGCTATTGCTCAGCGGTGTTGGTGTCACAGTTCATGCCCGGTGATGTAGTATCTCATGTAGACATGCCCACTGGGTGTTAGATTCCTTGGGGTCTGATGTTATACCAGTCAAGTCAGTGGGAGTTCTATTATTTACTTCTGTGGAAGCAGGATTTACTTCTTAGTCAGACAATTAACCATTTCAACTAGGATAAACAGAAGGAAATACTTCCTCCACTTAAGTTCCCTGGAAAGATAAGTAGTTGTTTAGATGGCTACTTAAGGAGAACTGATGGTGTCTGGTTACCAGGCTTTTGTCTTTAGCACCCCAAGGTTAGCACCCCAGTTAATGACACATTTACTAGAAAGAAGGTTAAGACTGTTGACACTGAACTATTGGCAGTATTACCCTTTAACACTTGGCCTACTCTAACTCAATATATTTATGCTAGTTCATGTTTTACACTCTTTAGAGACCTGAAATGTAGACATCTGTAGGTTAAAGGGAAGGAATTGATGAATCATCTGAAAAATGAAATACATCTTTGTTTATTTGTTTTCAACAATGCACAGAACCCCGAAACTTGAATATGATAATTATAAGTATTTTAAAGCAAATCGGATCTTGTGGGTCATATGTGTAGCTTTACTCAGCACGTTAACAATAAGCTCAAAGAAGGCACAAACAGTAGTCTGAACATGAAGAAAATGTTTGTTGGGTTAAAAGACAACAATTAACAAACTGAAATCATAATTAGAAAGTATTAAGAAACCCCGCCACTTTTTCTCCAGAGGTACCATTTTAATTTAAAATAAAAGAGCATTGTGTTCCCATCTGATCTTATCAGCAGTATCTAACTTCTTACTGAAACAAAACACCCTTTCTCCCAAAGTATATGACTAATTGTTCATTACAAACAAACTCTAGGAAATGTGGGAGGAAAAGAAACAATTTATATATATGCCAGTCCTTTCAGACAATCATATGCTTTCATTTCATGTCATACTTTCTTCTTATACATCTGTGATTTAAGCATATTCACCAAAATCATTTCCCCCCTATATTTATAAAACTGAAAGTCCATTTCCCATCATCCTCCCACAGGAATGAAGCAAGCAGAGTTAGCCATGTTAAAGAGTAACTATGCTTAGTTCAAAGAATCTAATACTAAGCAAAAATAAGGCATACGGAGTGTGTGCTCTGTACTCCTCTTTACCACATTACACTGGATTAATCTAATAAACCTTGCAGCAATGCAAATATGTTATGGCAGAGAACCATAGCTCTATGTTGTGGAGCAAAGAGCGTGCAGGACTGTGGACATGCACGTCCACAGAAAGAATCTGGGGAGGTCCAAGGCTGTTAAAAATGTCACTGAAATACAGATAATGCACAGAACTAAAGGAGGTGGAACATTGTTTCCTACCATGAGGCTGACTCATGTGGATTAATACTTAAGGGACGTACCATGTGTCCATACCTATCTACTGCCCTTTTACACAGCCTTCTGCATAGGTGAGATTCTCAGCTGAAGAAAATTGGCATAGTTTTAATGAAGTCTATACATTTATAACAGCAGGGGGGTCTGCTTTGATGTTATTAATTTTTGTCTGGATTATGCTAAATGCAGAAAGAGATGTTTGCAGAGACTAACTGACCCTCATGAAATATTATTTAGTTTATGATAGAAAATTATTGGGTTTTATTATTGTAATGAAAGAGTGATTGATACATGTATGCACATGGAAAAAATTCTAATGTCTGAAAATCTTCCACAAATTCACATTTAATCCATTTTAAAATTCCAGATTAGCAAGTATTTTTCAAGGTCCTGTAGGTCTTTGAGACCACAGAATGTATTATGTTTTAGTGAAATGGCCTGAACCAGAATCTGTCACCCTAATCTGAGGGCTCATTTTGCAAAATTAAAGATGAGGAAAAAGATAAGCAGAAGACTAGCAGAAATTACATCATTAAATACATTGTCAGACAGGTTTTAATTGATAATTATTCTTGGTGACCTTTTTGTGTGTGTAAAGCTTAGTTTTAAGGGAAATTATTGAAGAATTGGCAGAAGTTCATATGAGAAAATTTTGGAAGTCAACAGTAGAACATATAGTAAGAAAACCCATGAGAAAGACAGGAGATGCCTTGGAAGTGACTGCACCAGTGACATTTTAGTGCTAGAATAGAATTTCTCTTTCTGAACCTGAAATTTGATGGACAGTCACTACAAAACAATCATACACAGTTTATGTTCCAAATAAATAGCAGAGAGCAGACAGACAGCCTGTGTTTAGCAGTCTCCTGGGAATCTACCATAGACAGTGATACCATGATTACAGAGCCCTGTTCATAACACTGGCAGTAAAACTTGGCATTGCTGATAAAAATGGAGCTGAAAAGAATCTTGTTGAAAATGTTGGTAAAGAAATATGATGAAACTTTTGAATTCTTGTCCATGATGCTGAGACTTAAAAAATAAAACTATGATGATTGAAACTTATGTTATCTTTTTTTTTCATCTGGAAGCAGTGACAAGTGTGCATATGATATAATACCACATCCCAATTAGAGCTCTAATCTACCAGTGGAAGAGCAGATTTTGTTTTCTTGTTTTGCTGATGCTACTCATGCCACTAGTATTAAGAATGTCTAAATCAGAGGCCAATATTTTTTAACATAGGTGCAGAGGGTTAGGCACTTATTTCCATTTTAAACACATACATGTGCCCTGATTTCAGTGACTTGCAGCCTAATCACTTCAAGAGGATCTGGAGTTTATTAGCCCTCTGAAAAAATGAGGCCAAACTCAAGTTCCTGAATATGAATACAGGAGTCTAATTTTAGATTTGAAAATCGTAGCCAAAATCAGCATGTTAATGAAACTTCCAAAGACATCTAGAACAGTTGTAAATTGCTCTGGAACCACTATTTCCTACCTGTCCAACACATACAGGGTGTTTACAGGAGTTACATTTTTTGTGTGATCAGACCCCCAGAAATGCTCTATAGCTGTAATGTAACAAATGCTCACAGCTGCAGAATACTTGTAAAATGCTTGATCATGTAAAAATTTAACCCTCATTTGATCAAGTATCAGATGGGGGTGCTGTAAGTCACAGTGTCTTTGGGAACCTGTGCACAGGTTCCCAGAGAGGGTTAATTTCAGGCAATTCTGCCCACATCCCATGCAGTTTTGTGGGCTGGACTGGTGCTTAGCCTGGATCCCCCCAAGAGCTCAGCAGGGGTAGTTGGGGGACGCCATGTAGCGGGGGTGCTTTGTCTCTCTTCTCCTCCTCCCCAGCCATTAATGAAGGTTCCCAGCTGGTAGGAGGGGCAGGGCTGGGGAGAAGGACAGGCTGGTAGCCTCTCAGAAAACACCCCTACCTGTTGGCCTGAGCAGGCAGACCCCCAACCAACAGGTGAATGCCTGTAGGGTTCAGTGGTGCTCTAATTCAAGCACCATGAGTTAGAGCACCTCCCCATCAGATTGCCCACACTTGTGTACATGCCCACAGGTACAGGGGTACTAGAATAACCAAATTTAGCACAGCAGTAGGCCTTGCTAGTTCATCCCAATCACCACAGTTGCTTGCAAAAAACTATTGTGATAGAAGTTGTAAGTGACTGGTTGTGTAAAGCAATGAAAAAGTGTGACTGAACGAGTAGGTGAAGTTTGTGAGGTGAAGTAGGCCAAAACATAGTACTGACAAATGATTCATACACTTATTTTACAGAGACAGGTTACTTACAACTAGAAATTCCTCCATGGAAATGGATTCTCTAGGCATTATCAAACACCAATGTAACTTGCAAGCATTTCTCTACGCAATGTCTTTAAACTCTGTGCAGTATTTCAGAACTCTCACTACTGGGCAAATACAGGAAGAACATAGGCATATAATTATAAGGAGCTGAAGGGAACCAAAGTTTTGATAACTTCTAGGGAAGATGCAGGCTTTGGGCTTAAATTTTAAGGGGTCAAAGAAACCATATAAATTATAAGTTGGTTTTTGCTTACTTCAGTACAAGAATTCCCAAGCCTTGCTCCTTGACTGCTGCAGGAGTGCTAAAAACAACCCAAGAGGCGGGCGGGGGAGAACTGCACAAAGTTGCCTTTGACTGTCTTCTGTGCCATTAATGCTGTTTTGCACTATTATAGTGCAAAGATATTTTAACACAGAGGAGAACCAAGATGAAAGTGTAAAGTTATTCATATGAAACTGTATCTGATCAATTACTTCCCTTCAGAGAAAGAAGAAAGAGCTGCTTTTCATATCTAAAATGAAAAATGCCTGTTTGTTTTATAACAGCTTCAGTGAATATCATTCTTTTTAAAAACTGAGACCACACACACACACACACACACACACACACACACGAAACCCTAATATATGACTAAATAAAGAGGACTATTGTATGAAACAGAACTCTTGCAAGCTAACTACCCATCACCTTAATTTATAATCTGTCTGAACATACTATTTTTTTTTCTAAAGCAAACACACGTAAGTACATTTCTATGTTAAAAACCCACCCAGTATCCTTCTATCTAATAATATTACACAATTATGTCCTTAGCTGTAAGATCCCTTGCTGTAAATTACAAATTTAAGCACTAATTTACAGGCCATAAATTAATCTTTAACCAAAAGCTCAAACTTAATTTGACACACAGAATACTTAAGAACAACTTGAATAATTAATTTGTAAGGGTATCACTTTGGACTCAACTGGCAAAAAAAATGAGCATCTGCTAAAAGAGGAACTGGTCTCTTGTGAAGGAATGCTTGATTAGCCCTTTCACCTGATTGCATTTTAATCCTAATACTTCTGGAGCTTTAAGGGATTAATAGAACAACTTGTTATTGTTGCTTTTTCTGTTTTACTCCATTAGCTGAGTTTATTGCTATTATCATTATTACTTAGAACAGCAAGAAGTGCACAGTATATTTTATCAATAAAATATGTTCTTGACATTTAAGTATGTGTGCTGTTGTAATGCTGTGAGCCATAAAAAAGCAGTGATCATTGCAGAAAAACTCTGCTAGAAAGCAGCTCATGGAAGCCTTATATCAGTAGCAAGTTTTAACCCAGATTTATGTAAACAGGGATTATTTGCTTTAGAGTAACCAAAAAATTAAAATCTTTCATTCGTATTTTTGTTCAAACAAGCCAATGTCCTTTATTTGCCTGGATATTTCTGCAAGTGAAAACTAACACTGAAATAACTTTTGCCTTCCTGTAGATACCATGACTCATGCTACATCCTCAGGTTAGCTATCAGACTTTTGCAATGGAGGAAAACTAGTAGCTAGCTCTGCACTTCTTCCTGGAAAGATAGGCTGTGTGCTGAGAGAAGGCGGTGATTAACCCAAAGGAATAATGAATGACCATACAGATCTCTGTGATTGCAACCACAAGCTAGCCATTTGGATACTTTGAATTTAGATCGACCCCTTCTAAAAAGCCATGCTTAATCCTAGCCCACTGTGATTGTAGTATGCAAATAGCTTATACAGGAGTCAACAGGATGAAGTAAAAATATGCTATCGTTGTATCCGAAGTACAGTGTATGTTGTATACAATGCATCCCAGTAAAAAGAGTTTCCATGGCATAATTAAAAAATGGGTTTGGTGTTAAACGGAAATTATGGCCCTGAATTTTATTTTCCAGATATTTTGTTATGCTTAGCCACATTTTAAAAAAGCATTATAATAACCTTTAATGTTACTTAAATTAAGGCTCTACTCTTTAAAAAATTCCCCCAAAGCTCTGCTAACCTCCTTTCCATCCAGTCTCATATACACACACCTTTCTGTCATTCTCCATTGCAGGTAGATGTCTTCCAGCCATAAAAAGATAATCTTAGGCTGTGAACATGTGTTTGGTGCACCCAGTCTATGTGTAGATGGCTTAAAGAGAGCAGGCACATGCAGCAGTTAATTGCTTCTGGGAGCAGTGTATACCACTTATGAGACCCACACGTGGGAGTAAGGAACTAGGGCAGTAAGGAACTAGAGGGTTGGCAGAATTGGTGGGGGGGGAGGTGGCAGGGGCAGCAGGTGAGGTGGGGGTTGCCCATTTTGGGGCAGGGATTTGGTTGGCTAAAAATAGTGCATGCAGCATTGAAGGGTGGGATTAGCACAGCCTCAGGGCTGGGGGGATCAGATGGGCTTTCCCAGCCCTGAGGCTGTGCTGAAAATATGAGTTTGTGTGATCAGGTTAACCCAATCTTGATCCAAGTTACTGCACCTACTCAGGTGAACTCAGACTAGGCACATCATTTTTTGCCTGATTTAATCCTTCTAACCACATGCACAATTGGAAATTTAGATCACTCTCACCTGGTTAGGGTGATCTAAATGTCATGCCTGAACTTACCCCAAGAGATGAGAAATGAGTACATGCAAAAAAATAGATTAATATATTCAAAACTTAATATTTTAAGATTATTATTTATTTTATATTTTCATTTTTTTTTTACATTCAAGACAATACTTCAAGCTGGCTAAATGTTTTTTCAGATTTCAAAACTTTTGACAACTTTTCTTAGTCGATTGTTCAAATTTCAACACCTCTTAAAAATGGAAACATGCAGTAATTTTCCCTCTAATTTTAATAGAACCAAAGTCTGAAGACTATTTGTAATGATCAAAATCTGTCTCATTAAGAGATACAATTGTTGAAATCCCAACAAGCGATACTCAACCTGTAGCTCCCTGGCTACCATATAAACCATTATTACTCTACTGAAAATTATTCTGTCAGAGTATAGGTACTACCACAATTAATCAAGAATATGCAGTACAAACAAAAAAATGCACTACGAAGGTCAAAAATACCAAGTCACTTGCTATATAACATACATAACAAATGGATGTAATCTCTCTTAGCAAGTTTTGAGCTTGCTTGTTGTACAATGGATAATACTAATGCTATTTTTTACTCCTCTGGAAAAGGAAGTTCAGTTCATCAGGACCTTGCAAGCCTCTTTGCAACTACAATTAAAGCTGAAGTTGAATACCCTCTTTCATTTCTGAAATGCCAGCAGACAGGGCTAAGTTTCTAGCATGGCAGACAAAAAGTGGTCCTGTTCAAAGAAGTCACTCTCTAAGGGCATGTCCACACATGCAGGCACGTGCACTTGTAGCAGCTTAAATAGAAGTGGTATAAATTTGAGCCAGGGCTTTTTGCCTCAGTGCATGTGCCAGGACATGCACTTTGGTGTGGGGCAAATTGTGCCACTTGGGGCAAAATAACCCTCCTTGGCTTCTCCCGGATCTGCAGCCAGGGGGAGCTAGAGCCTGGGGCCAGCACCTGTGCTGTAAAAAGCTTCCCTGTTCTGGCCCCATCAGTACAAAAAGCTGCCCTGGCAAGTAGCTCAGGGCTACTCACTCTCAGGAGCTTCTAGGGCCTGGCCAATTGGTACCTGGGGACACTACCTCTTGTGCTAGCTGGACTGCTGAAGCATCCCTGAGAGTTCCCTGCACCTTCAACCCACTGCAGCAGTCTGGCAATGGGGGCTGCTGCCTGGCTGTGATCTGCTGCACACCTGCCAGACCCAGATACTGACTGTACAGCCACTAGAGGCATCTGTCTCTCTGGGCCAGCTGCCAGTGGGCTGTGGCTGCAGAATTGGCCTTTGTGTGGCACTACTACCATGTGTGCCCCTGTCCAGCCACCTGGGCAGCTATTGCCCAGAAGATGTTCCCAGTGTGGTGGCCTGCTTTGAACTGTCAAAGCATGTCCTCCTGGCCCCAAATGGCCAGGAGGTCAGTCACCTCCAGCTGTGTCCATGGTGCCAGCTCTGAGCAGGCTTCTCTGCCTGGGTCCTGCCACTTGCCTCCTGAGCAGGAATTCTGTATTCCCTATTTGAAAACTGAAAAATCCCTGATAAAATAATCCCAAAGTCACTCTGTAAAATACCCCCAAATCCATGTTCCTCCCCAATTAAAACAAAAGACCACTAAATATATATAGAGTGACAGAGAGGCAGCGGTCAGTTGGGCAATGTTTTATTGATATATCTACAGCATTAAAGCAATTTGGAAGCCTACCAGTGTCTCTATCATCATAATAAAATGAATTCTAAATACCTATATATTTTGCTATTTACCTTTGGTTTTCTTACTCTAGAGCTGTTAGAGTTCCCCCTGACCCCTTCACTAATCAGGATGTGAGGACAGCTGCCCCTGCAGCCTCAGCTCCTACCAGCAGATCTCATCCTGTCTGGCAGCTGGGCATGCAGGGTGTGTGCTAGGGGGACGTGGGGTTTGCAGAAGGGGGTAGGAACAGGGGTGGGGGGTGTGGATGGCTGTGGAGGGATGTGGGGGGCCATGGGGTGTGTGGGTAGGTGTGGGTGGATCATGTGGGGACTGTGAGGGGGTCTGCTCAGGAGGGGTGGATCCCCTGGCCCCGCAGGGTGCAGCTCCCCTGCACAGCTCACAGACTGCCCCCCCCACAGGGGCCACAGACCCCCATATGGGCTACAGCCCCCCAACAGGGACCACATGGCCCCTACAGGGGCTACCACCCCCCCTGCAGGGCCCACATGCCCTACCTCAGCTTGCTCTCCCAACTCCCTAGAATGCTGTCCTGCCTGACCCCATCCCCCACTGGCTCCTAGCCCTACCCACTGCTTGCAGTCCCAGATCCCCTGATGGCTGCCTCACCCAGCCCAGCCTCCCAACACTTAAAAAAAATCCGAAAACCTCTCACTGGCAGTAGCAGCAGCTGTGGGGGGCTCTGAGGCCATGTGGCAGAACCCCCCTGCTCATCCCCCACTCCTCAAGCACCCCCCCAGCCTGGTCCCACCCCTGATGGCCCCCCATCCAGCCCCAATAGTCTGGGATTAAAATATATATATTATAATATATTATATATATAAGCCCCACACTCACCAGCAGTAGCAACAGCCATTGGGGTCATTGGGGCCTCCTGGCAGAGCCCCCGCATGCAGCACAGGGCAGTGGGGACCGGCTCCAGCCACCTTGCAACCACAGTGCTATTGCCCCATCGCATGGGTGCAGCCTGGGTTGACAAGGCCCCACATGGCTCCGTGTGCTGTCGGGGAGCTGGGGTGCTGCAGCTGCCACCCAGGTTCTGGCACCGCTGAGCCTGAATGGCCCCAGCTGCCTGACAGCACATGGAGTGGGAAATGTTTTTTTTTTGTTTCTGCACATGCCTCTTGCAGTGTCTCAAAGGGCTTTGAGACACTCCAAGAGGCACGAGTGTGCTCATCTGGATGCGCCGTAAGAGTTTGTTTCAGAGTTCGAACAGCCCCAGAGTAAAATATTGTTTAGAGAACAAAAATAAAAAATAAACTTGCAACTACCTGTCAGATTCCTCCTACAAACAGAAATGGTCTAACAAGAAAAGAATCAAACACTGACCTGGAAATGGCTGCATACACAAATATCAAGTTGTACCAAGCTCCTCCCTCTCCAAAGGCCTGCCAAAAAACTAGGCCTTGCAGGGTCCCAACATTTTCAAGCTATATCAGATCAAGGATAAACTAAATTCTGAAGGTGAAGCGATTCCTGCTTTCCTGTATTTTTTTATTCAAGTGGTGCTAGTTTGCATCTCTGTGCTGACTGCAGTTGGGCACTATAACATTAGAGAAAGATAAGGGTTTTCTCAAATAAGTAGTTAGGGAAACAGTTATCTTCGAGGTTCTTGTCCTGTGAATTAAAAAGGTAATTTGTACTTTTAAGGCCAATCCAAGTATCTCTACAGACATCTCTGCACACAAATCAGAAAGACAAATATATAACCGGCACATGCAAAGGTCTATCTGTCTAAAGATATTGCTTGATCCAACAGAACACAATAATTTCAGAAACAGTCCTTGGAATTGGGAGAAAACTGGCAGAGGATTTGGCTCTTATTATGGAGTATAATAGCAATGCTTAGGGCACTAGAGCAATCATTAGTTTTGAAGAATTACTTGCTCTCAACTCTGGAAATAGTTCTCCATCTTTGGCAACTGCAAAGCCAGGTGTGGAGTTAAAATTTACTGTAAATCCTATGATTTTATATAGGCAGATACACCTGCCCAATTTATAGCTGCAAAATAGTAATCCGTTATTCTCTGCACCAGAGAGACAGGTTTCCCATGGCTACATTTGACTAGCACATCAGTTTGTACCATCACCTGGACTTCTGTCCATCTGAGCATAGAGGGAAAGCATCAAGCTGTGCTATTGAGGTTGTTTCAGTGGCTCCCATGTTTAAAAAGGTCTTTGGAAGAAAAATCACAAAAAGGCCCTGAGTAATGCAACTCTTTGTAATTTGGCTGAACTGAATTTAACTGAATTGTTTTCAAGTGTTAAAGCTAGTGAACTAGAAAAGCAAGCCCTGTTATGGTTTGTGCATTCCTAATTACAGGGGTGAATGCATTTTAAACAATTGGTTTAGTACTTCAACATTGCTAAGCTCATATCAGGAAGGGGCCCATTGTTCATTGGTCACTCATATGAAAAGATTACTGACAATCTAGGGAATCTACTATCAACTTTCTTTTTTATCCTTTTCTAACATGAAACAATTTCTCAAGTGTCACATTTTCCAGCAAGAGTCCTTAACTGCTGCCATTGCATCATAATAAATGCAAACTTCACGGATTTTACAAAGTAAGTTGTTCCTTTTGATGCACTGTGTAGTTTTGTCTCTACTAGTATGAAGGATAAAATTGCATATCATTAAGATGCAACTAACATGTTGCATGTAAAGTGGAAGACTTACAAATATAGTCTTTTCCTTATGCAAATAAGGTCATGAAATTAATTATGCCCATGTTTAGTATTCTTACTACAATGGTAAATGAGGTAGTTAACATAAGTAGCTAATTAAAATAAAATGAAACTATATTGATACAATAATACAAAACCTGGGGCCTCATTAAGAGAAGTATGGAGTAGCCATAATTCTAGTGAAGGTAGAGTGGGATGTGAAGAGGTTCAGGACCTTGGAAATTTGGGCCCTAAGTAATTCAAAATTGGTTGTCTCATAGACTTCCCCTTACTTTAAAATAAGACTTTTAACAACAATTGTGCAAAATCTCTATTTTTGGGGGCACTATTGTTCTTTCAAAGTATCTATTAAGCTTACACTACCTTAACAAAACCCTTGAGGTTTTCACAGTTAACAAAGATAATATGAATGTCTAAAAGGAAAGTAAAAAACAACCTAGAACTATCCAGGAGAGGTGAATGAAAAGTAAGAAAGCACCTGGACTTCTGCTTGTTAGATGTTTTCTGTTGAAACAATTTACTCAATTTTAACAAGAGCTGATTTCATCAGAAATGTTCCCTGCCATCACTTCTTAGCTACTTGTTCTAATGTGTGTTATTGAGTTTTTTAGTGTTGAATTTAAAGTTATTACACAAACAAAAACACAGTAAAATAACTTGCACTATATTTTAGAGAAATACAAAACCGGAAGGAGGAAGAAATGAGAGGACATCATTTGACTCCAAGAGGTAGCCCATCACCTATGGGGTTTTTTTACTTCTGAATGGTAAGTTTCAGTTCTGTTGAAAGCCAGCCAACAACCAAAGTGGTATAAAACATTTTTAAAAATTACTTTTAACAATGCCGAGAAACAGTATGGTAGCATTTTAATAGCCACATGCCATAAATTCTATTTTTTATTTGGGGGAATCTATTTTAAATTAAACATCATAAGCCCATAAGCTATAATAAACAATATATATTTACCATATGCTCTGACTTATTACAAAGAAAATTGTTACCCTCTTCCCTCTTCTTTGGAAGGTATATTTGTATATGTGCATTTGAGTTGAAGGATGGAAAGCACTAAATTCTATTAGTTAAAACAATGGCAAAATACCAAAAAGGAGTCTTCCCCCTTGGGGTTAATTGTAATCCCATATCTTTCACCAGTCCATTTTCCATATAATCCCTCTTTTTTTTAGAAGCAACCCACCGCAAGCCCCTAGTGATGATGGCCATCAACCCAGATGATGTGGAAAATTGCTATAATTTCTTTCATCTGTTGTTTTTCTGTATTCAAGTGCTACACGGTTTGTAAGAAAGTTCCCTTCACCAGGTGCCAAGACACGGAAATGTATTTTGTGTGTGTATACCCCTCCCCATTTACACACACCTACATGCACATTTGTGAATTACAGACTCCCTCCCCCCTAAATCATTGAGCAGCATTCCTAATAATTAGTTTGAAGACCAGCTTCTGTTGTGCAGCTTTTCCCATATGCAGAACATCCCTAAAACAAACTATGCATGGGGATGTTAAAGTTTTTAGATGTCTGGAAATATTAATTAAGCTATATTTGGATTTCCTTGCATGTATATTTTTTTAGATACAAATTTTAGAATTTTGGGGGACTGACAATGATTACTTCAGGTGCTCATAACAGTGACTGTGTGCATCTGATACTTTACAAGACTGCAGTGTTAAACGGCAGATGGCAAGCACTGTTCATGTTGGGCTGCCCTGCAAACTGTATTTGGCTGCAAAAGGACTTTCAGAAAAGGAAAATAATGTCATTAAATTAAGGCTTTTCCATATCTACTAAATATACATATATATCCATACATAAACCCACACATACGCACACACTCTGCTGCTGTTTTACTTAATGCAGCACCTTGTTCTCTTTCATGGAGTTAAGCTTAGAGAAAACAGAAAGCCACACAGCACTTAAAGCGGAAGTTAAAATTGTTTTATTATTATTCAAAGAGATCTGGAAGTAAAATTTACAAATTAGAGATTCTGATACCAGCATTGATACAGCATCACCATTATATGCATAACTAAAATTATCACACAAAAGACAATTATCCAAAAATCCAAGAAATCAAAATTTAAACAAACAAAACATTTATTATGAAACAGTGGAATATATACATGAGCATTTCTGGTTACTGTGTGTTTTACACAAACAAGACAATCTATTGCATATTCTAATTACATTTCCGTATACTGCACATGCATTTTTTACTCAGGCCGGGTACAGGGTAAAATAACCTGAGAGTCCAACATTAAAAATGGCAGATGCTTCAGTGAAATAGCCCTCACTTTTGAAGGTAAACCTCAGATACAGCAATAAATTATGGAAACATAAGTATGACTTAGTAGTTATGGCTCAAACCTTGTCCTGCCTTAGCCTTGTAAATTTGCTTTATTTCAAACTTTTATCTAAATGTGGGAAAGGAAAGTTTAGTAGTTACAGCATCAAAAAAATGTAGGTTAAAACTACCCTTGTTCAGTCACTGGCTCTGCCACTGACTCTGTCTGGCTTTGGATAATGTGCTTAATAACCTTGTGCCTCAGACTATCCTTCTGCAAAGCAGATACATTTTAGGAATGTACTGAAGTTCAGTTTATTGATAAATATGGTTACAAATATCATTTGTAGTGAAAAAGTTAAGAGAGTGGTTGGTCTCTTCTGTTTATTGGGCCTTAACTTACAACCTTCATGAAGGCATTCTTCATTTCAAAATCTCTTCAGAAAAAGTTTCAAAGAATACCTTCCTCACTGGATTGTTTACAACAGTCCATTAAATGCATTGGATATCTGCATATGCTATCCACAGGATTATTTCAGTTCTGTTACTTATATGTTCATAATGTATTTGAGATATTCTGTGAGGACATTTCAGAAACTAATGGTAATTTCAAAATAAAAATATTTTGCATGCAATGATCATTTACTAGATGATCTCACTTCTCTACATAGTCACCCTGCTTTGCAACACAGGTATTCCAGCAAATCACAAATTTCTTGATATTGTTCTTCTTTGGTTGCTTGGGGAGCCACTCAAGTACCGCAAATTGCACCTCTGAATCACTGGTGAATCTACACCCATGAAGAGCCCACTTCAACAATCCAAACAGGTGATAATTACTTGGTGCAAGATTGGGACTGCAGGGCAGATGTGGCACTATTCCCAAGCCCAGTCCTGACAGCTGCCCATGCACTGTGGCCTCATAGTCTCATGGTGGCCTTCCACTTTGCTCAAGCTTACCACGCTGTTTGGTCCAAATAGCTGGCTTCGGGTAGTTTTGGAGAATAAGACAGCAAGCGTTGCTGCTGACTGTGACTCCGTGAAGTTGAAAAAGAGGGGTCCCACACAATCAAAAAACAGGATGAGCAAGATGTCACCAGAGGATGGTGGGGTGTAGATTTTATTGAGCTGTGGCGGTAACATGCATTGCCACTGCATGCTCTGCCTTTCCTCTCAGGATCATAATAGTGGACCCAGGTCTTCTCCCCAGTGATGAAGCATGAAAGGCATCCCCTTACCTTCATCCCATACACTTTGCAGATGCTGCACACTTTCAGACATTGTCATTTATGTATATCTATCAGTTGATTTGGCAACCAACAGGAACATGCTTTTCCATAATTCAGGTGATCATACAAAATGGTGAGGATACTGCCGGCACTTATGCCTTCTTCTACCACTAGTTCAGAATGCTCACTAGGCTGTTTGATAGCACAGAGTTGCCAACCGTGGCAATGTTATCCTCAATCATGGCCGTGTTGCGGCATCCTTTTTTGGGTTTCATCTACTGTGGATATGCAGCTCTTTTTCAACTTTTCCAGCCACTCATACACCTCCTGTTGAGCCATACAGTTCTCAGCACTGTGACACAATCCTACTACAGGGAATTTCACAAGATGGCACACCTTTGGATCTCAAAAAACAAATGACAGAGTGATGTTCTTTGGTGCACTATGACAGCTGTGCAGCCATGTTGTTTACATGCTCACTAGTGTCACAAGTGTTCAGCATGAAACAATGGGTACACTCCTCAGTGCTATGTAGTTGCCCCACTTTATTGCACACATACAGCACAGGCAGCGTACTGTTAGTTAGCATTTAGCTGTTAGTTTCTGGACATTCGCATACTGAAGTATGGCAAGTGCTAGTCACACAAATATTACTGTTTACTACTACTAGTTTTTTAAACATCTATAGGGCTACAAGCTTACTTAGGTTGATTAACAGCTTCTGTACTTCTGTAGCCTTTAGAAGATTCAAACTCATTTATGGCAGTTTGACACCATAACTTACACTGAGCAGGACCTTATTGGTAGGGAAACAAGTAGATGCTATGTAATGTAAGGTACCAGTCAACATAAATAAGAGAGAATCCAGTCCTAACTGTAAGCCATAGTAACAATGGTTTAAATCTCTAAATCTTTACTGCGTAGTCTCCTCTTACCTAGGTAAATTCCTGACTAAGACTTGAGAGCCATATTGCATGCTCAGAGAGATCACCCACAAAGCATACTGTCTCTAATGAGGTCAGTGTCTCATAGCACAACTAGGCCTTGACTTCAGAATCTACCTATTAAAAGCATATTTATAGGCCTATTCAACCAGGATATCTATTTCTTTAGAAGGAAGGGGTCAATGGTCAAACGGGTATTCTTATTGTTAGTCTCCAGAGCACATAAAAATAAGAAAACAACAAAAGCTAATCACACTAACCAGGAAATCTTCTTAATCTCTCTCTACAGTTTGGTGTCTGGTTACATGAACTTCTCACAGATGATTATTAAATGTAACTAAGCCATCTTCATACACTGACGTTCCTCTAAGCCAAACATATTTTAACCTCACTCAGTCCCCCTCCAACAAATAAGCTGTTTTGAAAATGATTTCCAGGGCGATGCCTGTTGCCATAGAGATGACATTAAATGAAAAGGACAAAAAATATAGAGGGTGATAAACTGCATGCTTGGATGGCACACTTGACTTCCAAGCCTGTGTTCAAATGAGGCATACATGCCAAGATTTTTATGAAAGACAAAATTAAAATGTATCGCTATCAAGCTGTAACTGACAAGGTATTGTGTGGTGACTATTAACATAATGCTCCATATATTTATTGTTTGTCATTTTTCTGGCCCTGACAAAGGTCTCTGAGAGATGTAAATCATACCATTAAATCTGTCACTAAAAAGAGAGGCTGCTTTAGAGAAAGAAAGAAAAGAAAACATGGAACTGAATCAGTACTTATGGGTTTCTGGTGCATGACAGACCTTAACTATCACATCAGGGATGACACTTACTCTGCGTTTGGCACATTAACAAGTATTAGACTGTTGGCTTGCGACCTAACTTGGGGAAAATTTTTTTTTTCCCTTTCTTGGAGAAAAGTCTATGTACTACATGAGTGACTGATGCCTCCTGAATCTGGTGGGGGGTACCCATAGAAGCCATTGACGGCGGCGGCCCTGTCAGGGGGAGCACTGGCCCTACCGACAGTGCCAGTGTCAGCCATCGGGGGGAAGGGGGGGGCGTACACCCCTGTGCACCCCCTACCAGTCGCCTGTGATGTACTACAATAATTTACTGTACAGTTTTTGTGTATGTATAGCTTCACTTAAATGCTCCTAAGTTAATTCACAGGTTTTTCAATGCATATTTTCTCAAAACTTAAATTTCTATTCACAACACTGTCTCCCACAATATTTCATTTCTGTACCAGGCTTAATTGTCATCCCTCTCAGGAGTCTGTTCATTATAAATGTTTGCCTTGATGTTTATATATGGAAGGGCAATACACTATTTTGACCTCCATGTATCAAATGGAGGGTTAAAGAAAAAGCTGCTGAGGTGGCCAAGGGCAATCTGAAAACACAGAGAACAAGGGAGAGAGACTTGACCAGAAGTGCTAAGCATTTACATTACTTGCAAGTTATGTAAGCTACATAGAAGTTTAGATAGAATTACACATGAAGACTTCAAAGAAGAAAAAATAACAGAGTAGTCAAACCTTGAAAAACCACAGAAAAATATTTTTACTTAGAAATTACAGTTCATGGTAAATCTACTGAGTGAAAAAGATGTGCAGAGATTTTCATGATCATTGTTAATATGCAGTAATTTTAGGAATTAATTAATTATGAATTACTCATGGTTTTATTTTTTTTCACTGAACTTACAAGCAAAGCTTCAACTGATTTCAGTGATGTCTCAGACTGTGATGGCACAACTCTAAACTTTTAAAAGACATGTTTCATATAGCTTTGATAAAATAAACCATCTGAACCCTGAATGTTAGTACAGTAAGTGGAAGTCCTGTGCACAGAGGACTTATAGGATCAAGCTTGACAACTGAGTGAGTTCTGTAACAATTGCTGACATCCCTCAATTTTACATTACCCTCCTAATTTCTCTTTAATTTACAGTGGGTTTTTCTTTTTGAGAGGGGGGGGGGGTGTTTTTGACAGGTTTAGATATATTCCTGATGAACTGAATCTGCCAGTCCTGTCAAATGTGTTTCCCAGTAAACCAATCTCCACGCCTCATTTCAAAGTATTTACATTTGGTGCTCTGGTTACCATATCAATTTACCTTTCTCTTCAAGTGTGAATGGACATATCATGTTAAATATACTATGCTCTTCTTCCTCCACTCTCTCTTTAGTAATAATTTATTCAGTCAATGAACCTGATTGTGCAGGTTGAACTATCTAGCACAATAATTAACTCAAAGCCTTTAAGAATAACAGCCATCTACTGGAGAAATGAGGATGAACAAAAAGTACCCACCTCTAGCCACTATGGCGAATCCACATGAGCAGGGGCATGCCTACAAATAGTAGTGGCAGAAATTTGTGCTGTTACTTTGTGCTGCAGTGCATGCCCATGTGCAGCAGGACACAATGCTCCATGTGTTGCGGGGAGGCTGAGTGCCTCAGCAGGGGCTAGCAATCCCCTGTGCTGAGGCACCCTGTGCCCTGGCAGCCAGGAAGTGGCAAGTAGAGATGGGAGAGCAGGCAACCTAAGGAAGGCTGCCTGCTCCCCCATCTCTAGGCATAGTGCACCTCAGACAGCAGCTCTGTGGCTGGCTGGGGTGCAGTGTACCTCGATGTGGGGGCTCCATGTGCCTCAGTGTGATGGCTCCTCAGTGGAGCCCCCACGCTGAGGCACACAAGGACAGGGCAGCAGCCAGCCCAAGGCTGCCTGCTCCCGCATCTCAAGGGACACTGCACCTAAGGCAGCTGCTCCACAGCTGGCTGGGGTGCAGTGTGCCTCAGCATGCGGGCTCCATGTGCCTCATTGCAGTGGAGCCCCTGTGCTGAGGTATATGGAGACATCTTGCACCGCAGCCAGCCGGGATGCCTTAGCATGGGGCTCCACAGTGTGCATGAAGATGGGAGAGCAGGCAGCCCTGGGCTGTCTGCTCCCCTGACTCTGCATTTGTCCCAATGCTTGCCACCTTGGCATGGGTTGTGCTGCCTTTTTTCCAGGTTTTTTGGGGGGTTTTTTGCTACCAGAAAATCCTGGTAGCAAATTTTGCTCTGGCACTGCAAATTAGCAGTGCTGTGCACTGAGTAATGTGAAACTCATGAGGTTTGTGGTGCTACAAAGAGGGTTGCAGTGCCACAACTATGTCCCTTTGCATATGAACAAATTGCATATAATCATATACTGATGAACCTCCAGTAATGATGAATTCTCACAATGGTTTTATGCCTACTCCTATACCAGTATAAGTGAAGCTATACAGCTGTAACTTTGAACCTGTTTTATTCAGGTATAAGCAATTGCATCATTTCAGCTGACATGCCTTCCCAAGTCCCCCCCCACAAACATCCTTTTATAATCATAATTGTTAGATCTGACCATAACATGAAATAGCCAAAGATACCATATATTGCTAATTTGCAAAGAGACTGCAAATTCTTTTCACTCTTTCCCCTGCAAATTTCCACAGTATCATCCACTTCTACTTCCTTTCCCACATTCACTGCTTGCTGCTATGGGCCACTCCAACCCTGCATAAATCCCTGGCATAATTCTTTCTGTAGCACTCTCTAATATCAACCTTACCCTCCAATTTCCCACATTAGAATTTCACCTTAATCCATGAGAAACTAATGAAATGTGAAGAATGACTGCATAATGACACAGGTAGGAAGAAACCATGTATTCAGCATAACCATAGCACTGAAGAGCTAATCAATAAAAATTAGTTTTGCCTGTAGTTAAATCTGAAAGGTTTAGACTAAAATCTGCATAATTCCAATCTTAATGCTACTGAATGCAAGTCCAGTGGTTAACATAATGTCAGCTATTCATGATTTAATCAAGGTGATGACCTCAATACCATATGTATTACTTATACATACAATATTAGTGTTATATCGATATCAAGGGTAGAGTTGATATTAGCGAGTATAATAGAAAGAACAACATCAGGGTACTACTATATGATAATGCTATGTTGAATTGCAGGCGTCACATAAGCAGCTACTCAATAACTATATCATATACAATTTTACTGCATATTCAAGAGTTAAAATTACAGGTAAATTTATTGAAGCAGGAAATGAACCAAAAATTTTTTTTTTGTGTGCTTATTCTTAAAAAGGATGACCTTTAATGAGTAAACATAAAGGAGAGAAGGCGTAGATTACTTAACTCATAAACTATCTCAAGTTCATTTGTTTTCACATAAAATTATATGTTCATATTTCATATATTATCTTCACGGAAAACTATTTTCTTCATAGTATATTATTCAATAGTTTTTAATGAATTGGTGAAATCTGATCAGCCAATCACCTGCATTTACTTTACTTTCCCAGGCCATTGTAAAAGGATTGTAAAAGATCTTTTTATGTTAGTCCTCAAAATTCTCCTGAGATATAATCCTGAACTCAGCTTAAGTGCAATTAATACTAAGTTTTCATTTTTAACACAAAAGGCAAATAAAAAGCCACCCGTGTAAATCCCTTTTACTCTTATGCTTTATGTATAAAACATTTGTCCCAGAGCTTGTTTCCCTTTCCTTGTTTTAATCATAATAAAGTACCACAGACTATTTCAAAGTCAGTGTGAAAAACTGAGCATGGCAAAACATAGATATATAACAACACACTGAATGTATTATAATGCATTTCTCTTTCTCTAGCCTGATAAATCAACTCTCAGAGAAACATTGCTGTTAATTTTTATATAAATAAAATGTACTTTTATGTATAACTTAAAGTGTCTAATGAATGCATCTATCAATGCTGACTATATCTGTTCCATAAGACCACTAATATCCCACAAGATATAATACTTAATATTAATCTAATGCATATAAATGTATTATATATTTGTATCTAATGTATCTATACATTATTTTAACTATTGAAATGTTATCAAACTAAGGATTTCTTCAAGACTGGTCATTACTTAGACCAGCTGATTTGGTTTGAGATGATACAAATATAAAATACATCTTTCAAATTCCAGCATCAGTACTAACATGACTATTATTTTTTGCCTCCAGAAGAATGGAGCTTCTGTAATTCCAGATATAAGTTGCAACAGAAATGAATATTTTGTCATCTAACCTTTAAAAAATATGAGCATCTGAAAGATACACTACAAAGCACAGGAACAAGAAATGGTGACTTGACATAGCCATCTATTTTTAAAAACGGTACTTTGGTTAACAACAATCTCTAACAAAGGATCTGAAATGATCATTGGAACCACAAAAGTTAGACATGCTTCATCTACTAAGTCATCCATCCAGTTAATGCTTCTGTCAACACAAAATTTGTCCTTATGCACATCTGAAACAAGGTTTGAAAGTTTTATTCTTTGTTTAGCTGAAGTAAACTGAGACAGTATATAGATGAAATTCACTCTTGTGCAAAAAAGGGCTATGTTTATCCCACCCCACTTAGACACTCATTCTGGTAATTATTATACATGAAGTAAATTAGGTCCAACTTTTAAAAAAATGTGTAGTAGTCAAGGTAACACAAACTGAATATAAGGTTTTTTTTGCTGCAGATCAGAAAGGCCAGTAATTCTGAAACAGCTTCTGAAATCTCACTTCTTTTGTAGTCTAATTGGTTACATCAGTAAATTGCTGGTTGAGTGCTTTAAAAGGATGCAGAACAGGAATATAACTACAGCTTTATGGGAAGTGAGGTGTGATGCCATTAAATGCTTTCACTGAATCAGAATGTTTTTATCCTACTAACCAATTAACTAAAATGTATCTTGGAGCAAGTAAAATTAATAGTTTTGTTACCGACTGTAACAAAGGATGTGGATCTGCTATAAAAATGTGTATATTAATTGGTAATTAACTTTATTTTAACATGATGAAACTAGTGAGCAAAAGAGTGTTATCTGCAAAACCTTTTTTTTTTCTTAGGCACTGACACTGGCATATAGTAGCAAGCCAAGGAAAAGCAAAAAGTAGGGATGAATGAAGTCCAAAAGAGAAGCATCTGAACCTTTATCTTCAAGGCAGATTTTTCTGCCTTAGCCGTAAGCATCCAAATACCAAGAGAACCATGGCCAAACCAGCAGTGGCCAAAACCTTCACTGTGTCTCATGAAGTGCACCATCTTCTAATGAAAGCTCATGCTATTTCTGATTTAGTTAGTCTACAAGGTACAAATCTATCCTGCCTTCTGCCAAACCAGTAATAGACTTCTTGTGAGAAATTTTACTTTGCCAAACTTACTAATCATTTTTCACATAAAAAGAATATCATACTCAGGACTTTTGTGTGAAATGTTATATGAATCTTCAGTTAGATCAAAGGAATCAAACTCATCTGGTCCCGCAGACTTGAAGAGGGTCACACAGCTGGTCCATGGGCTGCATGAGGCCCAAAGACTGGCCCTGTGTGCTGGAGCCAGCATACATGGCTGGTCTGGCACAGGCACTGCATCTGCAGAGTGCACCCTGGATCAACCTTGCCTACCACATGCAGCACATGCCTCCTGGACCAGCCCTGAATGCTGCATGCAATGCTTGCTCTGGTTTCAGCCCTGTGCACTGCATGGAGCAGGCACTGGTCCTGGCCCTGTGCACTGAACCAGATGACTGGGCTTGGGGCCATATCTTGACACCCCTGAGTTACAGTAAATTGTTATAATTTTATTGATACCAGAGCAATGATCATTTATGACAGCTGATGAGCTCCTTCCAAATCTCTGAAACTTTTGGAGGATGGCTATTGCAAGCACAGAGTTAAGGTACTTATATCTATGTGAAGCACTGTTAACATATTCATATGTGGCTTAAAAAAATGCCATTTTGATGCCACTTTCAATATCAAGAGTATTTCTAGGTCCTAATTAAATTGTGGGAATATTATACTGCTGTTTAGATCCAACTTCTACTCCCAGCCTTGCCACTGGCTTATTGGATAAGAACACTAGAGTACATTAGCTTCCCTATCTATAAAACAGGGATAATGATACTTACCCTCTCTTTAGAAAGCACTCTGAACTCTCCTGAGGAAAAAAACCTATGCAAGGGCTAGAAGGAAAAATGAAACTCAAGCTAAACTTATACCTTGCTAAAATATGATCAAATATATGTGGTAGCTAAAAATACTGTATGTTTGAAGCGTTAGAGCTACCAATGGTCAAAACTAAACTCTAAATGAACCTCCAACTCTAAATGAATCACCATCCAACCATGCTTCTGCCCTAGAAGACTAATCCAGCTCAGACATTGTCATCTGCCTCAGCCTCAGGTTCTCTCTCTCTCTGTTTTGTTGCTGAAAGGGACATAAATTTAGGGAATGGTGTTCCTTGGCCAAGGAACAAGTGAAAAGTCTCTTTGAAGAGCAGCATTGAAATTACTTGGTTTCCACTGCTCACTTGCATAAAATAAGTTTCTGTATTATGTTAACAATGTTTTCCTTAGTTAAGCAAGAAATGGATCAGTGTCACAGAACATGAAGCTGTCAAGACCAGAATCTGATACTAATCTGGCACAGGGAGAATCGTGAATGACAAAATTTTGGATTTGAGGTTCATCAAAGTTCAGGACAGGGGATGAGGGGCTGGGTTTGGCATTCTGGTTCTTCTATTGCTTCTTAAGGTCTGTATTAACAGCTTAGTGTTTTGAGAGTAGGATTCAAGTCTTAACATAATAAATCCACTGTAAATTCCACCTAAAATTGTTAGGAAAAAAAAGTAATGAAAAAACCTAGTAGCTAGAGATTTAAGATAAAAGTTGCATCTTTGAGACATTCTGCCAGATATATTAAGTAATGGATCCTACAGAGATGTAGAGCAGTCTAAAAGGCAAATATCAAAGACTCAGACAATCTTCCCTGGAACTGAACATTTCCCCCTAAGATTTTTATCCCAGTAAACAGCGCAAAAGTGCTCTCTCCTACTGGGCCTATGAAGTCCATGAGTCAATTTTCACTTGAACGGTGCTAAAATTTTTCTATTTAATTACCAGGAAATTTACTGGGAGTGGGGTGGGGGGCAGACTTAAGATTCAGTGTTCACCCCTGGGCTCTGGAACCATGCAAAAAAGGAGCCCCTGCCAACCAGCTACTGAGCTCAGAGAGCTCATAGCACACATACTACATAGCTGAAGAGGGTGTGATCCTCCTGCCCCCAACTTCTTGTGGTGAGCTAAACCAAGATCCCTGATCCAAACATTTCTGAACTTTGGGATATTTGAAATTTCTCTCAGGTGCAGAACTCTATAGCTGAGGTCCATACCTACTAAAAAGAGAATTCAGCCTTATGTGCCCAAGCAATCTGCCCCACCTTATCTGCCCCCCAATTCCTTGGGAATTTGAGAGTTGCTGAAGCAAGTTGAGCACAACAGATTTCTGTTATAGCCTTTTATCCCCAAAATATTATGGAAATAAGCAGACTAGGCTACTATACGAACCATGAAACAGAAATGATAAATTAAAGTAAAAAAATTGAAACCAATCCAAACCATAAATAGGGAGCTCAATTCCCACATGTAATGGGGCTTTACACTGCAAGTCATTTCACATATTTTTGGCAGCTCTTAAAGACTTTCTGGCAAAAAAATATGTCAGTTGTTGTTCAGTCACAACTTATTCCCCATAATGTCTTAATATTTGACCATTTGAGCATAACAAGAGAGAGAATCCCACATGTAACAAACCAGTTTTCTTTATCTAAGGATGCTATTGAAGGTTACATTTAAATCTGTGCAATGCTCTGTCATCATAAAGTTAGAACAGTTTCATGGCAGTCACAGGTTAAGACTTAATATGATCTCAGACCTGCACAACTGTTATTTGGCACTAGAGGGCCTGACAGACAGGGGGCAAGAGCCAGAACTATCCCTCCTCTAGCTGAGAGAGGAGGGCAGAGGGTGACATGGTGCTCAGAGGCACAAAAACCACCATGGGGGCTGTGGCTTCCCTCATTTCACAGCCAGAAGGAGTCAACTGGAACCCTAGGTGGAAATTCCTGAAAAAAGTGAATAGTCATGGGGAGAAGTAAAGAGAATAAAGATAAAGAAGTGAAAAAAGAATGAAAATAATAAAGGACCAAAATCTTGCATGTGTTTAAGTGAACTGGGATTGGGCCAGGGGTGGGCAGGGGAGGTGGCTGGGGAAGCTGGGTTAGTACTCATACCAAGACAGAACAGAATGCATGCCACATTGGGGCAGAGTTGAGACCCAGCTGAGAATGATTTCCATTAGAGTTCACGAGGGTTAAACATTTGTCCACAGAGCAAAGGAGTGGAAAGGGCTGGAAATGGTGCTTCCTGGGATACTGGAGGAATGAAAATGGAACTTTTTTATCTGAATGGAGCAGACTAACATTTCCCTGGAATGATCTGAGTAAAATGGATCAAAGATAATCCTCAACTGAAGTGGCATAACTATAACATGGTTAGGGAGTTAATAGCATTTAATGGATGAATGCTCCCATTTTAAGCCCCTTATGGTAATTTAAAAGTAACCTGTAATACTGCCTTTAGATGTGTTGCAGAATGAATGATCCCCTATTGCTGATACAGAAGCTAATTACAGGAAACGTGTTAAAAATGTGAAGTGAAATGTGCTCATTAATTTAAAACAACAAAAAGTCACATGTAATCATTTGTCAATTTATGAAAATCCTTCATAATTTGGAAACCCCCCTGCCTACCGTCTGTTGTGAGTGTACATCTCTTTCTACACACAGCTCAATTTTTGCATTAGCTGATAAACCAATCCCTTAGCTTTCTTTTCCTAGTTTTGATATATGCAGTGGCTGGTTTAGAAATAATTGAATGAAATTTATTGACATGGATTTAGTATTTTTGTTCTTTAGGAAAGTATGCAAATAACTAAAATATATGAATAAATGATGTTCAGTAAACCAGAATCTATTGTATTTTGGTAATAGCCATTTGAAAATATTTACTTTACCTTTAAATGATATGTTAGATATGCTAGCATTACTTTTTTCAGGTTCTGTATCATTTTCCATTATCTAATAACTGATCTATTCAATTCATATGAAAAAAATATTTTATTTTAGCTTATGGTACTATGTAAATAAAGTTAGAGTGCATGATAATTTGTGCTCTTGTACTTAAACATACTCTATACTTCTTTAAAATGTGTTTTTTTTCTTATAAATTACTTATATTTAATAGTTTAATTTTTAAAAATAGATGGCTAAAAGCAAAAGATATATAATAGGGCTGTGCGAAATGTCACTGGGTGTTTTGTTTTGAGACTGTTTCAACTTGTTTTGAGCTAGAAACAGCTAAATCAAAACAAAATGAAAGGCTTTGAAACAGCCTCAAAACAAAACAAGGGCACTTGAAATGTTTCAAAAGTTTTGAAACGTTTTGAGTTTTGAAGCTGGGCTTGCTTGCAGGGAAACAGAAACTAAGGAGAGGGAGGGGGAAGAGAGGGGAAGGACTGCTCTGATATTGACATGTGTAGCTGGCCAGTGACTGTGATCCTTCCCTGAGGTCCCTTCCAATCCCAGTGCTCTGGGGGAGGGACGGGAAAACAACTGCGCTTTAACACACATCACACTTTTTCCTTGTCAGCAGCTTGAGGTGTAGTTTCCCAGAAACCCCTGCACCTATCTCCATGAATCTTGAAAGACTTCATAGCCACAGAAGTGGCTACCATCCCTGCAAGTTTCATCCAAATCAGGCAAAAAATGATAAGGTTATAGGTAGTTTTGTGCTTCCCCATTATAGCCTATGGGTGAAACGTTGAAACAGCATCAAGACAGAGAAACAGTTTCAATGAAATGAAACGGATCAGTGCTTTAAAAACAAAATGAAACTCAAAACAAAATACTCTCCCATCGAAAAGTTGAAAAGGAAGCTGAAATGAAATGGTGCTGTTTCGCATAGCCGGAATATATAACCTCTATCTTCAACTTACACAAACATAAGATGGGGGAAGTCCTTGGGTTCTGAAGATAATTTTTAAATGGAAACTTATGACATTATCACAGAAAACACCACAAAATTTACAGTTCAGTACTGTTTGGTACTAGCCATACAACAGTGTTTTCCTTTACAGTGTGACCTGCAAAGATTTCAGGATCTCTGTATTGGGTGTTGTCTAATAATGAGCATACATTTTTTTTAGCATGAGCATGTGGAATAGGAGTGGGTAGCCCAGAACTGGTTCTCAGCAGTGACATTCTCTCATGATTTTTCCTTTCTGCATTAGGTACTTAAGCTGATCCCACTTATGCCCATGGGGAGCAGGGGAGGATCTTAGTGCATACTTGTGAATATTATATATATATAAAGCAGTGCTCTTAGGATTGTGGGAATGGTATGTATATACCCACTGGGAAAATGCAGCAGCCTTTATCAGAAAACAGAGTAGTTCACCAGCATCATAATGAAATGCTGAGCTGGGCTACTTGGCCGGCCCACAGTTTTTTGGGGCCCCATGAAACATATAGTTTTGTGGCCCCTGATGTGAAAAAGCTGGAGGCGGTGTTGGTGGCAGAGTGTGTGGGGGTGTGACAAATGGTCAAAGAAGCTGGGGAAAGGGGTGGTGAGCAGCCAAAGAAGCCATTGGTGGTGTGGGTGAGGGGAGAGGGGCATGGCAAGCAGCCGGACATGAAGCTGGCAGTGGCGGTGGCAACGTGGAGTGGTGATACCACCCCTCCCCCCCCCCCCGGCTATGGCACTGATTTGGAGCATTCACAGTCGCAGGGGGCCCCTTGGCTGCAGGGCCCCCTGCAGCCGCAGGTTCCGTAGGATAGGATGGGCTGGTCCTGTGGCCGACAACCAGCTCCAGCTTCCTTCCTGCCACCTCCTCTTCCACATGGAACACAGAGGCCTCAGATCCTTGGCATGAGAAATGGGACTACTGTAGTCAGGATAAATTAAATCAGTCTTTTGCCTAATCCATAACTGGCAAAGCCTATTCCTTAACTGGCAGAAGGGGCAGCCTTACCTCCTCTATTTCTTTCATAGATTTAGGGAGTTGAACTGAATTATGGTCACAGAACAATTTAAGCATGATGTTTAAAGCTCTGATGATCTGAGGAATACAGGGCAGATGATAAAATATGAATCCTTGCAGATACAACAGTGGTCCATGGAAAAGAATGAAATGAATGTGTGCATATAATCCAATTTAATATATTAACTTTATTACATATAAAGTAGGATTATGTTCAGATTGTATTCAAAGGGGACTGGAGTAGTAGGTCAACCCCCCTGGCCTGGTTCTCACTCAGGGAAATCAGAGTGAGAAGCAGGCAGGGAGGGGGCTCACAGCGCTGCACCCTCCACTTGGCTCTCAGCACCCAAGAACCAAGAAGAGAAATCAGGAGGGCAAAGCTGCCAGCTTGATTCTCTCATCAAGGACTCCCATGTGTGAGGAGCCAGCGGGGAGAAGCTGCGGCCCATTTGCCTTGTCTAGACCAGGGTCACCCAGGTCTCTGTAAGTCACAGGGGCCTTTCCTCACAGCTCTGTTCCTCTCAGTTCCTGGGTGAAATTGGCCATTTTCATTCTACCAGTAGAAAATGAGGGTGCCTGCATGTGTGTGTGCCTGACACCTGCTCTGATGCATGCTAATTAGCATGCATCAGAAAAGACTAGCTTAATCAAGCCTGATGGAGTATGCCAACTAGCCATCTCATGTATTTAGTATCCCCATACTTCAAAATGGCGATGGGGGCACTTTAACTAAAGCTCGTGCGATGAGCTTTAGTTAAAGTGTTCCTGTCACCATTTTGAAGTGCAGGACACTGAATAAGTTTTAATTAGAGCAACTCCCAAGAGCCATTTTAATTAAAGCCCTGAGCATGTGTATAGAGGCCTGGAATGTCTGTACATGGTCTTGTGGTGGGTAAAGCTGCTGTGGCCAGTTTCCATGGAGACCACAGGAGTGGCAGAACTGTGACAGTGAGGGACCAGGGCTTCCATAGAGACCATCCCCAGCAGTGCTGGCAGGGTGCACAGCTGGGTGGGGAGCTGTTCCGGGGCTGGGATCTTCTGGCAGTGATGGCTTGGTTTGGAGCCAGGGTACAGCTGCAATCCACAGCGGATCACAGCTCTGCCCCAGCTCTGGACCATGCTGTCACTCCACAAGATCCCAGTCCCAAAACAGCTCCCTGCCCTGCCACATGGCCTGCCAGTGCTGCTGGGGCTGGTCTCCATGGAAACCCTGGCCCCCCACTGTCATGGCTCTGCCACTCCTGTAGTCTCCATGGAAACTGGATGCAGCAATGTGGACAGGGGCTGCTGGGAAATGGAGTCTACCATGAGCCTAATCTGGCCTGTGGGCTGGACCTGCCCACCCCTGTCTTAGTATGTGTCTCTATAATACCTACAACACTATGCTCAGTGGGACTTTATAATACACATATCAGAGGCAACTACATATTAATTTAATTGCTCTGTTTATTTACTTGCAAGTTTGTTTCTCTGTGATGCAAAAGAGAAAAGAAAATCCATTTTGATACAGATTAAATTTAAACATTTAGGAAATTAAGTTCTCAGAAAAGTACTAAATTTATACATCCAGCAATTAGGCATGGAATACCTTATGGTACCAGGAAATAGGCAGAAGACTGGAAAGCCACTTGTTAAAAACAGAAAAGTAGTTAGCTACGCTAGTTTGAAGTCGGGAAGAAGATAAGACAGGTTTCTATCTTAGGGACCAATTTGTTCAGAAAGGTTTAAGCTTTCATAGGTGACAGCCTACTTCATCAGATGTTATCAAAGAGGTCAGAGCATCTGATAAAGAATGTTTTTGCCTACACAAGGTTATGTCTTTCTGAGTGAATTAGTCTCTAGGGTGCCACCTTGTTCTTTTGTTAAAAGTTGCTATACAAATGTTGGACACAAACAATTTAATTTGTCACTGAATTAATCTAAACTTCCACCTGTTCACTAATTGTAAAAAGCTATATTCCCAGGAACAATCTACAATCAAAATAAGTTTTGAAAAGGATATCTCAAGCACGTAATTTTCATGCTTCTTTCCTTTCCTGACATAATATGTGAATGAGTGTGCTTTAGTTAACACTGTTATATTGTGAACTAGCAAATGTCATTCAATTGGTAGAGTCTGAGAACTGACATTCTCAACATAATTCTAGATTTCATCATGGCAAGAAATGTTGATGAGGATATAAGTAAAACTAGTAAAACAGTTATAACACATAATAAAAATAGTAACATATAACACACAGTAACACATCATAACTTTTAGATCTACTACTCACTACCTTAAACAATCTATCCAGTTGATGAAAGCACAATTATACTATACTGTTCTAAACAATAACATATTCAGCAAAAATTTAGGGGGGAATTACATTTTATCATATTAAATATGATTACATATATGTGTTAAAAAGAAGGTTTGAATTGTAATTATCAATTTCAAGTACACTGTCTGCCTGCAATATGGGTTAATTTATAGGTTCCTGTCATCAGTGTGAAGGAAATAAAGCTGCATTACTTAACTAAATATATAAATAGGGCATATATTTTAAAGGAGATTAATAGGACCACCATACATTTCTGAACTGGAATGGCCACCAAGACCACTAATGAGTAATGTTGGAGTCTGCTGGAGACTGGAACTTTTGGCTTACATTCTGTCTCATATCAAACACAGAAAATGGTCCCCTGTAAATTTTATGACTATGGTGTCAAAAGTCTTCCATCCAAATCCCAGTAAATATTCTAATGAAGTCTGGAAGCAAAGCCATTTGTAATTGCTTGGGGCTGAGAATTAAGATGGCCTGTTTCTAGTTAACCAGTCATTAGAAAGATCTAACATCCATGGTAAATAGTTTCCTGTTCTAAGTACTTAAATTTAGATTTTAGTAAACCTAACTTCCTGAACATTTACTTGGTTTCAATGATATTCCAACTGGTCAGATTTTATTTTAAAAGATAGCTACTAACTCTTCTCAGAAAGTCACTCACATGAATAGAGTTATTTCGAAAAAACCCAGGGCTGAATCCTGCAATTGTCAATGCAGAGTTGTATTTGTATTACTGGCCCCAAAGAATGTAACTCTAAAATACAGTAACAGTATTCATAAGAGTATTTATAATCATGATCTTTTTGACATACAATTATGATAAATCCTTCTCTCATTTACTATGTGTACCTTAGAGAATATAGCAAGGATGATTGTTTTATCTTTTAACCACTCAGGATCAATTACATTTGTGACTTCTATATCAGTGCACTAAATTAAAATTATATCTGTGAACATTTTTTTGATATTACTACCAAGAGATTCAAGTAAATGTTTTCTTCAGTTTCAAATCATCTAGGTTCCTAGTCTGTGAGCTTCACGCTGAGTTTTACCTAAGAATGCACAGATTTGAAAACAAAAGTCGATCGATATCTTTGAGTTTTAACTGATTTCAGCTTGAAATAAGTGATACCAAAGGCTTGTAATACTGTGCCCTAGTTCTCCTGAAAGGTTAGCAAGCTTAGCAAACTTTTGAAACAAGCCTGCCTAAGTTTTGTTCTGTAATGAAATATGAAAAGAATGAATTGAGAACTTGGCTGGCATTAAAATATCTAGAGTCTTGCATGGAAGTTGTTTCTCTTCTACAGCAGGAAAAATATATTCTTTAAGTGTCTAAAAAAAGGGACAATTACATTTTAATTAATTATATGTGCTACTCAGATCATTCTAGTTTTTAAATAGAGAGTTATTAACGTTGCTTTTAGAGACAGAGAGCAGCAGTGGAATGGAAAAAACTTTAGTGGAATGGAAAAAACTTTAGCTGTGAATAAAACATACTGGGCAATATTTTTTAAAGTAAATGGGTCCCAACCTGAAGCAACAACTAATGATCAACTGCTGCTTATTTGTAAAACAAATGGTTGTAAGACTTCCATTATCAAAAGATTGTGAACAATTTGATTGCAATTTGAAGCACCAATAACAAAGAAATACCATTATGGATCTTAGTTTAACAGATCACTGTAAATAACAGATGTTTTTGTAAATTAGAAATTAATCAGAGCACCCTTTGAGTAATCATCACATACAGAAAAGATCTTGTTTAGGCATGAAGTACATTCATACACTGAAGTACGTTCACAGTAAAAAATAAACAGATTTTGCAGCTACATTAGATTTTAATGTTAAATTAAGTAATTTAGTTCTAGTGGCAAAACCCAGTCAAAATAGGAAGACAGGGACAGACTTTAACTTCACTGTAGATTATAGTTTTTTGGTGGGGATGGGATTTCTCCTAATTTTTTTAGACTTGCTTGGAAATCTCACCAAATCTTGCATGATTTACAGTGTTATAGATGCAAATGCTTTCCTTCAGATGTTTATTTCCCTAGAAAGAAACCATTTATAAATAATTTAGTTAGGCTTCAGTGAGCTATACAATGAAAATATTAAACAATTTAAATGAGAAACATTTGTTCTCATGTTTTGGCTTTTTGGGGGGAGGGGGTTGGTTTTTGGGATGTGGGGGGAGGTGGGGGTTTTTAAAAAATTTTTGATAGCACCTGTCCCAACTTTTCATCAAGTACATTTTCAAGGAAAAGTGTCAGGTTTATTAAGTCAGGAAAGATGAATTTGCTACTCTCCTTCATGTGCTTTGAACAGATCAATGGACCAGGTTCTTACTTCTAGATGTTTTATCACTGTGTATAGCACACTTACAATTTGGTAGAGAAAACAGCTATAGGAAGTACAATAACAGTCCTCACTATTTATATTTCTACACTCGTTCAAACAAAGATAGTGCATTTAAAAGTGTATTTGATGGAATAAATGTCCCTTATTATGTTCCTTGACAAAAGCTATGAATTATTAATTTGCCATTGTATTCACTGAACAACTGTAATTTTAAATAAATGCTGAAGTTAATGAAAAAATTAAGAAAAAAGATTTCTTTATAAGAATTAATGAAACATTTCCACAAAATCTTTTGATATGATAAAACCTCATAATTCTTTAGGAAACTGCACTTCAACATTCAAAGAACCAAAGATTATTATAAATGAGTTTTTATTAATAATTAAAAATAATTTTATTGTTATTCATTATGCTTTAAAATTAAAGACCTGATTTGGAAAAGTATGTGGGTCCCAATGAGGTCACTTTTACCCTAATGGAAATTGCTTCTGACCCCGCATTGAGACTAACACACGAACTGTATATATTTCAAGTACTAGGGCAATTAATGAAGTTGCGATGTTGCTGAGGTTGTGTTAAGTCTTAATGTTAAAAATCAAGACTAAACAAGTGTCACTTCCTTTATAGGTGATGGATGTAAAATATTTATAACCATATTTGTGCAGCAGTTTAACTTTGGTTGCCTTGCAGGGATAGGATTCACAGGGATGGTAAATATAATAAGAACGTATCTGAACAAAACTGAAAGCTTATTTAGGAAGTTTTTGTTCTACTCATCTCTAACCACTCTATAATTCATAAATACTTGTTAACAGTTGCATCATCCCTTCTTTCTCATTGTATAGTCAGGCTGTTCCTCCATGTTTCTGTCATTTTTTATGGTCTTCCCTGACTTTTTCCAAATGTTCTTACCTTTCTATGAAATACCAATAACTGAGTGGAATAGTGCAAGCCTCATTTCAACAGGCCACTAAAGAGAAGGTGGCTCATCTCCCTGCTCTGCAACCAGATACCTTTGGTTTTCTTACAATTTCATATTTAGTTATCATACTACTCTTCAAGCTCATCTTTAGTTATCTGGGCTCTATTATTCTTAGACTCACAGCTTTCTTAGACTCTTGGAATCACAGCTTTCAGAGTGTCTTTTTCTGACTGAAGTTTGATTTATTACACTACTGTTCCTCAGTATCAGAAATATTTTCCTTTTAATAAAAGAAGAACACAACACCATTTCCCCACCAAGCATGCTCCAGAGGGTCTCACTGACCTGAAGTTTCCTCCTACAGTACAAAGGGGTTACAGTAGCACCAAGCTTTTCCACCCTAGCTAACAGTTTTGGGTATCATCACTTTTAGATGCCCAGGGACACTTTAAAGTGGCAGGTACTTGGAGTCTTCTACAAAATACCTATCGAGTCATATATATGCACTGTGTACTGTATATTAAATTGCATTCACTTTCTCGATTTTTCTGAAAGCTAATTCATTATTAAAAAGTGGAAAAGAATTTTAGTGGAAAAGAATTTTCCTGGAGATAGGCCTGAACCTAGGGAATCTCTGTTTTGGAACTAAAACAAGTACAAGCAAGTCACATGACTATAGCACATGAATAATTGCCATTATATTTAACCTTTATTTATATACTTTTCTATGGCACCTATCTATTCCATGCTAGATGCACATAATGGGCATGTCCAGACAAGTGCACATGTGCTTATTCTAGCATACCAAGCTAGTTTGAGATGCCGCAAGAGGCACACTGCAAATGAAAAAATGTTCCCCGCACTGCATATTTGCAATGTAGGCTCGAAATTTGATGTCTGGAAATCCAGGTATATATTAAAAAAAAACAAACAAAAAAAAACCATGCAGGAAAATAGCAGGGCAAGGCATGAGCCTGAACTGTGCCCTGAAGTAACCCAGAAGCTGATCCTCCAGAGAGAGACTGGTTTCTGGCCAGAGCATCTCTATGGTGATTCTGCTGCCCCAGCATGAGGGGCATGCACCCTTAATGTGCTGGGGGAACCAAAAGAGTGGGGTAAGGATGCGCTGTGACTGGGACCCAGGCACTGTTCCACATAAGTTAGGGACATGGGGGTGGGGAGTATATGGGTGTGGTTGGGTGTGGGGGTGGTGAGGTGTCTGCGGGATGTGGGGGTGTGTTGAGAGTGGCAAGGGGTGTGGGTGGAAGTGTGGTCTGTGGGTAGGTTTGTGGAGGAGACTGAGCAGGGGCTGCATATGCCTACCCCACCACCCACACCCTGCAGTGGCATGGGGCTGCCTAATGTGGGATCTGTACATGCTGAATGGATCTCACTTGGCCCAGCCTGCTAGTGCACCACTTTGGACAGGACCAGGAAAGCCATGTACTAGTGGGCCAGGCTGGGTGAGGCCAGGTCCATTCAGCACAGAGCCCACATCATACAGTGCCTACTGCCACCAGCACTGCACGGAGCAGGTGGGGAGGCAGGCATGTGACAGTCCCCACTCAAGCCCCTCCACAAACCAACCCACAAAGTGCACATCTCCACACAGTGCACATACCCAGTGCTAGCAGCCAGCCATGTTGTGCCAGTGACAGCACTGCCGGACCTGTGGTCTGTGCGGGGAGAACGCACCTGGTAGGACCTGACCCGACCTGGCCCACCAGCACGCCTTTGCGCAGGACCAAAAGGCACAGTTCCAGGACCTGTGACTCCTGTCGAAAGTTGTGTGGTAGTTGTGTGGGTTGAGCCAGAGTGAGAGGAGCTGGACGCAAGAGTGGACAAATGCACCATGGGGGTGGCGGTCGTCCAGAGCACGAAGCTCTTCCCATCTCTCCTGATACTCTCCTCAAAGTGATGGGTTGTTTGGGTTGGTGGCCAGGCACCTCTTCAGCTCCAGCACTTCCTGCTTGAGCTGCATCCGAGACTGCCTCCTTCTGCTGCATGTACTCTTGAATGTATCTGCAGTAAAAAAGCCAGATGCACACCTTTCCCACATCCCACCATCTCCAAGCCAAGGGGAAAGCTGCCCGTTGATCTCACCAGGCCAGCCAGAACTCCTGGAAAGCCTTCCTGAAGCTCACATCCTCCAGAAGACTGTCGCTGAAATGCTAGTAGGCCAGCCCCAGATGCCCAGGCCCTAGCCTGGCCTGATCCCAGACAAGGTGGCGATCACTGAAAGGAGTCGGCTGGATGCTAGAGGAGTGGGCCTGGGCAAAATGTGGCAAACAGATATAAATCCAGTCCAACCGAGAGTGGCATGATGGCTCCTCCCCCACCCTCATATAGGTGAAGGCGGGGGGGGGGGCAGCACGGTGACAGGCATGCCAGATGTCCATCAGGTAGTAGTCCATCAGGATCTCCCCAAGGACGCCTATGGTGGCTTGGTTCCACTCACACTCATGCATCTGGGGTGATGCTGAAGTCCCCATCAAGAATCAGGCATTTGTGAGGGTTGAGGGTGCCGATGTCAGTGGCCACCTGGCAGAAAATATCTGCCAACTCCGAGTCCTTTGCAGGGGTGTACACGTTCACAAGGTTCAGGACCAGCCCTTGCACTTGGACCTGGACGTGCAGCAAGCAGCCCAGCACCACCTCAATGTTCTGGAAAACCTCTGACTGCAGGCCTGGGGAGAACAGGGTGGCCACCCCATAAGAGGTGGTTGAGAGGTGACTAAAAAAGACCCTGCCTCCCACTCCAGCCACCAATTAGGCTTGTCAGCCGGAGTCATCAGAGTCTCCTGCAAGAATACCATGGAGTAATGAGAAACTAATAAGGAAAAACAAAAAATACAATGGGGCTAGTAAAACCAATAGGGGCAGACTGGGGCTGTGGGAGAAGGCATGGGGAAGGGAAAGGAGCTGAAGCTCACTGAGCTACAGCACCATAGGAAATCAGGCAGGCTATGCCTGGGGAATGTGGGGGAGGGGGTACACACACACAAGGGCTGGGGAGATTCGAGCTGGCTTACTCAGTGACAAAGCAAACACCAGGGCAGGGAGAGCAGACCACAGGACTTACCACACAAGGGCAAAAACACACAGGGAAGGCTGCTGAGGCAGATGTAAAAGATGGCTAGGGCAGTGGAGGGGCTTTGTTTGTTGGAGATCAGTCCAGGAGCCCCTCAGGCCACCAGCCAGGCACTCAGCAGCAGGACAGCAGGCAGGAAAACAAAGCAGGATCAGAAGCAGTGAGGCAGCTGTAGGGAGTGCAGAAGTAATCAGTCAATTAGGGAGTAATCCAGTGCAGGTGTGATATTGAGAGGTGCAAAGTGATGCAGCAGGGAATCTTCCTCTCTCCTGAGAGAGGGCAGCAGCAGAACAGGGGCAGCAGCAGCTGTGGTAGCAGCCTTCTAGTTCAGCTACTCAGGGTGTGCTTCAGGTGAAAGTGGAGGTGAAGGCAGGGGATGGCCTGCCAAGGCAGCTGGAGCAGCCAAGGCACCTTTAGGTTCTGGCAGTGATGGTGGGGGAGGGGCCTCAGAGGCAGTGCAGGCTCTCTCCCCAGGCTCTCTCCCGACTACAGTTCAGCAGTGGGCTAGGCAGCAGGCTGGCACAGGAGTGCAGAAGCTGGGGTACATTGTTGGGGTGCAGTGCAATGGGCCCTGCCCCAAGTGGGGGCAGTGGTGTGCAGCAGAGGACCCCCCCTTGGGGAGGATGGCAACAGCAGCCTGATACAGGAAGGGGCATGGCCAGCTTCCTTCCAGAAGCTTCTGAGAGGGCTAGCAACAACAGTAACAGTAGCAGCCTGAAGCAGGAAGGGGCTTGGCCAACTTTTCCCAGAAGCTCCTGAGAGTAGGCCAGCAACAGCAGCAGCAACAGCCTACAGTAGGAAGATGCATGATCTACTTCCCCTAGAAGCTCCTGAGATCAAGCAGCAACAGGAACAGCCAGGGACAGGAAGGGGCATGGCCAACTTTCTCACAGAGACTCCTCCCCCAGAAGCTTCTGTCTATTTGTATCTTCCATATTAACATGGGCCTTAAGGCCCACCCAGCTAACTAATAGCCCCTTTGTGGGACCAAAGGGTGAAAGATACAACAATTTTTTTGGGACAGCGAAAGAAAAAAGAGGGTAGGAGTGAGGTGCGGGTCAAAGGGTCAAAATGTGAAAGTAAGTTCTCCAGAGGGAGACACCGAGCAGAGCCCCCTGGGCCGCACCCACTGGTCCTCAAAGGCATCCAAGGAGCTGGTGAATACCGACCACTGGTGCTGTGCCCAGAAATGTGCTCAGACAAGTGAAAGAAAAGTGGCCCCACAGTCTCTGGGCATGTTCCCGGCCAGAACCTCCTTCCTGGTCAAGTACAGGGCCCACTTGGCCAGGGCCAGGGCCAGGAGGAGGTTGACCAGGAGGTCCCAGGACTTGGTGGGGCTGTAGATGGGGTAATCAAAAACAAAAAGTTGGGGGGTGAAATTCAACCAGAGCCTCAAAAGGAGGTTCTGAAGGTGAAGTTGGAGGGGCTACAGCCTGGTGCACTCGAGGGTCATGTGCGCCAGGGTCTCCCTCTGTTTGCAGAAGGGGCAGGAGACTGGGGTGTCTGTGAAGCTTGCCACATACACGTCTGTGGTGATGGCTCCATGGAACAGCCACCAGCTAAGGGCCCTAGTGACTCATGGGATGAAGGTGGAGTACAGACTCAGCCACTGGCGTGCCCCAGCCATGCCCTCACCAAGCAGGTCCCGCCACTTGGTGTCTGGACAGGACGTGAGGGCTGCATGATGGATCATGTGGCACATGAGCGTGTAGAGGTGGTGGCGATGCATGGTGGAAAAGTGGACTGGTCTGGTGTCCTTCAGCCAGCTTAGGTGGTGAGTGGGAGTGCTGTAAGGCTGGGCAAGGTGCCGGCCCCACAACAAACTCCTTTGGGTTGGAGGACATGGAGGGGCAGGGACCACCATCATGCAGGACCTGATCGACAATGGCAAGGGCGTCAGGAGGTAGGGCAGATTTCACTTCCTGGACCAGATGGCATGTCGCATGTGTCGTGGGTAGACCCATGTGCTGGGCCAGCACAGCAGGGTCCACCCACTCCTGCCTATCGTAGTCCAGGAGGTCTCCGATACAGGTGACAACATTCCCAAGTGGCACATCTTGCCCTACACGTGCACTGTCCTGGTATGTGCACTGAGTGTGTCCAGTGCACGTCCAGGTATGTGCACTGAGGTAAAAATCCCTGGCACGAATTTGTGCTTCTCTTATTTGAACTGCTGCAAGTGCACGTGCCTGCATGTGTGGATGTGCTCAATGTGATTATAAGAAATAAGTTGTATTTTTCTGCAGAGGATAAATGGTAGCTTCTTGGAAGTTCTGGGTATTTAAATGTAAGCATTTTAAAATTATTTTTTATTTTTTATTTTATTTTATTTTTTTATTTATATAATTTTTTGAGAAAGTATTAATTGGAGCACAGTACATATTACAATTAACCTTAAAAAATTGAGAGAGAAAAGGCCTAAATTTGGACAAAGGTTTTATGATGTCCATTCATGTTTTGTCATTTGGTGAATATATATAGACAACATTTCATAGGCTTCTGTTTCTTGTAAATAGACTCACTGGAGTAACTGAAAGTATCCATAGACATACTTACAGGATAGTTATATCTCTCACCAACATAGTCATCTCTACAGTGACAGTGAATGAGAATGTCAGTTTAATTTCAGATGACTATTAGTCATAGAAGCAGACAGTAAAAAAGTATAAACAATGTCCTCATTTTAGTTTAAGATTCTGCGGTTTGTGCTCCATAATCTTTTCCATTTTTGTCTCATGTAGTCACATCAAACCCCACTACCAAATAGGGAGATGTATTTTATATACAAATACTGCCTTACAGCTTTATAGCTATTTCAAAGTGAATAATAAACAAAATATGATTAAATAACTACCTCAAAGGGCATATGTGATTTAACTGTAAATAGTTTTGTGTATAACAAAAGTTCTAAGTTTTTCCTTAGCAAACAAAGCAACTTTATTTAAAGACTCTTCTTCACTTTTATCCAATAGCCATCATAAATCTCCCTGGCATATGTGTCAACCATTTGCTGGTCCTCAAATTGTGTGGTCTGATATAAACCAAAGATGAAATTACTACCTATAAGAGCTATGCTTATTTGTTAGTATTTTTCTTTATAGGGTTTCATATTGATTTTATCTAGTATTCTGTGCATTCCCGAGTATTCTACATTTTAATTTGTTCTTTGGATCACTGCATGTATTAAATGAATTGGCAACAATTTTTCAATGCGTATTAGAAATTTACCTAAATAGAATAAAAAAACTGAATCCTTTTCAATGGCAGGGACCAGTGGAGTAGACAGGAAGATTAAATCATGCCCTAAAGTTTTATTTCTGAATCTGTTTCAAGGGTCTTAGAAGTTTTGTTCACAGTGCTTCTTGCTTTTGTTAGTTTAAAATGGTAGAAATTTCTCTCTCTCTCTCTTTCTTGTGTGCACACATGCACACACACACACACACACGTGTGCACACATGTACAAAATCACCCCTCCCACAGGGACAGGTTATGAGAGTGAATGTTGGCCAGACTGGTAGAAAAAGTTACCCATAATTTCTTTGGCTATACCATGCTCCATGCAGAGCTGTTGTGTACTGGGAGTCATGCCAGGCCATTTGAAAAGTATAAGAATACCACATTTATCTTAGGTGAGTTGCCATGGCAAAAAGAAATATGAGTGCCAGATTAAGGATAGAGAAATCTACAGGGACTTCTCTGCTAAATAGAAGTTAGCAGTGGTTTGAACTCATAGATCCCTATTTTTTAATACTGAGAATATTTCCCTAAGCAGCAGAGGTATTGTAAATCACTTCCTCCTGTCTCCACACTCTTTGACAGTCCAGAATAGAGTAAAAGGTAAAAAAGGGACAGGTTCCAAGAAGGGCTGTGAGGGACATGGAATTTTATAAGAAAGAGTAGTACACCAGGACTGAGACAACTTGGATTTTAATCCCATCTTTATTATTGGCCTGCTACATGACCTTGAACAAGTCATTTAATCTCTCTGTCCCTTACTTCCCCTATCTGTGCCCAGCCCCACTGTGCCCTGGGGTCCCCACTCACTCTGGCTCAGGAGGGGTCACTGAATTCTGAGATACAAGAATATTTCAATTCAGTGGGATAGCTGTTGGAAGTGGCCATACTTTAAAGGAATAGAAGCAAAATTAGGTGGATTAGAGATAATCCTGGAATGTGCTTTAAACCACTTAACAGGTGTTAACTTGTAGACAAACCAGGGGTTAAGAGCTCCAGAAGCCACCTAAAATTACTGTGTAACAAGGTCCTGAGTTGATTGGACAGGCAGGTTTGGCAGTATCAGCAAGAAACAGATTAAGAAAATGTAGGGAATAGGGGCTAGAGAAAAATCAGTGGAAAAACCAGAACTCTTTGATATATGACATTAACTGATCACTGGTTAAAATGATTAAATTTATTAATCCTAACATTACCTATATCTGAAAACAAGTACTTGAACAAAACTTAACTTCTATGCTTAGAAATGCACCGTGGAAGTCAAGAATAGCCTTGCATGGCAGGAAACAGAAAAATCCCTAGAGACAATAGGGGAAAACATCTACACAATGAATACCAGAGAATAAGAAAAATATATGTATATTATTTTATCATATTCATGTGCTTGGCATATATGTTGGATATTAACCTAATAGCCAGAACTTACATCAAAGGAGGCAGTTACGAGAAAAATGAACAGGAAACAAACAATGACATCAGTGTCCTGGAGTAAACTATGACATTTTCAACTGAATTTTTTCAACCTACCCCTGGGAGACTCCTCACTTCACATTAATTTCATTTCCATTTGTAAAAATGATAACTCCTTCATTTCAGAACAACTCCTTGTCTAGGAACAAAGAATGAAGTTTTGGCTGGGAAACAGTAATGATTTGTATGATACTTTTTGTATGAATACAACAAAAACTTAAAATATATTAATCAAGAAGAAATGTTATGTTGTGTTTACACATCAGCAACAGGCATCATTGCCTGCTATTATAATTCAAGGACAATCAATGCTATACTATTGTCATTAATAAAAATGAATCAATAAGCACAAACTTTTAATATAAGCCTAATTATGAATGTCTCTTTGCATGAAACTAAGGATATTGAAAATGTTGACATTGGGGATGTGCCCTTGGACCAAAACCCATGCATAAGTCAATAATCTATTATGATTTTCATTTTGCAGAAGTAGTGCCATTATTTCAAAAGGTCTCAAAAATCAATTTAGCATTTGGTATATTTGTGTAATAATGACATCCTAATTAAAAATCCCAATCTGAATACAACAAAGGATGATGTTTAATCTCTAATCAATGAACACTGAGTGGAGAAGTTATAGGTGCAATAATCTTTTTAATGAACCTCACTAGTTTTTCATAGATTTCCATATTCTTTCATATCTCTGGAAGTCTTTTTCTATCCTCTGCCAAGTTACAGATAAGGAAATTCCTTGACGTAAAAGCAGTAAACACTTCTTTCAGACAGATTGTTTAGAATAATATACCAAGATAGATGGAAGCCTCAGTTTGCTTTTTGTGGACTTTTTCATATCACATTTATATTTGATTTTTATGGATATTAGTTGTTTTTTTCTTCATTTAGTTATATGTAACCACAAAATTTGCAAACATGACACTTGCATCTTATAGTCAATGCTTAAACATATTTAAGCACTTCCAGGTTTGGAGCACACATAAAATAAAAAAATTCACTCTCTCAACATGAACGAACCTTTCAACATTTCCTTGTATTTCAGATCTTTTGGTTTTCTAGCTACCTTGTTGGCTGCCTTATTGGATTCGGAATGCACACACTGGATAACAAGAAAAAAGGAAATTTCCATTTGGTTGCAGAATAATCCACGTACGACCTAACACATTTCCTTATGAGTGTGCATCAGTGGATAGCTGCTCAATTACCGGTGTGTCAGATGATTATCTGAGATCTTAATTTAATCTCCATTACACTCCCCCTACTTCATATTTCAATTAAGTATGCTATCAGAGTGTTAACAGGTCTTTGAATCTGTTATTTCTTCAGTTAATTTCCCACTAAGAGATGCAGAAGAGTAACAGATGTCATAATTAAGTAATTATTAAGTATATTTTTCATGCATTCTCTCAAGACGTAGTGGTAGGACTGGGAATGTTGGAAAAATAATCAAGAAGCACTATGCTTTTGTTGTGATCTATAATACCACCATATTCTGGTATAGTCCTTTTAGGCATATTTGTGCTAGACTAAAGGAGGTTAATGTATTATAAGATTTTGCTACAGACAGATTTCACTTTGCTCCATCTTTAAGCCCTCAGACCAGTTTATCCTAGAAAATCTAAATATGTAGTCACATTTTTCTTATTCTGTGCCATGACAGATGATTGTAAATGCGTCTTGGTCAAGGTGTCAAGAGTTATAATAAAAAACTATTGACTTTTGACCTCTGCAATCAAATGCTTACTAGGGCCTACAGGACGCTGAGCTTCTTACTTTTTCTTCACTTTGAGGAAAGGGCAAAAAAGCACCTCTCTAGAGATGTGTAGCACCATTTATAAAACCCTAAGAGCTCACATAAGGTAGCTTTTCCTTTGACTTGTAATGTGCTATAATTTGTCCCTATTGGGAGAAATCATTACATTTCCAGATCATAGCTTAACTATAGAATTAAAAAAAAAATCCTCCCTGTCATTTGATACACTGGAAAAATGGTGATGTACAACCACATAATTCAGGATTCCATGCTATATCACAATTACTCATTGACATGTGGATGAATGTCAAGTGAAAAAAAAATCAATAATTTAAAATTATGCAAATTTTATCCATCTATGAGGTGAATCAAATTTATGCTAGATGTTATGATTACAAATAGTGAAATTCAATTATTTTTTCTTAGCCTCACCTTCCTTCCACGGTGTTCTAGCTACCTGTCTGTTAATAGTGGACATATATGGTGTCTGCTCACATCTATTTGCTTCTTGTTCTTCAAAACCCCTTTACCTGGCTAGTCCTTCCATGCTCACAGTATTAAGCATGAAATTAAGTAAAAGATAACTGTGCAAATGATTCTGTGATAAGTATGATTAGTCCCCAACATGGGCATCAAGACACATGTTTTAATCTTATTGGGAATATTGATTATATGGAAGGCCAAATTATTCTCAGGTTTGGAAGTGCAAAAATGTGCCATACATAGGGTAACCATAATAATTTGAAAGAACTCCAAGACAGGGGTGGAGCACCAGACAGCAGGACAGAGAGATGCGTGCACGCGCACACACACACACACACAGCCCCACCCTGACCCTACAGCTTCCAGGAGTGGGCCAGGCAGGACACAAACACATACGCATAGCCCTGACCTGCGGCTGCCAGAAGTGGGCCGGGCATGGGACAGAAAGACAGACAGATACAAACACAGACCCTTGCGACTCCTCTCCCTCTCACATTGTACTGTGCAAGCTACTCTGGTCACAGCCTAGCAGAGTCCAAACCAGGGAGTAGCCCACTGGTTGGGCTTCCTGGAGAAAGTTGAAGCAAAAGTCCCAGATTGGTGAGAACCTGCCTACACATGCCCAGCTTTGGAGTCAGGAGCCAGGTATGTGCACGCGGGTTCCTGCCAATCTGGGATATTTGTTTCAATTTTCTTCAATGGCCATAACACTGAGACAGCCTCCAAAATCAAGGACTGTCCTGGCTGATCCAGAACATATGGTTACCCTAGCCATATATCTAATGTGTCCCCATCTCTTTTGGTTGAGACTGGCCACACAATCAGGGGTACCAGACATGCTCTGAATACATACGTCAGCCTTTTTTTTAATAGTGTAATGGTTAACAACTTGTGCAACAAGGTTTTATGCACCAGAAGTGACTGTTTTATATACTCTTCCATAAGGGTGTAGTTTTTTCATGCAGTGTGCTTATAGCCAAAATGTGAGGCCAGCAATGAGAAATTTGAATAGAACAAGAGCTGCCACGTGCTCTTCAATTAAAGGAAACACTAAGTAGCAGTAATGGGAATTAAACAGGACAGTGTGTTATGCCAAATACCAAATGTGCAACCAAACTATCTGCCAAGCCTCTTTATTCCTTATGATTCCTTTTTCCATATTTAAGTAAATTCATGTAATTATGTATCCTACAGTGGTAATAAGACTGTACTTAAGTCCTTTGCAGCATATGTTGTTGGCACAAATATTCTGTTTGGGGGATGCCGGGGGGGGAGAGAACTTGGCCAAGATTACATTTGTTGATTTTATATTGGCATTCTGACTATGCCTAACAGCTGGTCCTAACTGTAATGAAACCATCTTGGATTTATTTGGTTAAACAACTCTGCAGAGTCTTTAGGCACACATGGTATTGTACCTCAGAGTTCTAGATATTCTTGAATCAGCTTTAAAAAATAATATGCCATTTTCAAAGTGTGTTGGAGCCAAAATTCTGGTTTTCAGCTTTTCTTTATATTAACTGCCAACAGATTTCATATTTCATAGCCATTAGGGCTGGAAGGGACCTTGTGAGATCATCGGGTCCAGCCCCTGCCCAAGGGGCAAGAAGTCAGAGGGCATCAGATCACCCCAGCAAGATAAGCATCCAAGCATTTCTTAAAGGTATCCAGAGTAGGTGCTTGCACCTGTTCTGTGAGGAGTCGATTCCAGACTCTGGAGACGTGGACAGTAAAGACATTTTTCCTTATGTCCAGTCTAAAACAGTTTTCCAGCAGTTTGTGACCATTAGACCTTGTCTTCCCTTGAGGTGCACTGGTGAACAGATGTTCTCCCAGTTCCTGATGCACAACCCTTACATACTTATAGGCTGCCGCCAAGTCACCCTAATCAGGGAAGGACCTAGTCAGGGAACTTCTGGTGGGTCTAGATAGGTTCAAGTCAGCAGGTCCTGATTATCTCCACCCCAGAGTGCTGAGGGAATTAGCAGAGGTCATTGCGGGACCCCTGGCACAGTTTTACAAGCACTCTTGGTGCTCTGGTGAGGGAAGTGGTGCTCATTCCTATCTTGTGGGTCTTCAAAAGGAGGCTAGATAATCACCTACCTGGGGTCGTTTGACCCCAGCGTTCTTTCCTGCCCATGGCAAGGGGTTGGACTTGATGATCTGCTCAGGTCCCTTCTGATCCTACTTACTATGAAACTCTGAAACCCCTGAGCCTTCGCTTCTCCAAGCTGAAGCGTCCCATGCCGCTCAGCCTCTCTTCACAAGATCTGTTCCCTTGACCTCTGATCATGTGCATGGCTCTCCTCTGGATTCTCTCAAGCTTCTCAACATCCTTTCTAAAGTGTGGAGCCCAGAATTGGATGCAGTACTCCAGTTGCGGCATCACTAAGGTCAAGTAAAGTGGGAGGATGACTTGTGTCTTGCTTGAGATGCATCTTGCTTGATATCTAATTTGTTAAAACTGTACATCCAGAAATCTGTTATGAAACAATATGTGCTCCCACATTTCCACTATTGTTTTGATACCTAAACTTCATGGGAGGCATTTTACCACACTGGCATACTTCTGTGGTGTTCCCAAGAGCATCACTGGGAAGCATTAACTCTCCATCTGCTCATTGATAGCTAGAAAATGGTATTTAGAGGTTTGCTTTTAGGAATTGGCTTGTAGGTAAAGTAGATTGCATTAGAACAATGGTCCAGGGGAACGGCACGGTTTAATTGATTTATAAAAACCTGTTTGTGGCAAAGTTTCCTTTAAGGCCCACTGTGCCTGACACAGGCAAGCAGCAAGCAGACACACAGGCTGGAAAATTGAAGACATGTACCACACTGTTCCATAACAGGGATAAGGGACTCTGCAGTACTGGTGCCAGGTCATAGTGCCCAACTGCACAGTCCTTGGGACTTCTGGTTTTGGTAGATGAACCGAACTAGGAGAAACTGGTAAACAGCCAAATTAGGATGTGTGCATGTGATGGGTTTGTGAAATGAAGAAATATGCTTACAAGACAGAATGTAGGCTGTATGATGACCACAGGGAGACCAATCAATGATACCCAGAGATGCAGAGTCATCAGAGGAGAGAAAGAATACAAAAGGAAGGATTTCAGAGCAGCAAAGGGTCCCCAAGAGGGGAACAGAGGGCATACCACCAGCCCATCTGACCCACCCCCACTGGAGGGCTGGGCCTCAGCCTTTGACCTCCAGGCTGCTGACATATGGCATCGAAGAAAGAATCTCAGGGTGAAGCTTGTGTACTGGCCAGATGTACCTTCCCTCTGATGACAGCTCTAGGACTGGTAGACATAGAATTGTTTGCATTATTTTTATCTGTTATCACTGTGTATCAATAAAATTCACCTATTATTGAATGGAGAGTTTGTGGTCTGTCTGATGGCTTGGGTCTGCCCAGAATAAGGTATGTGGGTCATAAATCCAATGCTAATACTCATCACAACTTTCAATACTGGTAAAACTGAAATGAAAGGCAGCAAAAGCATAAAATCAATCCCTGGCACTGCCCTCAGGACCTCTGCCTAAGTGTGACTGACAGCAGAGGGCTGGGGAAAGGAGTGCGGGGAGAAGCTAACCAACTTTCCTAATTTCTAAATCTGGTGCCTGGAGTGAGAGTGGGTTCAAATGGATAATGCTAATGAGAAGCATTTCCTTAAAGGAGTGTTTCACAAGTAATGAAAACACACCCAATGTCTACGCTCTCCACTTGACATTTTTCTGTTACCACTAAAGTACTCAAAATACTTCTATCTTTTTGGAGAAATACTTATTAAAAGGCATTCCCATGTAATATAGAAAACAATCATTCAATATAGTCACACACTTCAAGATGCCACTTAGGGCTCCTAGGTAAATTGTGGAGTAAACCGTCCACCACACTTTAGATATAGTATGAGACTATTCTAATTGTATTCTTCCTTACTAGCTACTCTTATAAGATGAGTTACATGACCTGCAGCTAGGGTATAAAAGCACAGTTCTACCTCTACCAATGCAGCAGAAATTAGTCTGGAAAAGAGGAGATTGAGTGAGGATCTGCTAATAGTCTACAAATATGTGAAGGTTACAAAGAGGATGGTGTTAAACTATTCTCTGTGGCTGCAGGGGACAAGACAAGAGGTAGTGGTCGTAGATTGCAACAAGGACAATTTAGGTTTGATATTAGGACAAGCTTTTTCACTATGAGGATGGTTAAGTATCAGAATAGATTAACTAAGGAGTTTGTTGAATCTCCATTCTTGGTGGCCTTTAGGAGCAGGTTAGACAAACACTTGTCTGGAATAGTTTAGACAGGGATAATCCTACTCTTAGCAGGGAGTTGGACTAGATGACTTCTTCAGATCCCTTAGATTCTGTGATACTCATGTGGCACACAACTGCTGTAAAGAGCCTAGCAATCTAATATCTGCCTGCCATAACATCCTCTTGGGGCCATTGATAGCCCGTGCAAACTAAGACAGTCTTTAGAATAATATATGCTGGGGAACAGTGCCCAACAAAATACTAGAACATTCTTAAACATTGTTGCCTATACCAGTTATTTTTCTCAGAACCCTGAGACCGCACAATGGCTGTTCAAATTGTATTGTTTATTAAAAATATACATATAAAGGCCAAAAATGTATTTTATAAGCCTTAACATACTGTAAATAAAAACAATTAATTTACATATCCCTTTAAAAAAGAGCCTTATAATAGAAACATCACCCTTAAAGAGGCTGATGCTGCCAGGTGACACTATAAGGCTGTTATTTTTGTTTTGTGGAAAAGTACACAGCAGAGTGTGAGGCCATAAAGATGCATACATATACCAAGTGTTCATTGCTAGGGAAAGGGACCAATGACCTTGTACCTTCCCACCTGCAGAAGAGCACAACCGGTCTTTATGACTATACACTTGATATATTATTATTATTCCTTCCCTAATACTGTAAACACTGTATTATAGCAGTGCCTGGTAATGCAACATAAAATTTATTTTATTATGTTAGTGAATGGTGTATTGCCTCACATTATAGACAAATATTTTAGATTTTTGCACAAAGTTTGATAGGTTATCTTATGTAATGGATTAGGTCTGGCATTGAACAAAGCTGATAATGATTTTATTTAAACACATTCATTTCTCCTAATGGCCTTCACTGGAAATATTTTTACAATAGGACATGTATTATATGATTTCAAAGGAAAGTAACCATTTTTTAAAAATTATTTTCTACTATCTCTATATAATTTTTACCATTAAATTTACCCTAGAAGCAACCATGAAAATATGACAGAATCAGAAAAAAATTACGTAGTATAACACAAAATACATGGAATTGTGCTGGCTAAGAAGATTTCACAACATATTTGATCAAAATTTATGAGTTATTTGAAACATAGGAATGCCTGTGTGAAGTGTAACACAATCTTACAAATTATCATTAAATCCCCAGGTTAATCCTTTTTTTCCTTATATTTTTAAGTATTGGAAGCATCTTAAGAAAGCATCCTTAAATTCTGTATGTACCTCATATACACACAGTCAATTGTTGTTTCTTAATATTCAGTTGTCAGCAACACATGGACAGAAATAAAACAAATCTGGAGACTACCCCAGTCTTAAAATGCAATTCAACATGTTAGCAGCAATTACTATTCCCATAACACCTGAACAATTTACTAATGTACTATAGCAAGCAAGATACAGATGCTTCTTGTCATGAAAATATTAAAAACAGCATAGAAGATTGTGTAATTCATTCATACTACAATACAAAGAGGCTGGCAATGAAATGAACTGATTGAAAACTTTTTTGCAGTTTTGATTTCCACATGAATACCATATGGAGACTGTCACATGTATTTGTTACATTGCCTCTTCTAGGTCCCATTCACAATGACTTAAGTTAGAAATTAAGATCCTGTTTTTCTTTTATACCTCTATGTACATGATCAAATTATTAATCTGTTATTTTCACTGGGGAACAGTTACTTGAGTAGATTACAGAATCTGGCCTACAGCAACAACCAATTTAACCCTGGGCAATGTAAACTAAGTGGTTCTTGCAGAAATCATTAAAATGGTCACCATTAAAAATTCAGTATTTGTCAACAATTAACAGGAAATGAATGAAATATTTTAGTTGTTATCTATACAAGGAAAACAAATGCTTACAAAATTACTATTCTCAAAAAAAATAATTATTAATCAAGTATGTGAGAGAAGAGTGTCCACACCAGAAAGTAGTACCTCTATACAATGGAATGATTATTTTAGTCCAGCTGGGATGGTCAGTTTTTGTTGTTGTTTAAAAAAGCCAGGGTAGGCTGGTTGAAAAGTAACAAAAAAATGCTGATACTTTGATAATGAACCCCCTTTCATCTCCTTATTAAGGCCATTCATTTTACTAATCCATCTTTATGTAGTCATATTTTAATAGATACATGGCATATTGAGATGTAGGATAGAAAGTTAGATTTTGGAACAGCAAGCAATATTAAAATAAAGACATTTAAATGGATACATAAAGAGGCTGAAATCTTGCTATATCACCATCTTGCTACAGAATATATATCAAAACCAATGGGTGATTACACAAAGCACTATTCATCTTGTACAGAATGTTTACATACATGAATATTTTTTTTTCCAGTTTCTTTTCCAATAAGATAAAACTATCTGAAGTTTTTTTTCAGGTTGAATTAGCCCAACTGGTTGCCCCCACTGTTGAAGTGCAGGATTCCTAAGTTATAAAGGACTTTTGTATTAGAAAAGCAAACTTTTGCATTACCTGAAGACTTCCATTTTCCTGGCCACAGAGATTCCTGCTAGCTTTTTAGCAAACTATAACTCACTACTGAGACCAGAGAGAGAATTGGCTAAGATTATAAAAATTAAAGATTATAGGTACCTTAATTTTTAGAAGCCCTAATTTGACACACTGTGAAGAGATTTGCGTTTCAGTAAGGGTACAAACAAGTTTCACCATTTAGATCAACCTAATGGGTTAGGTCGATCTAAATGCCAAATTGTATATGTACTCAAGGAGGCTAAATTGGGCAGAAAATGACAGGTAAGTTAGTTCAGTCCAGGTGGTGAACTGAGAGCGCATGCAGACATGCCTGGGACCTGATCTATGATCATATAGCTTACTTTAAGCCAAGTGATGATAGATTAGGTCTCTGCTTGTCCCAGAAGCTGTACTGGGAACATGAGCTAAGTAAATTGGGATGGAATGAAGACATCTGGGCTCGGTGGTATCTAGTAGATCTGCAGGTAGTTTTGACAGGGTTGGGGAAAGGACAGGGGTTAGCAGGTCTGTGTGGTGGGGGAGAGGGTTGGGGAGGGGTTGGAGGGCTAAAATAGCCCAGTTGAGAGGGAGTAGGAAAAGTGCCCCCAGATAGACAACTATTCCCTGCAGACCTGCCAGCTCCCTCTTCCAATCCTGCCACACAGATCTGATAACCCCGCATCCTATCCCATCCCATCCCCCTGAATTACTTATATTAGGTTTCCTGTGCAGCTCCTGGCACCAGTAAATGGCTGTGCATGCTGCTTTTGGTGTATGATGACATGGTTTAAAGTAAACTGCATGATTGTACATCAGGTGACTGTATGTATCCTAAGTGCTAAACATACTTTTTCTTGGCTCTTCAAGGCCCTTGCATTTGGGAATCCAGAAATGAATTAAATCACTAATTGCTTTCAAAATCCTTGGCCAATTTTTCTTTAAAATCAACCTGACATTTTTTATCTGGAACTCAACTCTTTCTGTATTGTAGATTTATGACCTTGTTTGTAGCTGTCACGGTGGGGTCCTTTAGGAGGGCCGTGATCTCCCTGAGGTCCCTCTCACCGTGTCAAGTCCGGCCCAAGGGCACCCTCTTATTCTCGCCCGCCAAGTCTTTGATGTTCAGTAAGCTTGGGAGGCTGTCTTACACCTCCTTGGGCACGGCTAATCGGGACCTCCGTCCTCATGGTCCCCGTGTTCTCCTGGACCCCCCCCCGGGGGTCTCCCCGTACGATGGGTGCTCCCCAGGCACCCTAGCCTTAGGGCCATGCGTGGCTCCTACCAACCCCTAATACCACGCCCCAAGCCTCGCAGATGTCCTAGACGTTGGTCTGTCAACACGCCCGCTTCCCCGGGCCTCCTCTGTAGTCTAGCCCGCTCTCCCGGGCCGCCTCTGTAGTCTAGCCCACTCCCGGGCCTCCTCTGTAGTCTAGCCCACTCCCGGGCCTCCTCTGTAGTCTAGCCCACTCCCGGGCCTCCTCTGTAGTCTAGCCCACTCCCGGGCCTCCTCTGTAGTCTAGCCCACTCCCGGGCTCTCTTTAATATACAGCCCCTCACTGGGACTCTCGTCGAGCCCACTCTGGGCCTTCTCTAAAGTAATCTAGCCTGCTACGGGACTTCTTCCCGAGTCTCCGGTCCTTTAAGGCCCACCGCACAACTACCCTCTTGTATCCAGGCTCACCGCGCCACTATCCCCCTTTGCCGGGGACCACTGCAGCACCTTGCCTTTCTCCTGGGGTGTTTGTACTGCTAACCCCTTCCGTCGGGGTCCACCGCAGCACCCTGCCCCTAGCTGAGGGCTATTGACGCACTAGCCTACAGCTGGGCTCGCTACGCCCGTCTCGGGCTTCTCAATAGTCCCCCTTCTCTGGGACCTTACATGCCCGCGCTGGGCTTCTCAATAATATCGCCCCCTCTCTGGGGCTCGCTGTGCCCACGCTGGGCTCCTTAATAATGCCGCCCCCTCTTTGGGGCTGGGGTCTATGCACCCCGCAAGTTGCACCCTTACTGGCACCGGGGTCCCCTCTTTACCGTGAGCCCCCTATGAGGATACTGTGCCCTGACTGGCGCTAGGGCCCTCACACCACCGTGGGGCCCTTTATGAGGCCTCCTTCAACCCCTATAGCCTCACCCAAACCACTGGTGTAATAAACAACACTAAAGCAACCACAAGCCTCCTGGCCACAACTTAACTCAACGTCGCCGGGCTAAACCATGGTGCTCAAACCTCTTCAAGCTGCCCTTATCCACTCTGCTAGAACGGTTCCTACAGTGCTCGCCTCCTAGTTCCAGGAGCTCCTGCCTCTGTGACTGCTGGCAGGGAACTACTAGCCTGGTTTCCGCCCTGGGTTTTATAAGGGCCAGGCCCCGCCCCCCTTCTGGCCAGCTGACTCTCTTTAGTTGCCCCGGCAACCTGCAGCTGTGCTCGTTAGTGTCCTGCCAGGGCTCTCTCCCTGACAGTTCCTCCTCTCTAGGAGCAGAGCACCAAGGTGCCCTGCGACAGTAGCATTATTTTAATACTAGTATAGTAACTAATAACTGTTCTGAAGAAATGTTAAAATGATCCTATATATATCTATATCTATCTATCTAGATAGATATCTATATCTATCTATACACACACACACACACACACATATATATATATACACATATATATATATTCTCTCTCTCTCTCTCTCTCTCTCTCTCTATATATATATATATATATAATTACCCTATATATGTCCATTTAGGAATAGCTAGTAATCTGTCTGACAATTCTGTGACTAATTCAAAGCCACTTGTGCTCCAGGAGGTAGGCAGGGCTTCATCTAAGCAGGCATCTGAATGACATCACTTTTGAAGTTTTGAACTTAAACCTCCAGATAGACATTGCAGAGTTGGTAGCACTGCCACTTCTGTAAATTGAACTTTAAGACCAGTCAAACTTTGCAGTTAGTATATCCCTGTAGATGTAATGCTAACAGTATTAGTTTAACAGTGGGCTTCTTTTGGTAGTGAACAATTTGCTCTAAGAAGCACCTAGCAAACTTCCACTATTAGGCATTCATTTGCTATTATTTGTTATTTATAGTGCACCTTGGGTCACAAAATTGATAAAGTTCTTTCCAGATTATAGATCAAGGCTGTTTGCCAGCAGACATAGCTCTGTTGCTATAAAAAGGTTTTAAATACATCTGAGACCATATGGGGGTTCCAGATGTTGTGCTGATTTGCCACCAATCGGTATATTCTGAATAAGTTGACTGACTTCAGAAATCACATAGTATTCCAGTTATGCAGTTGTCCTTTACTCTAAAGATACAGTATTTTGTAGCTATGCTATAGTCATACCAGAGTAAAGAACTACTCATCAAGAGTTACGGGAATCAAATCTGGCAATGCTAATATAAGAAGCTCTAGCCCACACTACACCAAATATGATCTGTAAAATCTTATTTTCTTTCTTTATTAATACCTGAATAAAAAGAACAAAACAACTTAAAGCATTTCTGCCATCTATATTCATGAAATATGGGGAAAGAAAATGTAAGAAATTCAGGCTAGTCTCAATCAAGTGAATTAAATCCTGAACTTCATGGGAATTTGCTTAAACCACTAGCTAAATCAAGTAACACTGAGAACTGTATTCTACCACTCTTATTCATAGAAAGTATCCTGGCTCTCAAATTGATTTAAGGGAAACTACTAGTGCAATAAAGTGCTATCTGTTGAGATTAAAAGCAGTCAAATACGACAATGAATATAGATATCAGGATTTGACCCACTATTAATTAGAAAGCCTATTAAAATATAGAAATAATTCACAGTGAAACTCACTATAATAATTACACTAAATATGAGCACTAAGCATACCTTGTAGTATTAAAATACTAACTGGATATTGGTCTAGAATTCCAATGGAATTCATAAGGGTATTTGCAGCTAAGATGTTTATATAGGAGCTTGTAACTGGGAAGAAATGCACTGATGAGTAAAACAGGCTTTGTGCCAGCTGCATTGCATATAAAAACATTAAAAGTAAAAATGTTGTTTAAAAGGATATAGCAGCTATATAACTGAAAAATATTTAAAGGGAAAATTACCAGAGATAAATTATTAGTATAGATTGGTGATTCTAAGTATTTTTAAAGCACCTAGCTCCTAAAATAGGTTCACCCACATCTATTAAAACTTTATTTTTCCTAATAAATGCAAATGTAAATTCCAGACACCTTTTTAATATAGGTCTAATTTTCCAAACCTGTCTTACTCTCAACAATTCATTTCTTCTTTTTAGGCTACAAGGCTCTAATCATCCAACTTTGTTTGTAGGTGCACTTCAAAAGCTTTCTTTAAGAATCTTACATTTGATTTCTGGGACGTATTTTCTTGTTAACTTTTAACATATGTACCCTGTAGGCATGATTCACACAAGTCTCTGGAATTCTAAGGAAATGATGATCAGTCACGGAAATGTGTAAAGATTCAAGAACTCTGGCAATTTTCACTTCAAATGTTGTCAACGAGTTACTATTATAAAAGTACTTTTCTCACCACTTTACTAAAAAAAAATCACCTCAGTACTGTGTAGTTTTGAGAAAAGTTGCACATTTAATGAACACTACCACCTGAAGGTATATTTCCTCAAAGTTGATAACTGAATCAGTTTAATTCAGAGAAATGCTAAACTACAGATAAGGGATGCTCAGAATGGTTTGAAAAAAAGTTTATGCCTTAATATAGGGAGTGACTAACAAACAGAATTATGGACACAACACATGGTTCAAAATTCAACATAGGCACAATGAACCACCTATATGTTAGGTTATAACAAAAGTCTGAATATCAACATTAGTTTTTGTTTAATGGCATCTTTGTAAAAAATCAAGTCAGATGCCTAATATATATTCAGATACTTGTTTAAGTAATTCATGGGTTACTTTACCAAATGTGAAAAGTGCTCCTTGAATCAGTCAAGAGCTGGTAAAAATTAAAAGTAATGAGCTCATTTCAATAAAAATTTATGAGACTGGTTTCATGCTGGCAAAATGGCAGACAGTGCCCCTACACCTGCCTGCCAGAAAAAAAAATGCTTTTCCAAAATATTTTAAAATCTTTGAACAGGATATTAAATATACAGCTACATTTGCATAGGTATATTGTAAAGGCTTAATCTCTCTTTCGCATGATCAGTACCAGAATTTTAACAATGTTAACCAAAGAACAATGTTTTAAAGCATTTAAGCAAACAAAACAAAAAAAGCAGTCATAATTATGATTATTAGGTTAATGGAAATCTCTCATGCACATATATTAATAATACTGAAAATTAGTGCTATCACAAAGTGATTTTTTTCCCCTCAAATACAGCTTTAGAACAATATATAATAGGGTACAGGATAAAACACAAAATAAAATACAAATAAACTGTTAATACAAGGAATCTAATTTGTTCTGACAAAAGTAGAAACTGCTGCTCATCTTGCCACAGTGGTTCATGTTTAATGCTAGTTTAAATTCATTTAGGTCAATGGAAATAAACTAGTGATTAACTTGTTCTTGATCAGATCAATTACTTTAAAGGCTTATGATTCAAGGATTCTTGGGACCAAATCACAGAATTATCCTATCTTTCTTGCAGCTCTGTTTCCCGTGACCGGAGTGGGAAGATAAGCGAAGTTCTGTCATAGAGACTCAAAAGCAACTTTGAAAAAGTCTCTAATAGCGTACAGAATTTCCAAACACTTCTGCTATGCACAAACTCTCTCATTGATTGGCACAAAGCATTGAAAAAAATGTCCCCAAAGCCCAAGAAAAACAGGCAAACAAAATGATTTGCACAAGCAAGTAGATGCTCTAGCAAATCCTGCAGGCACATTTGCAAAGGGTCTTGAAAATGTTGCTCTGCAAGGGCCTTTGCACACAAAGAGGAGAAGTGGGTGAGAAATTCTTATTTATTATGCTTTTCAAATGTAATATTAAGGACATTTTAACATGTAGTAATTATATATAATATACATTGAATGTAAAACTGTCAAACTCCCAATTAGACATTTGTAACATAGAATTTAGTTAGAATCTTGAGAAGGTCAGAATTAGACATTTATAACTCAGATAGCAACTAACATGACCTCAAGTTCTGATTTGGAAGTTCATTTGAAATGTTATATATTAGGGGGGGAGGGGGTTAACAATAAATTACTTGTAATCAGTGATCCTAATTCACTACTCATTATCACCCAAGAGAGTTGTGTGTGTATTTTTAGTAAGAAATTGGACCTATGCATTTTCAAATGCTTGACGTACTATAAAATATGAACAGTAAGTAATGTGAATGTCATATTCTTATTAATTAGATACCATACATACATCTTCCTGCATTGTTTTGTAGTTATTAGACTGGAAACTGGGTTTTGCAGGAAATCATATTGAGGAAGAAAACTGGTTAACAGCTTAGAAGCATCAGGTGATTGCACAGCAGGTGACACAGCAGCACTTAACAAGGGTTTCAAATTAGTATTGTATCACAGTTTCATTTACTTTTTCAAGCCTGCTTTACATTTTTCCTGACACTTGTGCAGATACCAGTGTATAACCAGCAACATCAGGTACTAAATCAATATTGGCACCATATGCCAATGAGAATGATAAAAGCAGACACTGGCTTTCTCCTTTTCAAAATGCAGCTTTGGACATTTGTGACACTCATTCAGTAAAGTGGGGGTGACTTAGCCCTCACACATTGAGAGACAATGAGCATATTGTATATGTAATGTATCTTGCCACAGAAATGTAGGGCAAATTTACTAATTTTTGGTATTTCTTCACTTTGAGAGCAGTGTGAGAAATCAGGATAATTCATGCTAGATTCCGACTGGTGAAAACGCACCCATACATAGAGTTACACAGTTCCTGAACTCTTTTCAGTTAGTCCAATATTACTATATTGTTACAAAAAAAAGGTGGTAGCAAAAGTGGGAGGACATCAAAACAAGGCTTCTCCAGTTCCAAGAATTACTTAAGATCTATGTATGAAGGGAGTATGCACCATTGCTCAGTGAATCCAATGGGTATGCACATGGATATCAGATGTACTGCCTTTAAAAGTGCTTTATAAATCAGTATGACATGGAAAGCTAAGTGCTTCTCTAAAACTTTACCAAAAAAAAATCAGGAGTAAGTTGAAGCTGTAAAGGGGCAGAAGTAATTTATACGCATGTCTATGTAGAAATTATACTGTATGTTAACAGTGTGTTCTGTAAAACCGTGCCTTAGACACAGCTCTACACATTATAACCAGGTCCCTAATAAACAAAGAAACTATTCTTAAACAAACAGGTGCATAAACAATATTATATTGCTTCCCCATCTTCTACCTTCACATTTTTCCCCATATTATTTTTTTTCCATTTTTAAAATAGAATTATAATTTTAGAAAATAGGATGTTCCAAGCCAGACTGACTCATTCAACTCATCTAGAATTCTTCCATTAATGGACTGAATTCATAATTGATTAAAGGGAGTAAACAGTAGTATCCAAAAGAGAAATTGTCTGAAGATTTCTGCTTATATGTTATAGTAGGTTCTACCAGCGTTCTTATTTAAATATCCATTAGACGCATACATATTAGAATTACAGCATTAGTGGATAGATTTGGGGAGCTACTGGTGGCTGACTATTTCTTAAAAATATGGTCATAAATGATATTCTTTATTCTCACAAAGACTTTATTTAATATTACATGTGTGTGTGTGTGCACATGCACGTGCATGTGAAAGAGAGAGACAGGAAGCATACATGCGGGCACTGCAAACACATATTCATAGAAAAAAATGAGGTGAGAGAGTAGGACAGAAACATCTTCATTAATAAGATGCAACTTCACCTGCACCAATTAAAAATCTACTTTCTTCTAGTAAAATTGGACCTGTTTTTCCTTCTCTGTGCTGCTGTTGACACACTCAGCACCATCTTCAAAAGCACTGTATGCTTTTGTGTGGTTCAAAACCAGTAGGCTTCCAATTTTGCTATCAATCATATTTAATAGCATATGCTATTAATGTAATTTTGTTAAATCTATTCAGTGGATTGCACAAGACAATTATGTTTTTTGTTATATGTATGCATGCAATCAGATGTAGCCTTTTTAAATCAGAGCAATTAAACACGGTCATTATAAATGGGAGGTTATAAAATATTCATTAAACAGCATGTAATATACTATTCTTTTGATTTAAAATAAACTAGCATTGAAATCAAATAATAAGATTTCATTTTTTCAAATATTAAAGATCTATTTAATAGAAACCACTTTCAATGCTAGGAAATGTCTCAGACTTTTTACTGTACATTGTCTATTTTAAAATACTTTTGACTTACTGATATGTTCCAGCCCTCTACACTTTGAAGATTAGCAGTAAACTTTTTCCATTAATGAAGTCCTCCAAAACTTACTATAAATGTTTCATGTAGATCATTCGCAACATTTCTTTCAGCAATTTTAAGTTTTGAATTTGACACAATTCAATAATCTGAACAAGATGTATTTTTTATTGTTGATCAACCATTTCATTCAAGTGTTTAAGATTTAGCAGTCTAGATGAGCTAAGAATGTAAAGAACCAAAATTTAAACTCACAAAAATGTATAGACAGTAAGCTATTGATGGAACAATGATATTGAAGGCACCTGGGCTCTCATCATTAAATTTATGAGCTAGTAAAGTAGAATTTAGTGATGTAGACAGCATTAAAATCATCTAAAATTACCATTCTATCATTTTATATTTGTGTGCACATTAACGCACAGAAAAGTATTTTTATAATTATAGAGTATATATCACATACACCCTTACTTACTTTTTAATGGTGACAATCTGTTACTATTCTAGGTCAGAAGCTGTAGTAGTGACCATAAAGGTATTGTAGAGTGTTCTCACATCCTGTCCACATGTTGCGGAGAAGGATAGATTCCATACCCCACACAGTTCCATGGACAAAGCTTATTCAATTTGGTTGTGTGAGCATGAAGGTGGTTGGGTTGGTGAATTGCACCTTTAGTGAACACCACATACATGCTGTCCAGGACTTGAAAATGGTGTGCAATAAAAGTCATGCTACAACAAGCTGCTCTCCAGAATATGTAGGATCTAACAGTATTAGGTGAATAACTTGACCTCTTAAATGTTTGAAGATAATTACTGTTCTCTGATGACTGGTTGTCTGGACATTTTAAATATTTATTTTGTGGTATCCCCTGCAGTTCATAATTAAAGACTTAAAGGAAGCCTCCAGGAGATTTTGCTGGTCAGACCAGAAATTATATACGAAACATGTAGTGTATAATAAAAACACAAGAAAAAAGAATTCATAAACTCCAGTATTATTCACCAAGAGGAACTTGAATATTTTATACATTCAAATCTCTTGAAGGGTTCAGTGCTGAAGATCAGAGGGAAAAAAAGGTGTGTAAGCCCAAAGCCATCTAGTTAATGTATTGTTTGGTATCACAAGGATAAACAGCTGTGCTCTAAGAAAAAAAGAGAAGCTAAAGACCAAGACTGTACCCTTACCCACTTAAAGGGATCTTAGGCTGAGCTTCCTGTCAATGTGTTTTCTCTGTGTTCATTTATTGGGAGCTGTAGGTGGTGTTTTACCCCCCTGGGAAGGTAACCAGGGTCAGCTCATAATCACTGCAGATGCAAGGAAATCACAGGGACACAGAGCCATCTGTGTAGTGTTCTATGCTTTTCTGTGGACTCTGGGTCCCTTATGGATTTGCCCCGATTCCTAGGCAAGGCAAGTTCCATGCTACCACAGTAACAGGTACATATTTGGGATTCAGCACGTGAAGGACTCTCTTTCAAGAAATAATAACCAACTGTGGTGAGGGTTGCTGAAACCTGAAGTTTGGCTTCTGTGTAAAACTCAGCCTAGCAATTAAGAGGGAAATGGTGTGCATTCTACCCAGCTCTACCTGCGGCCTTCATATTCCCCCTTAAACCAGCTAGCTCATAGCTAACTCATTGCCTTTACCTGGACCCTGGGACAACAGAAAATGCCACAAAGTTCAGAGCAAAAAGGAAGTGAGAGTCAAACACTCCATTTTCACAGAGCAAGAAAATCCAAGTGTGGAGGGTCTACTCAATTCAAACAAAAAACAGGTACTATGATTATCACTATAGATGGCATACTAGCAAAGAACATGATTATGCTGACAATATCAAGTGATAGGATACGTTAGTGCCATGGAACAAGTCCAACCATCTACTACTAGCTGTTCTCACCAACATTAATTCTCCTTTGAAAACTAGGAATGTACTAATTTTAGCATAAAACTATAGTCAGACCATGCTCACTTTATAACTTTCACAAACAACAGTACACAATACTGCTATGCATGAAACAAAAGAATCAGCAGGTAACGGACTTTTTTTTACTGTCACTAGCAGTTTGATACTAATCACAATGCATATATTAAATATATAGCTTAGCAGTGAACCCTTGCTGAAGGCTGAAATTTACAATACTAGGTCCCTATGCAGTAGTAAATTGCATTAATATTGTTATTAAAAAGCTGCTTTGGTGGTTTAAATCAGAAAGAGAGTGGTGGAAGCACAAGTTTTGTGGTTTCTCATAGTATGCTCACTCAAATAGGATTTTTTATTTAAATGGAAGTTGGAAACTATTTTAGTTCAATACTGTGGGATACTGCCTCTGTGCACTATTTAAAAATGTGAGTTATTTAATTTGGAAATGTGGCTACTGCCCAGGCAAAATCACTACTTTACATAAATCTCACTAAATACACAACATACTTTAAGTCACATCTGCCCAACCTCCAAATTCCTACTCCTTCATATACCAAAATAAATCCAAAACTTTAAGTCCTATTATTTTTTACCCTGCCAACTTATAACTTATTTATCTATCTTCAGTTTTTACTCTTTCCTTTTCCATTTTGTCTTGCTGTTATGGGGTTTTCTTCTGTGCTTCTTCTGGAACAGTTCTCAGGCCATGATCCAACAAAGTACATAAGCACTGCTTTAAGTATGAGCAGCCCCACCAGAGACTAAGTTAATTTAATTTAAAGCAAAAAAAAATACACTTCAGTGCTTTACTGAGCCAGCAACAAAGCAGCCAATCCTTCTATCACTGCAGTTGATGGAAGGAAGCTACAGCAGTGGTTCACAACTTTTTTAGACTTGAGGTACCCCTCTATACCATTTTGAATTGAATAGCACCCATTTTCAAAATCTAATTGATATATTATAGTGAATATCTCCTTGCAGGGGGGTTAGGCAATAAGGGATTGTTCAGGCTGGCATAAGCTTGAAACTACCTTTATCTATTTAGCTTATCTGCTTATTTCCTCACACCTTTCTCATCTCCTTACACCTCAGGGAACCCTTCAAAGGATCTGGAGGCACTCTAGTGTGTCCCAGTACCCTGGTAGAGAACCACTGAGCTACTGTCTCATGCCTTCTGATGCATTCTTCCTGATGAACAGGAAACTGGGTTTTCAGTGCACCACAGAAAAACATGGTAAAACCCAGATTTTCTCCTTTAAAGGAGAAAGAAATGGGAAATGGTGAGTTTCCTCTTGCAGGCTGGAATTCTGCTAGCCTGCAAGGGACTGGGGGGAGCAGAAGGAGGCCACCAGGCAGCCTGGAGAGCAGCTCCCTGCAGGTAAGTCTGGTGAGAGTGGAAGTGTGGGTGGTGGAGGGATTGAGGCCCCCATAGTAAGGGAGGGAAGGAATTGGGCAGGGGTGGGGTTGGGGCTGCTGCCCAGCCAAGCCCAGGCTTGGGGCATGGGGCTGGAATGCATGGCTTGGGCAGGGAGCGGGATGGAGCCGTGGGCCGCTTGTCCAGAGGGTGGCTGGGGTGGTGACTCTCTGCTGCTGTGCACACTCACAGAGAGGGGCACAGGGGGCATGTGCCCCTTAGATTTAGTGCGGGGTGGGGGCAGAGGTGGATGCGGACTGCCTGTTGTGGACTTGGGCTGCATGCCATGCTGCCCTCCCCCTGGGACTTGTATAGCCCACTGGGTAGGACCTGGTGTGGTAGGGAAGAGAGGGGCAGGGAAGCTTGGTTCCACCGTTGCGAGATCCACACCTTCATGGTGAGGTGCCTCCTGCCCACGCGACAGCAGCAGGGGTGGTGGTGTGGAGCTCTGCCTTTTGCTGCTGCCGGGTGGGAAGGGGGCCCCTCACCATGACAGCGTGGGGTTTGCAGCAGCGGCACTGAGCTTCCGCACCCAGCCCCATTCTGCCCTGCCAACACTGGGTCTCACCCACTGGGCAATGGAGGCCTCAGGGGGAGGGCAGCAGCGTGGGGAGCCTGAGCCCACAGCAAGCAGCTTGCATCTACCCTTCCATGGGCTCTGCTCTGGCTGTGCCACCTGTTTGGGAGGGGGACCCAGGTTCCACACTCAACTCTGCTGTAGCAGCCACCACCACCTCCAACATGTGGCAGCCAGGAATCAGGTACTGCTGTGGGGAGCAGGGGCCTGTTAACCTGGGTACTTGCTCCATAGCCCTGGTAGCTGCTGGTCCCCTCTGGCAGGGCTGAGCTGTTTGGGGGGGCTGTGGGTGGGGAAACGGCACGGGCAGGGCACTGGCATATCAGGGCTGCTCATCACCACAAAGCAGCGGGGAGAAACAGCCACAGCTGAACCCACATCCTGGTGAGCAAAGGGGTAAGGGGTGCTCTGATTTTCCATGATAAAAAACTCAAAATTAAATGCCAAAATGTATAGGTATTTAGAATGTATTTTATTATAGTGACTGAGGCACTGGTAAACTTCCAAATAGTTTTAAAATGGTAAATATATCAATAAAACATTGTGTTCAACTGATACATACATATATATATGTATTTATATGTATATATCTTTCCAGACTGGCATGAGAAAGTGTACAGTTGATCATCAACAGGTATCCTGGTTTTCTCTGATTAAAAAACGTAAATTTTCTGATAAAAAATTGTAAATTCTCTGATTTAAACTCCCCAAATCCATGTTTTTCCATGATTAAAATGAAATGTCACGCACACCTACACACATACATAATTAAAATGAAATGCCACACACACACCGCCCTCTGGATGTGTGTGTGCGTGGTTGGCATTTCATTTTAATCATGGAAAAATGTGGATTTGGGGGAGTTAAATTAGAGAATTTGCAATTTTTTATCAGAGAAAACCAGGATGCCTGCTGACGAACAACTGCACACTTTCTCATGCCAATCTGGAAAGATATCCTCTAGGAAAATCCTACAACAACAAGCTTGGCAGAGGTATCAGACTTATCTGGATCACCTCTATGACTTTTAAGGTGTGAATTTGCAGATGATAGATTCTAAGCTGGGAGAAAGTTGTTGCAGATTCTACAACAAAACTGCAAATTCTGACATTTTACAAACACCACCTCCCCCCCCACACCTTGTTAAGGAAGGTTTGAAAAAAATATATATCCTTTAGAATCTGGTGTAGAATGTCAAGTAGGGAAGGCATTTATCCAGAACTAAAATTTAGTGTCTGATCCAGCAAAGATATGTATGAAAGTTAATGTAGAGCATATATAGTGCTTTGTTACTTACAGTCCTCCAAAATGAAGCAAGCTGGGGGGAATGGAAGGTATCAGCTGGCAACACATCAAGTTTAATGATGTAAGGACACTAAGGCCTCCATACATGTGGAGGTAAAGGTGCAGTGGGATCTAATTCATGATTCACACAATTGAACCCTGCCACACAGGTGGCAGGAGGTGTGATTATGGAATTGCATATTAGACCCCACCATGCCTTATTGCCAGTGCTTTATTCCTAAATCTTGGGGTCTCCCTGTACCAGCAAGAAGCAAACACCTGAAGTTGGGAGCTGCACACGCCTGGAAGATGGCCGCTGTGGTAATCTCTTGCCCCAGGGGTACGGGAGACTCCCAGAGTTGGAGGATGGCTACAGAGGTAATTCCCCAACTCCTGGGGATGTGGGAAACCCCTGTGGTTGGAGGATTGTAATGATCCTCCAGTCCCAGAGATTTCTCACACCCTCAGTGTGCAGGGGGAACACCCTGCAGTATTCCTCCAGCCCTGGGGTTTCCTGCATCCCTGTCTTAGGGATTGCAGCAGCCACACTCCCAAGGGTCTGGAGGTTTGCAAGGTACAATGGGCCTGGGGTTTTTACATTAGGCACCCCTGCAGCTGGGAGCTCCATCAGCTGACAGGGCCCCCAGCTGAAGACCGTGCTACAGGTGCAAATTAAAGCTTGATAGCAACCAGCTATAAAGTTAGTACACATTTTCAAGGTCAAATTTAAAGCTTTCTAGCTTTTTATCTATAAAACACATTTTTGAGGTCTAACTGTCTAGCTTTTTATCATGTGATAGTTACTATGCATGTGTAGCTTGTCTCCAGGTAATTGCGCAATTAACTGGTTAATTGTACAATACCTGTAATATGTAGAGGGGACCTAAGACGTCTGAGATTCAGTTGTGAAACCTTTAATTCCCATATATGTTGTTGAAAAAAAATATTTTTCATGAAACCTCCACATGATTCAGTGGAATTCAGTGTGAAGGCAGGAATACTCTAAAGAGTAGGTGGAAAGTTAAACAGTAGGTATCAGTTTAAAGCTTCAAGGCTTTCTCAGATCACTTAAGAAAACACATATTTTTCTACTGATAAATATTTGAATATGCTATAGCAGATAGAACACTTTACACTGACTCAGGTCTCAGTTTCATTTCTTTCTCTCCTATTGGTTTGCTTTCTCTCTTTGTTCCTTAATTTTCCCAATGGGGAAAAATAGTGTGGATCTCATTGTAAAGCTGTGATGAACTTCACTGTAATTCTATTTCAAGCGTTGTAGACTAGGTTGTTTAATAATGGTATGGTGTACCATTTGCTTGCATTTGCCTGACCAAAATTTGAGTAAAGAGGCAAAGGAAATGATAGGCCAGAGGATGTCACAAGGTATGAACCATTTTAGAAAATTAAAGAAAAGGCTACTCCGTGGTGCTCTGGGAGAGTGAAGACTAGAAAAAGAGCAGCTGAGCTAACTGTGCAAGCTGGACCAGCAATCCTGTTGCCCTGCAAGGGGGGTTTTCTGTCATCAAGAAAGGCGTTTATTGAAGAGGAATGATCTGCTCTGCTGCTTGGATATTTGGGTGTGCTTTGAAAAAGATACTCTATGATTCCCTTTGAATAGGTAAAGTCATCTTCTCCTGAGCTGACTTGGAAGGCATTTCCAGAGGTATGTAGAGAGACCAGATACGACACAAGGTCCTAAGCAATCACTCCCTTTGCAGGGCACAGGGAGAGGTGTATGCATGTGAAGAAATCATGACAAAAACACTCTAAGATCTGCTGATGATAAAAAGGACTCATCATCACAATATTACCAGATGCATAATATGGAGCATCACCTGGTTTTAATTGGCATAACTCAGGCATACTTTAACTGATTAAGATCTGTTGAAGTTCTGTTCCTAGGAACCTGCTAGGAAACCCCCCCCCCCTCCCAACATAAAACAGAAGTGAATCAGTTCATAGATTTCATAGACATTTGGGCTGGAAGAGACCCCGGAGGATCATCAAGTCCAGCCCCCTGCCCCAGGGGCAGGAAGTCAGCAGGGATCATAGGATCCCAGCAAGATAAGCACCCAAATGTGTCTTGAAGATGTTCAAAGTGGGTGCTTGAACCGCCTCTGGCATCAGTCTATTCCAAACCTTGGGGGCTCAGACAGTGAAGAAGTTTTTTCTTGTGTCCAGCCTGAATTGGTCATGACGGAGTTTGTGACTGTTCAATCTTGTCATCCTTTGGGGCGCTCTGGTGAACAGACATTCCCCCAGATCCTGATGAGCACCCCTGATAAACTTATAGGTGGCTACCAGATCACCCCTGAGCCTGTGCTTTTCCAGGCTGAAGAGCCCCCTGGATCTCAGCCTCTCATCATAAGGTCTGTTTTCCTGACCTCTGATCATGCGCGTGGCTCTCCTCTGCACCCTTGCAAGCTTCTCCACATCCTTTTTGAATTGTGGAGCCCAAAACTGGACACAGTACTCCAGCTGCTGCCTCACCAAGGCTGAGTACAATGGGGGAATGATGTCCCGGGATTTGCTTGAGAAGTATCTATGGATGCAAGCCAGTGTTTTCCTTGCTTTACTAGCTGCAGCATCACACTGAAGGTTCATGTTCATCTTGTGGTCAATCATGACCCCCAAGTCCCTTTCATCTGTAGTGCTGACCAGCGTAGGACTGCCAAGCCTATAAGGATGCTGCAGGTTTTTCCTCCCAAGGTGGAGAACCTTGCATTTTTTGGTGTTGAACACCATCAGGTTCTCATTCACCCATTTCATGAACCTGTCAAGATCTGCCTGGATCACCCTCCTGTCCTCAGGTGTGGATGCTTTACCCCAGAGTTTGGTGTCATTGGCAAACTTGGCTAGTTCACTTCTGACACTAATGTCCACATAATTGATGAAGATGTTAAATATTATAGGCCCTAGGACAGAGCCTTGAGGGACCCCACTGGGGGTCTGACTGCTAGGCACTTTGGCTGTCTAAACCATATTCAGTAAATCTTAGAAGCCTGCAAGACCAAGCCCCTAGTAGAAACATTACAGAGGACTAAATTTTCAGTGATCCCTTTCACATTTGCATGTTATAGAGCATTTCTGTATGCACCATTTGTTTCCTTTATCCATATCTATAGTAATTTGACAGAATTGTGGAAATCTTTTGGGGGAACTCTTTGCATCCTGTCACTGTAAAGCCATAAGTCCAACTGTACGGGCTTCTTGGGGACACAATAAACACTTATAATATATTAGTTTAATTATTAGAGTAATATAATAGTTAACAAAAAAGATGGATAAAAGTGCTTTTGTAAAAAAAGCAGTAAATTGAATCCAGGGACTCTCCAAGAGTCATTCCAAGTGATGTATGATGATCCCCATTGAGTATCTTCTGCTTTTAGTCCTGAAGGATATTGAGGCATTAGAATGTCAACTTCTCACTGATGAAGAACTATCTGCTGCCCTGCACCTTAGACTAATGCAGTTGTTTCTTGGGGGAAGACAGGAAAATTCCATATTGCAAATGAAAAAGGAAACCATTTTGACAGCGTGCTAATGTTAAAAACATCTTGCTATTTGAAAGTGCTCCATGGTTTGGAAGGTTAAAATTAGTCTTAACAGGAGGGGTGGAGTAGCAGAGTGACAACCAAATATGTTTACAGTCTCATATATACAATAATACAAGTAGAGACAATCAATGCTGTGAGGGGAAAGATAGACGTAGGTGGCAGTAAAGGTAAAAAGCTCTTTCCTTTTGAGCATCTCCAGGCTCTTTTGAATCATTAATACCCCCAAGAAAAATGTGAAGGTACACATTGGTAGTTAATGTTAAATCCATTTTACAGATGTGAAAACTAGCAAGTTATCATCAATAATGCAAGACCTTACTAACAAGGCCAAGATATATCTGTAAAAAGCAACCAATTAGCTGTAATTACTAAAACTTATTTACATAAATAAAACGTAATGTTCATTATCCGAGAAAAAAACTGGGAACAATTTGCTCCTTCTACTTTACTAAAATTGTGAAATAAAGTGAAACAAAAATGGAATGCATCTATCACATTAATTAATGAATGTTTCAAATCAATTTAACCTGGACTGTAATATATTTTCCTAATGACAAATCAATGTCAAAAATAATGAACGTGCTAACGATCAGGGTTTTTCCAAAGTCTCAGTTGTTAGTACAGTTGTATAGTTTGCCAGCCTCTGCATTATTTATTGGCTGCAAAAAGATTTATTAAAACAGTATTCAAAAAGTATCACGCTGTTCAGTACAGAACAGAACAATGCAGACCCATTCTTCCCTTAACCTTTCAACAGTTATATATTAGAGATATATGAGGAAGAAAAATTATTTGAGATGCTTTATTCAACCCTTTTATTCTCCCCAAAAAGTGAAGTGAAGAGTAAAATAAAAGTAAAAAAACAAAACAAAACACAAAACAAACAAAAAAACTGACACTACTTTCAGTGAGGATAAAAGTAAAGACTGCAAAGTGAATAAACATGCCATATTTTACCCCATTTAGGTTTGGCCACCATCATGACTATTTTACAACGTACTTACTAAACTAGCTTTTCTCTTTTGAGTCTGCAGTGAGGTTCATGAAAGAGCTCACGAGATTAACCTACTATATCACTCTGCTCTTGTCTGATACCATAGAGAAGGATGCACAAAATGCATTTGTGGGGTACTTATCTATATTGTGGTCACATGTAACTATGGCACTATTACGCTAGACCCCTAATGAGGCCATCCCTATTCAAAGCTTTTCTACAATTCAAATATATGAAAGGCAAAATGTGGATAAACAGATAATGGTGCATGGGATGAAATAATTTGATACCAGTCAACATGAAATCTAGTGGTCCATTAACTACCTGGCCATTGTAAGGTGCCAATCAATTACAAGACAGGAACTTGACTGATGAGGAAATCCATGGGGGAAAAAACTTTCACCATCCCCACCATGACTCCCTATGGGGACAGCTTCTGGTCAGTTTCTGGCTGGGGGGAATGCCCCTTTTCTCATTCCTCTCTTTCTTCCTTCTTGTGAAACACCAGTCCTGCATTCAACTGCAACAACCATTAGTGTCCTAACACTGTTAGGTTTTTTGTAGACATCACTGTAGAAAAAAATAGTTAGGAAGCATCTGAAGAGGGGCAGTGAGGTGATCTGGAGATCTTTAAAGAACTCCTCTCATATATAAGGGAGCATGTGTGCACATGTGTATGTAAAAATCACTTTTACACTTCTCATTCTCACATATGTTGTTATATATGCGTGTCTTGCATCAAACACAAACTATATGTTTTCATTTTTAATTCTTATCCTGCCCTGCCCTTCCCTTCTTCCCATTCCTACCTAAAAGTGATTATTGCAGCATGAAGTCAATGTACAACTTCCAAATACTCTCAAAAGAAATGATGGATTAGGGAGGGACAGGTTTTATAGAAATTAAAAATGAAGACTTATGGTTTGTTTGATGTAGGGGGAAAAAAGGGAAACCAGTGGAGAGAGAGGCAAAGGAGGAAGTGTGGGAGGAGGAATGTTTTGCTGAAGCCATGAGCCAGAAAGATGATACAGTAGTGCAAGAGTGATGTTGTAGCTGTGATGGTTCAGAAATTATGTGAGAGGCAAAGATTTCTTAGGCTGATATCTTTTATTGGACCAACTATGTAGTTGGGATACAGTTAGTGTTCTAGTGGTTGGGACTTTGTCCAACAGCAGTTGGTCCAATAAAAGATACCACTCTAAGCAATCCTTGCCTCTAGGAACATGATGTATATTACAGTATTCTGAGTGTGTGTGTATGTGTGTCTGCACACACACATATTCAGCAAGATGGGATTTTTTATGAGAAAAATACTATAGTAGTTGACGTGAAAAGTATAGGGCCTGGATGACAGATTTATATTTACATATGATGTATTTTTAAAGTAAACAAACATCAGTAACCAGCTTTGTTGCTACCATCCTAGTGACATATATACTATACAAGAGGAATACATTTGGTTGATTACAATTGTTTGGTTTAGAGAATGTTAGGGTACAGTGTAACCACTAGAAGGATTTTTTAATTCATGAGAATGCATTTTGAATAAGTTGCTACTGTGCAAAGAAAGCTGACTGAAATTCACAAAAAATGTACACACCATAGATGTGTTTTCACAGAGGCAACACTGGATCTGCCTAAGTTTCTTAAAATTCTACTCAAAGTATATTTATCATTTTTATTAGATGCTCATCCAAGACTCTATAATAATGCATATGAAGAATGCAAGAATAGTCTGTGCTGCTCTACTGAAATACAATGCCATGAAATGAGCATGGGGCTGCAATCTGGTTTAGGAAACTTGCATTCTCATTGAAATCAAGGAAGGTAAAATAGAATTTGGACACTTTTCTTGAAGTGTACAGAAAATGTGCCCCTTTTCTTTCCTTATGGAAATGGGGACCAATAGCACTGATTAGAGCTAAGCAAATTACATACACTATCTTTAATATAATTATTTGCCTATGTGCTGTAGTGCTGTAACACTTTTTCCCCTGAAGATGAACAGAGATTAAAAATACTGAATTCTGAGAGATTTGTGATGATGAGGAACATCCATTCACAAGGGGCTATGTTGAGGTTACAAAGCTAATTTAACTTGTGACCCAAGCCAGACTTTTGAACCCATGTTTACAGAGGTGAGGAACCAGGACATTAAACTTAAATCATTCAACCCTTCCACATGAACATAATGAATGTTTTTAATAAGATCTACAACACCATGGGGAAAACAGTTTAGGAAGAGCCCAAACCACTCCTTTAACGTTTAAAAGTTGATTAAATATTTAGAATAGTGCAAGACTGAAAAATCAGTAAGCTCCTCCCTATAACTTAACAGCAAATTCATTTATTCATTGTAGTCTATGAAAATTAATGACAATCTTTACCACTGGAAACTTATGACCCAAGTAAAATCCCTGGCTAAAAGAATAATTATTTTTACTACCTTTAATGTCCCATTTCCTTTAACAAGAGGGAGAAAAGGCAACAAAAAGCAAGGTGTACCAGCATCACCTATTAACAAAAAGAACAACATTTGAAAAAAAAACAAACCATACAATTAACCACTCTTTAGTAGTTAAAAAAAAAATAACCCCCTCATGGCATATATTCTCAAAATTCCTAAATAATTTGAGTAAAGGTTTTTGATGACTGATCTAACATAGCACTGGGCTCAGTTAAGTAGTCCTGCCCTATGAAATATGTAATAAATTTCCATTACTAAACTGAGGGCAGAATTTTGGTTATGAGCTATACTATTTTTATATTATGGCAGTATTTAGTGGTTTCAGTGTGACCAAAGATAATAAGTTCTAGTGGGGACCATTTTAGAGGGCTCAGTGTGAGCACCTTTTGGTGTTGATAGTTTCACAATAGGACATCTAAATGCCCTTTTAATTGCAGGGAAAGCCTAGCAGCTGGTCCCAGAGATTGGTCTCTGATTGGTTTCTGATAACATTATGTTTCATTTTACTGGTGAGTTTAGTTTCTGAGGTGACAAATACAGTTTTGTTGCTAATGTGGCATACTGTGCCTGAGAAGAAGAAAATAATCTCTAACGGAAAAGAAAAAGCAAGGGTCCCAGGGAAGCCAGGGGAACTGCAATGGCACAATAAAGACTCTTCAAAGCAGAGATGTCTACTGTGCTGGTTGGGATGTTAGCACTCTGATACCCTCCCCAACCTTGGAAAAGGCAACTGACCAAAGGAGGAGCTCCCTGAGGTGGGCATGCTATGGATAGCCAGGGGGAGACATGGACAAAGAGCCAGGGTCTTGAAGACAGAGGGTTGTCCCTCTAGAGCCACACCAGGACTTGCTTCAGGGGTCCTTCAGGCAGAAGATAGGAATTCCAAGGCAGAGTTTCCCTTGAAGGAGGTTGATCCATGACACCCAGTCAATACCATTGTTCAATAGTAAAAGGTCATTGTATTCTGAAGAGATTAAATAGACAGGACAGGGAATAGGAGAAAAAAAAGTTATTACTTTCATTTTACAGAAGGGAAAATGAGGCAGAAATTAAATCAAGTCCACAATCATGAAAGAAGCCTGTGCTATTCTAAGGAATGGGACTCAGATCTCCTTCTCCTCTAAAAATAGTTAGAAGCTAGAGAATTATTATCTTGAAAATATTTAGAAGAACTTTTTATTGAGGAAAGCTTGTAGAACTGAAATGTTAATACAGGGCATGTCTACATGTGCAAATACTAAGGGAAGTAGGAACAGATTTGCTGCTCATGGCAGCAGTCTGCTCCTGCCCCATGTTGCCCTGCTGCTGCCAGGGGGAGTCAGAGACTCTGGCTGCAGCTGCCTGTGGCTGGTGGCCATGTTTAAAAGGCAGCCCTGCATGCTGCTTCTGGGCCACCTGCTTCCCTGGCCCAGAGCAGTGTGCAAAGCATGTGGCAGCACACAGTGGTTCTGTCACTGCAGCCTCTGCCCACTGTGTCATGGCTGCTCCAGCCTCAGGCCCTGCCAGCAATGTATACTGCCCCAGGCTCCTGCTGGATACCGTGTTGGCCCTACTGGCCCTCTGTGGAGCACCACCATGCCACACAGCTACCTGGCCTGGCTCCCTGCAGCATCCCAGGCCCCCTGACACTGTGCCGCTGCTGCCTAAACCCCGGCAGGGATGCTGCTGCTGCTCTCCTGGACACTACTGCCAAGGCCATCCGTGCCCTCCTGGGGCTCCCGCCCCACCATCTCTGAGCCTGCCCAGCCAGCCAGAACTGATGGCTGCACATTGTCCAGACCACCTGGGTGGCCACAGTGGTGTGGTGTCTGGCTGCCCGGGCAGGGGCCCTCTCCAGGAAGAAGCTGGTGCTGCTGGCAGCTGATGGTGCCATGGCCTGCATGGCCTCATGGGTGGGGCTGAGCATGTGGAACTGGTGGGGCAGGTGCTGGCCTGGTGTCCCAGAGCTGCTAGAGGAGGCTAGGGGCAGGGATCTTGGCAGGACAGGTTGCTGGTGGGCCAAGGGGTCCTCCCCCAGCAATGTGTCACCACAGGTGTCAGGCTGCAGCAGAGGCACAGGCAGGGTGCCTGTGCTAGCCTAGACAGCACAGCTCAGGCCAGGGTCCTAGGGTGTGAGGATGTCAAACAGCAACTACATAAAGGGCATGGACTTCTGGGCAGCCCAACTGGTGGTTGTAGTTGTGGTTGGTGATCATGACCCGCTGTGCCCACAAGGCCTTGACCTTTATGCCAGACTAGCTCACCAACCGGTCATGCCCACATTCAACATATGGCCTGACAGCCCCTCATAGCATTGGAGTGCCCGCTCCACACAAACTGGGTGAGGACCTCAGCCTCACTCCACAGCACAACGAGGTCCATGGTCTCCTTCTGGGACCAGTTGGAGCCCTGGGAGGCAGCATGTGGTATTGGCTCCCTTAATGGCTTGCTGGAGCTCTGCATGGCAGTTCTGGTGCTGGTGGGCCTGGCCAGCTGCTTGCAGCACCCAGCACAGTGAGATGACACAGGCCTGGCAGCTGCGCAGCACCACAGTGGCAGGGAGTAGTGCCAGGGCCTGAGCAGGCTGCTGCAGCTTTCCAGGGGCTCCTCTGGGACACACGGTGGCCCATGTCTAGCTGCAGTTGGCCCTGCCCTCAGCGTCTTTGCAGGCTTTTAAGGGCCTGGGGCTGGGGCACGCAGAGTCACCACAGCCCTGGGGCTGGAGAAACTCCTGGCCTCAGGGCACTGGGGCTGAGCTCAGGGTGGCCCCCTGGTAGTGGGGCTGACTGAGAGCAAATTTGCTCCCAGTCAATACAGGTGCTTTACACTGCACTGTAAATAATCATGAGTAAATTTGCTACTTGTATTCACAAGTAGCAAATTTACTCATGTTTAAAGCAAATTACTGCACAGTAAGCATCTGCACATGTAGAAATGTAACAGGAAAACATGGAGTCAGGCTTAAGAAAAAAAAAAAACATCTATAACAGAACAGTCCTGTCTTCTATTTTTCTTAGCAACTCTTTTGTCTTTGGGAGGTCAGCTTTTAAAAAGGACTAAGCTGTAGCTACATTTGAGATGATTATTGCCTATTTGCTTGTTTTAATATTTTCAAAGAAAAGAAGGGAGGGAATTTTATAATACCAAACATGACCATCGTCTTTGGATTAAATTGCTATTGAAGTATTAAAAGACAAAGCTACATTTTATAATATAGCAAGGTGGTTTGAGCAAGAATCAATCACACAAGAATTAATAGCAATTTGGTATAAAAGCATTACAAGCAATTTAATAGGTAGATAGCAGCAGATGACCTCCAGGTCTGGAACATTATCTCATGATACCTCTTCATTAGACCTGGCTAAATCTCAGAATTTCCAAACTGTGAGAAATGTAGACACTTCAAAAATAAATTTCATTCCAGTTCAGAATGTAACCAAATCTTTCAACATTTTCTGTGAAACAAATTCTGAAAAACTCTGCTCTGGAGGCATGCATATATGGTGCCTGAAAGATAAAATATGCTCCCAGAGCTGCTGTGTGAAACATGTCAGCAATTCTCATTAGTTTTATGCTACTATTCAAGTTGTGGGCAGTAAGAATGAAAATGATCAACATGATTTCTCTTGACAGATGCCAGGGTTTCTGGACTCCTAGGCTACCTTTCACTGTAGGCTACCCAACTCTCAGGGCAACTGGTTTCCAGAGCTATAGAAATCAGACTGCTCATAGAGTCTCCTGACAAAGGGGTCTGGTAGACTTGAAGTTCCAAGTTCACCTGGCAGGATTGTCCCACTGCTAGGGACCCAAAAATCCTGCCCCAGAACTCCAAGATCTGCAGCACAGAGCTCCCTAGTCTTGGCCCCAGAGCACCCTGAGTCACAAGGATGCCATGGACTCTGAAATTAATTCAACCAACTAGAATATCTAATAGAAAACAAAATAGGTTTTTCTAGTACTAGCTGAAACTTCATCAAAACCTGCACATTTTTATGAAATATTCAGATTTCAGTGAATGAGGATATTCTGATGTTTATGAGGTGTCTGAAAACTTTCAACTAGCTATATTCATATTAATGATAATCATAAATAAATAAAAATATGGTATATCCAAAGACTAATTCTGTTCCTATTCATAAAGTTCTTATACAAAGCTTAAAACAGTGTGATCTTCTACTATTCTTTAGAGTAAAAGAAAAGTAAGGAGTAGAAATCTAAAGCACTTCGAGTTGAATTGCTTATTCATTTTGTGATTTTAAGTAAGTAATTAACCTCTTTGTGTCTCAGTCTCCCTAACTGTACAATTAATTAAAATACGACTTCAATGGAAAAAAAGACACGCTGCCTCATAAGAGAGATTCTCATTATGTTATGTTCTTTCTTCAAAGATAAGATCTCTTGGGCCAATTCATGAAATAAACAATTACCTTAGTTTTACTAGCAAACATCTTTTATCCCCTTGGAATAAACAATTAAAGTATTTTGGTCAACTATTCTAGGTATAAAACTTGAGTATGGTTCAAAGTCCTGTAAAGTAAGAGATTGTTGCTAGCCATCTTTACATATAGCACAGGGCAAGCAAACTGTTCGCCATGAATTATACTACTTCGCCATAGTCTTTGACTTTACGTACTTAGTTACAATTTACCATCTGTACTATGCATGTTAATAGCTAGTTGCTAGTATTCATACATACAGAAAACCACATCCATCTGCTGTGTAGTTAGGCCACACATAACTCAATCCCACCTTTAGACAAAACAACTGCTGTTTACTCACAGGCTGACAATGAAATTAAGTGATTGATGACATGCAGCTACCATCTAGCACTCAACCAAATGTGCTATTAGCATTTAGCCTTCACCTGTTCCAGGCATAAAACAAAATGGGCTTTTTCAAAGTAATTATTTATAAAGAAGAAAAAAGTTTGACAATTTGCCGAAGCATGGGGCACTGGTGTCTTCAAGTAACCAAAAACAGAACGACAGTGCTGTTTTCATTTTGACTTGCCTTTATTTTTTAGTTCCCAATTTAGGGTGCACTAAAATTTCTTTATATATTTTAAGTTAAGCATTTACCAGTATGAAAATCTTTCTGACTGGTAGATGGTATTTCTTGAAAATAATTTAGAAAATTTTTCAAATTGTAAACTTCAAATTTTCCCTTATAGTATTAATTATTATAAGTTTGATATTGATGGAAACCAACTCACATTCTAAACCCTTGGAATCAAATAAAGGCTCTCTAAGGTTTCAATCCATTCTTGGAAAGCAATCAAAGGCCTCTTTTCCATAAGATTGTTATTTATAGAAAAGCATGTGATTGTTATATTGAAGTGTGCACTCTATGTGTAAAAAGGTGTTTATGGGGTTTAGTACAGTATAGTTAATACCCAAGCAATACCAAGCCCTTTTATAATAGAGAACCCTTACTGAGAGGATATATATTGTACTTTTCTTCAAGCACACAGCATACAATTACATTGGCTGGTGGTCTATAATATAAACCTGAGTTGTGTTAGCTTCAAGCTCATAGGTCTGCCTTCTCACTTAAAAATACAGTAAGACTTTTGTACTTTGTTGAAAACAAACAGTAATGTTTGAGAAATATATGTCTTCACCAGTTCTAGTTAATATATATTAAAAGAGAGCATAGTATGAAAGCAATGCTACACTATTCACAAAACAGCATGTTCGTATCATAGTGTGACTGTTATATATTAGTATTTTATTACCATTGTCCAAGAGAAGAAAAGGATGCAGAAAGCAAGGTGAAAGCAACCTTCACCACAAAAAGAGAGGGTAAAATAAGTATATGGTTAAGATGCTAAAGTTACACCAAGAACAAATTTAGCCTAAAAAATGTATCCATGTAAACTGTTATCTAGCTAGACATATATGCAAGTGCATAACTTTAAACATTTCAGTATTTCTATTAAAGTTGATAGGCCTTCAAAACACAATAAAAATCCAGCTATGAGGTTTGAAAACAATATTCATAAACATTCTGCAAACAGAAAGAGAAGTTAGCTCCACATGGCATATGGCATAAACCAAGTTGTTTTACTGTAAGGACTAGTATTATTTCTACTGAATTCAAAATTCTCAGTGACTAATGGGAGATATACACATGACTGAGGACAAAATATGGCCCTATTTATTTATGCCATTTTTGGATGTATGGGAAAAGCAGAAAAGAAAAGAGAAACTTTTTTGCTGAATGCAAAAAAACCCCCCTAAATAAAAAATAATAATATAAAAATCCGGCAAGTCTTATTAAGATAAAATCCCAGTAAGCCAGTGGGGGTTCTCCCTGTGTAAAGACTGGAGGTAAAATACAATTAAGTTACCTCTTGACCCCTAGTCCCTCCGAAAGTCAATCTGCGCTGCACTCCAAAGTTACTTAAATATTTTTTTAAATACTGTCTTGTTTGGATAAGTTGGCCTTGCATATACGTTGATCCCATAATTTTCATGTTCAGTTTTAGGTAAAACAGTTCCTCCACTTACATATAAGTAGATAACCACAATAAAGACCCAGTACTGCCACAGCATTTCAAAAATTCCACCAGGAAAAAATAACCAAGGAAAGAACCCAAAGGTTTAAAGTACTAAAAATACTAAAATAAAAAATACACTGAAAAAATCCAGACTGGGTGCATCTGCACAAGATGCTAATTGCACAGTAGTCTAATAATACCGTGTAGTAGCACATCACAGCATGGACAGTGCTAATACGCTACTGTACATTATTATTAGGCTACTGTGCAGTAGTGTCACCTAAAAGACATTCATTAGTGCTAGTACACAGTAACTGAAGTTACTTGATTATACAAGTACTAAATTAAATGTGCATTAACCACTGCACATTAATGAACATGTAGACTTGTTCACTGGTATTTTTTTTGTGTTCACAAAATTCTGCAAGTACAAAAGACAAGACTGTATTTTAAGTTAATCCTGCACACATGTTGAGTGCAATTTCATGGTTCTTTTGGAAGAGACTTAATCAGAACAATACAGAAATATCCTTGGCCAAATCTCACCTGAATTGTCCCTCCCTTGGCATTTATAAAACTGCTTACCAGTTAGGCACCTATGTCTAATTGTCCTTCTCTAATTGTTTGAGCAAACCAAGTATAGATTTCACTTCAGATTGCCACTACAGCCCCAGTTCAGCAAGTACTTAAGCACATGCACAGCTTTTATGAGCACCCTCATTAGTCCATTGGGATTATGTTTGACTAGGTATAGACATTACAATTAATGCGTTTTAAGCACTCAGAAAGTGCTTTACAGCCATAATAGAACAGACGTTCATGGTACATAAAGCACTTAAAAAGAGGTGGACCATACTCTACATTATCCCTGGATGGATGTGTACTAATTTAAAGTGCTTTCTGTTAAAGCAATTTATCAAACTTCTGTGTCAGTTCCCATCAAGGGTTAACTTATAGCATGGTCACCATCTTCCTGGGGGATTGCAAAGGGCTGTGCTCTAGCCTTTGGAAGAGCTTGTTTGCTCTGTCTGAGCCTGGGCAAGCCCCATGCCCCGAGCTGTCACTGACCCAAGTCCCAACCTAGTACACAGCCTGGTAAAAAGGGATGGGGAGGGGAAGGGGGTTCCTGTCCCTGCAGCTGCCTCAGCCTTGCAGCATGCCAAAGCCCATCTGGGAGTGGTAGGGGATGGAGGGGGGGCTGTGGGGGAAGGAGTCCAGGGTCTCTCTTGGCAGCTGCCCTGACCAGGCTGCAGTGCACCATTGCTTGGCTAGGGGAGAGGGGAGGCTGTAGGGAAAGAGTTCTGGGGTCTGTGTCCCTGAAGTAGCCCCAGCTGGACAATGCCATGCTGCAGGTGCTGGCTGCAGCTGGCAAGTGGTTGGTGGGGGTGAGGAAAAGGAGCCCCTCCCCACATGAACCTGGACTGCCCCTCCAAGCCAGGAAGCTGGGGGAGGGGGAGCTCTGTTCCCACCCTCTTCCCCCACAGCTGCTGCTGACAGTTGCCAGCTGGAAGGGGGACAGGGCTGGGGAAGTGAAGTGTGATAACTTTCAGCCAGGGGCTTTTTGAACATGTTTATTTAGCCTATATGACTAGGGTTAAGCATATGTTTAAGTGCTTTGCTGAATTGGGGCCTATATATGAGAAGCAGCAGGTAAGAACTAGGCCTGTACAAATAGGGAAGTATTTGATTCAGATTTGGATTTGGCCAATTCAGAGGACAGTGATTCAATCTGGTGATTCAAATCACTATCCCCATTCAATTTGGCCAAATCAGAATTGGATATTTGGCACTGATTCAGACATTCAGATTGGCCAGGGAGAGGCAGGCACAGCAGGGCAGCTGTAGGTTCTCCCATGGCTTCTCCAGTTGTTTCCTGCCTCTCCCCAGGTGGGGGGAGCTGTGGGAGAACCCCCATGGCTGCCCTGCCCGGGCCCATCCCCCACCCATCTCCAGCCTCCCAGCACTGAAAAAAAAAAAAAGAAACCAAAAAAACAAAGCCCCACGCTCATCTGCTGTAGCAGCAGTGATCAGGGCCTCTGAGGGCTCATGGCAGAGTCCCCCTATGCAGTGCAGAGCAGTGGGGATCATCCCCCACCTGGCACCCATGTGGCACCTGCCCCATGGCGTGAGTGCAGTGTGGCTTGGTAGGGTGCTGTGCACAGTCTGGGATCTCGTATGGATCTACCTGTCAGCTGGAGCCTGGCACCACTCTGCACGCTGTCTGGGAACAGGGTCTGCTGGGGCTGTGCCCTGCCAGGCTGCGCTGCACCTGCGCTATGAGGTGGAGGAGCCACAGGAGAACCTGCAGCCATCTGGCTGTGCCTGCCTCTCCCCAGCTGATCCAAATCAATTCAGAGGCTTCAGATTTGATTTGGATCTTTTAATGGCTCTCTCGATTTGATTTAGATTTGGCTGCTGAATCAGGCTGAATCTCCTCTGAATTGAATCGCTGACCACAGCTTTGCACAACCCTACTAACATCCTCTTCTGATTTAGCCAATTTGTAATTTTCATTCTTTTGGGCCTGTATGCACATAGTATAGAGAAAAGTTGTATATACATGAAAATGTAAGAGTCAGATAGCACTATTTCATAGCTATTGGATAGATCACTAAGAAAATGCGCATCTTCAAATTAAAAGAAAACAACTAATGAATAGGACTGTCTACTACAGCCACTTTTGTCCTTCCTTTCAGAGATACTTCAAGTTAATTAATTTAGCCAACCTGAGTTCAAGAAGCACTGTAGCTGTTGCATGACCTCATAGCAGTCCACATACAGGCAAAACTACCATTTACTATTCAAACACTCCTTAAGTAACAAAAGAATGTCTCTATTGAATGATGCTCAAAGCTTCTGGAAAAAAGTCCAGTGTTTGCCTGCATGCATGCATGCACATGTGTGCACATGCACACACAATTTTCTTACTATTGCAGCAACCAAAATAAGCAAATATAATGTACAATAAATAAATCAATATTTAGCTGAACAGAGGGCTAGAAAAAATGGAAGAGCAAGTATAAACAACCTCACAATCCAACAATTAAGTCAAAGTGAAATATAGATTTAACATCTAATTACAAGAAAAACTGTGAAGTATGTTATAAAGTCAAATGTTTGCACAGAAACATTTTTGCTAGAAAGCAAAGTGGTAGCTCATTTGCATGTTTCTTTTTGTTAGCACACAAAAGAGTCAAACTGCTAAAATTAAGATAGTAAGTTGTTTGAAAACCTCATTTTAAGCAAAATAAACCAAGCTGAAAGCAGTGATTTTATATATTCCTGATTTTTGGAGAGTGCATCCAAAACGGCTGTCTGAAACACAGCCCTGATTCATTAAATACTAATTTTGATTTGTCACAAACTTTTCTCTGTTTGGGCTTGATCCCACAGGATGTTAAAGCTTCTGTTCCCAAACCATGTAAGCACACAATTCATTTTACGCATATAAATATAGTAAAGCAGGTGCTTTAGTTTCTTGGTGAATCAGGGTATATATGAGTACACACACACACACACACACACACACACACACACACACACATATATATATATATATATATATATATATATGAGTATTCAACACCTTGTAGGACTGAGAGGAGCTCCCCCTCCCACCCTCCACCCCCCAAATTTGCTTCTCTACTCTTGTGATTTATTAGATTTCCAACTGCACATCGAGGTATAAGTAATTTACACTGATCTGCCACAGTGGGAGGAGGTCTATATGCTTGCCTTGCTTAGAAATAGGGATTAGGAAATATTGGGAACTTCCAGTATAGCCTTTGACCATTGCTCCTTCTTTTCTCGTATGGTATGCCATCAGATAGCAAGCTTTTAAAGACTAGTAATTGTGAACACTTATTTTTTCTTAGTCACCATCTAAAATATATCAGATTGTGAGTTTTCAGATAGGGAGGTTGTTTGTTAGAGGGATGCTTTCTAGCTTGCAATATTCTTCCTGTCTAAATATTCATACTTTATTTGGCCCTTAATTTTACAAAGAATTTTCCAAACAGCACCTTCCTCTTTTGCAATAAGAAAACCACATGGCAATTCCTTGGAAAAGAGAAAGCCTCTGGTATTTACCCCAGATTCATGATAATCCATATTTAGTGCCATAAACATCACAAACTGGATTGAATATCAGTCCTAAAATGATGGGGTATGGGACACCACAGAAGTACTGAGGGGGGTGGGATGGAAGTCACAAACAAGTGCTTGATTCACTTCTGTTGATAGGAAAAAATGTGAATTACATTATCCCACAGGTGTATATAGACCAAATGGATTTAATCAGAGGGGAGCAGTTGTATTGCAATGGGGAGTTCACTAGAGAAGTAGATACCTCGGTGGCCTAGGGTTAGATAGGCAAGTGCTGAATTGCTTTTGGGTATCTGAGCCTGTGCTAACACAATTTGCAGGGGAGACAGGTTTCTGGTAGATTTTCCAATGCTAGGGGAAGAATCAAAAACAAGTTTTCTAACAAACCAATCAAATCTTATAAGCAATCAACTACAATGGGTTATGAAATCATATAAGCAAAGAAACTATTCATACCAAATGACTGAAGATTATACTGTTACACAGCAGACCTAACCTGGATAATAATCATCAGCAAATTACATATATTTACAAAAAGAAGTCTGTAAATAGTTAAAAATATTTCACATCAGAGCTCAGAATAAATGGACTGAGTGACATCAGATGAAGTATACATATCCAGCACGCTGATATTGTACACAACTTAAGCCATGTGTTTGTACAGGAGAATACATTAAACCCCATCTGTTTTAACAATTTTTAATGTTATAAATTAAGAAAACATCAAAAATGTCAGGAGACAGCAACCACTTATTTGTTGTCTTTCAGCTCTATATTTATTAGACAAGTTTGTTATCAAACTATTCCTCTGAACATGAAAAGAACAGCAGGCCTTCTGGAAGGCCAGATGGCTGCTGTGGTTTCGAAACATGTTCTGGAAGGGTTATATAGTTTACATTTTTCTTTTTTCATAAAGAATTGTGTGGGATGTGGCATGGTTCTCACAGACACAAAACTCCTGCAAAAAAGTCAAAGGGGAGGAGAGGGGACTACTTGATGATACAAAAAAGAGAATAAAAATTATCTGTGTCAGTAAATCTAGAAAAACTTCTTCTAAAAAAAGAAAAGAAAGGAAAATGTTTAGATAATGGGGAAGAAAATATATGTAGTAAAAAGGAAGAAAAACATAGGAACAGTGGATTTTAAACCTGTTCCTTAGGTTAGGTACTGCATGTAGACTGCACGACACCCAACACAAATGGCACCCAAAATTGATTGGTTTCTTTGTGCTGAAATAATCTAAAAGGGGAATAGAAACAACTGAGGCAAGTTGGGATAAAAGTGTTTAATAGGACAGGTGGCAAAGGGCTAAATGGGCAAGCAAGATGCACAGTGGAAAATGTAACAAGTCAACATGCTGACCCCAAATCATAGTCATATTCTGACAGGAAAGTCTCATAATTTGTCTCCATTGCTGGAGCCAAGGCTACTAGAAGGAAAAAAACATTAAAAGGCCCCATAAAGCCCATATTAAAGGCAAAAGAAAGAAAATCCTCAATGTCACTGGAATATAGGAGGCATGTTTAGTAGAATCACCACATTAAATTTGAAGAGTGATAGACAAATCAAATTTAAATGAGATACAGATCTCCAAAAATGGCACAGAGACCTTTCAGTTATTGTTGAGAAATATTTTGTACATGAAACAATCTAAAATCAGGGTTGCTGAAAATACATTATTTTCTATCACAGTCCTGCATTTTCTGTTTCAACCTGGCACTGTTTTTTGCCCTAGAAGAAACATTTCCTGGAATGTTATCATTCTTTTGCAAAGTAAGAAATATTTGGCTCCAGAGGTGATGTGCTTCCTTACTGCGAAAAACTCCTTACAGGGGATGTGATTCTGAAATTGAGGCACACGTAGAGAGGGGGGTGTTTATGAATTCTGTGGATAGTCCTGAATCTTCTTTTGACAGAAAAAGCAGTTTTGTGACAGGTCATCTCTACTTCAAAAGATACAAAGAAACATTTCTGACTAAATGAAATTTCATAAAAAAAAATTGATTTCATGAAAACCAAACATTTTGCAAAGGCTGTTTGACAAAAACTTCATTCAAGTTTTGTTCAAGCACAGATTTAAGTTCCTGCTCTACCTGACCTAGAATGAAAAAAACTCTGCTTTAAATAACATAGAGGACCTGAATCTGAGTGCCTCACATTTTGAGTGTATTAACCACCATACCACCCCCCCCCCCCCCTGCACCTTCTTCAAAAGAGCAGGATTCATTAAAAAACCAAAAACTAAATGAAATCAAAAACAAGCATTTTAACACTAATGCGTTTTCCACAAATGTTGAAAAGGTTACGCTCCTATGCCACGGCAGACCAAAAAAACCCCTCAACACCTAAAAAATTGCTGTAAAATGGAACTGTTGTCTTCTGGCCAATTATAATCCCAAAAATGTTGTGGGAAGAATTCAGAAAGGTTAAACACATATTTTTTTGGTATGGAAAGTAAAGAAAGCAATGACTGATACAAAGAAAATAACCACTTATAACTCCTCCTCTCTCTGCTCCAATGCCACTGATTTCCTCAGAAGCATTTTTTTCACTGAAGGATTTTTTCCCTTAGAGAAGCTGGATGATATCATTGAATTTATATCTTAAGGATTTTTTTTTTTTTTTTTTTTTTGGAGAAGTGAGAATCGCCACAAATAATCTCTCATCCTGGAGAAACTGTCCCTGAAAATTTTGTCATTAGTGAAGAATAACCTAAACTAAGAAAGGAATGAAAGATAGAAAGATTTCCATGTCTAGGAGTGTTCATTTTCTTTTTGCCACACCTTTTCAGCTTAATAAAGAACTCAAGGAAAGGACATGAGTATGGTACTTGAGAATCTGCCTAAGGAATGCTTTTATCAGTGAAATTCAAGATGTGAGCAGGATTTCTCTTTCCAGCTATGTGAGAGGCAAGGATTTCTTAGGGTGATATCTTTTATTGCACCAACTATATAGCTGGGATAAAGCTAGACAAGCTTTTGAATGCAAGACATTCTTCTTTAGGTCTCTTTCCAGACATGTAGAAATTCATCTGCAGTTTCATCACCCATGTGATGTATTTTTTTCCCCTCAAAAAATTATTTTAAACTCTGTCTAGGTTTTTTCACTACTTCTTTCCTTACGCAGAATATGCACTACCTATATAATAAAATAGAGACTGGATGAACAATTTACCATGCAATTTTTATCACCTCATTGGCACTCTACCTACTAATCCATCTCACCAATGTAGCATTTTAAACCTCTGAACAAAGTCGTTTTTATTTTAGCTTTCTTTCACATTTTTATTTTAGCTTTCTTTTGCATTTCTTTAGAGAAATATTTTCTTTTACCTCTACTTTCTGTCATATGAATATTTTCCATCAAAAACTGTAACAGCCTAATATCCTGAAAACATTCAGATCTCTTGATCCATAGAAATTGGAAATGTTAATATAAAAAAACCTGAGAAATAGAAGCTTCATACCAATAAAAATAACCACTACCTTCCTGATAAACAGTTCTGGGATGCTCCTAATCTAGGAGAGCTCTAAGACACTAGGCATTAAAGCACTGACATTTTAACGTTCAGAAAATGATTTCTGGCAATTTTGTAAGAATTTTCTAGTTTATGTGTTACACTTTTTCCTTTCCCTGTACAGCTGGAGTCATTTTTCTGCCAATAAGATATTTAGTACTTCAGCCAGTTCTAGAGTATCCTGGACACCAAGACACTTCAAAGAGCACAATGGCTACAGATGTGAATTTGACTCAGTGTTGGACACAAAAGTTGAAGGGGATAGCTCCTTGAATTCACACACAAAGAGATAGCTTAGCCTAGCATATAACATATATTTGTAAATGTCAAAATACAGAGAGATAATTACTAGATAGGGTGTAGACAGATGATGGTTATACCATTTTAAAAGGAACGGGGGATTTACTACAATTCAGCTGACTCTAGTGTAATTGTTTTGTCTGTCTGCTCCTTTCCTTCAGAGTAAGTGGAAATTAAACCAGTACAACTTGTACCTGAATGAAACAGAGTTAGTTACCACAATTTACTTTAGCTACTATGGGGCACAAACAGACACATAACACAGTTGCAGTGGATCAGCTAATGAACATTCACAAACAGAAAGTTCCTCCCCTTTACAACTATGTAACTGTTCATCTGCCTATGCCCCCTGTTGCAAAGATGTTATTGGTACAAGTTTGGGACAGTGACCCCCCCCCCCACACACACACAGGGAGTAAACACATATATATATTACACAGGATTCCCAAAATGACTGTCAAGAAAGCCTTCATACTCTGAAAAGCCATCCTCTATTCCATAACCTGAAAAATTACTTGAAACAGGTTCAGATTTGCATATTTCAGGTTCAGATTTAACTACAGTATAACCTCATGAGTCATGCTCGGGACCGAGCACCTGGTGGTGTAAATGTGAAAATTCCGGATTTTTGAAACCAGAGTGGTGGCCGGTCCCAGAGTGAGGGGGTGGGTGGGAAGGGGGGGGGGGGGGGCGGTAATGGTGGCTGATCCTGGAGCAGCGGCCACAAGTAAAGCAATGGTGTGGGGTGTTGGATGGTGGCGACAGCTGCCGTGTGCAAGCTTCCACTTCCACTGCTCCAGTATCATCCGTCACTACTCCCCGATGGAGTGTGGTTTTAAAAAGTGTTGGATTTTTGATAATTCTGGATTATTGATATCCAGATTTATGAGATTATACTGTATATAGTCTATGCTGTAAAAAATTGAATCCATTTCAATTCAGTGAGTCAAAACATCTTGCTTCAAAACCCATTTTTCAAATCCAAAGAATTTTTAGCAAAACCAACCCATTTTATAAAGTGTTTCAGTCTCAACAGACCTGCACATTTCACTGGAAAATGGTTGCATCAATGTTCTTCTATTCAAACACCAAAACACAATCTGATCTTCTGGACAAAGTGTATTAAAACTATTCAGAGATGTAGACAGTTGTGATGTGGCTCCTGTATTCATGAATTTCAATCCCTAAGTTCATGATATGGGTAAATTAATTTTGCCACACTGCCCCGTTTCACATCTTCAGTACACAAAGCACTATAATGGAATATCTGACACTAAGAGTTAAGCATCTCAGGCAAGACAACCTCAGTTCAGGGGTCATATGTATTAGACATAAGAATCAGAATAACTGAATTAATCAGTCTTTCAATATCTATGCATTACTGGTTGGATCCAGCAAAAACAGAAATTCTTTATAATACTCTATGCCCTCTTAACTAGGATGGGAGAGGGCGGGGGTTGGATTCTTTCTACTGACTGTAAGTGTAATATTTTAGAAAAACAGGTTCTTAATATTCTTAGCCATACTCATGGAGATTAAAAGAACCTTAGCAAGAAAAGCTTTGATGAAGTAATGAGAAATAACCAAAGCAATAACAAGACAGCTTTATGCTATGTTTATCAACTAATATGGTACATTATTTTGGAAATTCAAGACTTGATTGGAACTTGCATAGCTGACAAGGTTCTTGTCCATTGATCTAACACCTGTTTTCAAGTAATAACATTGCTGTGTTTTGAATACATGTTGTACATATATTTAGTTATAATATAGTCAAAGAACTATTTTTAACCAAACCTTACCAAAAAAACCCATAATACTCTGGTATACAGAATTTCACCTGGTAATAAACATAACAAAACAAGCAATTGTGAGAAGGAGCATAGGAGAATGAATGACTTCTGCTCAATTTAAATGTTTGATCCAGATGTTCTATAAAAACCCTTAGATCCAAAAAAGATCTTTAATGACACTGCATTTTTCCTTATCATCTCTTTCCTTTTGCAATATAGGAGGATGTTTTAGGAAAAATTCACTTATTATTTTGCTTCAAATTAGCATTTAATGAATTGTGAGTTCTGTATTCTAGTATTCATGGCATACTTGGAGAGCTCAAGCAAAACTACATTTTCTTCAGCCAAAACATATCTTTTATTGATACTATGTCTGTGATAATGATGCAGGTGAATTTTATCATTCCCTTCACCCTACTGGTAATGAACAAATTCACTGCTTATTACTCTGGACTTGATCTCTGGCAAAACACTACTGGAACAAACAATTTGATTTGTCAACACCTTTACAAGGACTCCTCAATCAATGTCACAAATCCAAATTTAAACAGCAAAGTACATTTGACTGCAAGACCCCAGACTGATTAGAGCTCCGAGTTCAGTGAATTGCACCAGACAGGACAGCAATCAGATTATTAACTCCACTTGAAAATACTCTCTGTTGCCCAGGATTAGCATGCATATTTTGATATAGATCGATAAGCAATCTCCTTTCTATAAGAAATGCCTGCAACATTCATTTGGCTGATCAAAGGTATATATCAGCTTGTTGTGACAGCTAGCTATTGTTTTCCGCTTTCTTTACAGGAGAGTCTCTATTAAAAAAAAATCTCTGGCTCCCTTTCACCTAATAGTGGAAGCCAACTGAGAGTCACAGAATTCCATCTACTTCTCAATATCGAAACACAATTAGTACAGAAGGGACTTCTTGCCTCTTTTGAGCTAACTTAACCTATTTCCACTTCTTTATTCTTTCCAACACCCCCCACCCCAAGAAATGGAAATGAATCTTTTCATGGTATGCTCCATCCTACCAAAAATGCAATTAGTAAGCTACAGAACTGAACTTTTTTGCATTGTGTAAACTTGGTAGTTTACTCAGTAATAGTTGCTGAGACAGCAATAGAATTGGGATATTGCATTTTATCCCAAGAAACTAAGAATAGAAAGAGCCAGGGGCACAATGTACTGAACTGGTGCCTGGGACAAACCTGGGACTGGAGGGGAGTGCAGGTTCCAAGAGTCAGGGTACAGGGAGGGGCAAGCGAGCAGCAGTTTTACCCAGCTGGGATCTTCTAAGCAGTCCTGACTGAGCTGATGCCATTTGTTCTCCGTCTGTCCTAGGTGTTGCTCTTAAAGTTTTGAAGTTCCCAAGCCAGCAATGCTGCTGGGAGTGGACCCTGTATGGGTAGAGGGTGATCCCTCCTAACTTTGCACCAAATGTGGGTCTTCTCTTGTCCACATCTAGTTAGGCTACTGGAAAGAGACATCGCTTCTTATTTATTTTATTTCATTTTATTTGTGTGTTCACTATATGGACTTATAGTTAGATCATAGCTAATTTAAATCATGTCCTAGAGCAGCGGTTCTGAACTGGGGGTACGTGAAGCCTCATTAGGGGGTACATGAGATATATTTCATACATCATCTAACACAGTTCAAAGGGCCTAAAAAAAGTCTTGACAATTTGCAATTGCTGGGGTTTTACTGCCATAAAACGTGCATACGTGTGGAAACTAGATATCCTACTCCTGCTCCATGCCTCAACCTCACACCGGAAATGTTGCTTCAAAGAGCCATCACACCTGAACACCCTCAGTCATGTAGAGTCAGTCTTTAAACACAGTTGTGTGTTGAATGTTGTTGCATTTGCATTTGAGTTTTTTACGTCAGTTTTCTTATACATGTGGCGGTTCCATGCAAGTAACAGTATACATCTGCTTTTTCCTTTCATTTTGTTAAGTACCTATGTTCAATTTTACATTATTACCAACCTATGATGTATATTTAATTTTTTTTTTTACTTTGTACTATTTTTCAAAGATTGAATTCTTGCTTCACCCATCGATTTATCATGTCAAAGAAGTGTTATTACCAGGATTCGTATGTGCAGCCATTCGTATGGCTTTACGTTCATGCTTGATACAGATGATTTGCAAAAGTCACAATGCTTCCTTTGCTCAAAAGGTACTTTGCAATGGATATATGAAGTCATCTAAACTTAAAGAGTACCTTCAGACTCTTCACCCTGAGAATGCTAAAGACCCAGAAGCTTTATTTATCAAGCAAGCAAAATTTGAAACAAGGGGCACACTGTCCAATCATGGATTTATTCCCAAGAAGAAGCCAGTGGTGGAGGCAAGTTACCGCATGACATTAAGGATCGCCATAGAAAAAAGGTTGCATACCATTGCAGAGACCCTGGTGAAACTGTCTGCCATGGAAGTGGCTGAGCTGATGTGTGGTAAAGATGCAAAACTAAAAATAGCACAGATCCCATTGTCAAACGATACCATTCACAACTGAATCAAGGACAGGTCAGAAGACATACGCAAACAAGTAGTGGAGCAAATCAAGAAAAGTCCATTAAAAATTGGCTTGCAGTTGGATGAATCAAATGATGTCTCAAGTTGGGCACAACTTCTCATTTTTGCTTGATATGTGCATGAGAATGATGTCAAAGAAGAATTTCTCTTTTGTGATCCACTGAAAGAAACAATGAAGGCAATAGACATTATGGCTATGATGAATGAATTTTTTGATTCTAACAGCCTTTCCTGGGACCTTGTAGGAGCTATTTGTACTGATGGTGCTCCTGTTATGTTGGGGAAAAATTCAGGCTTCACCACTCTCATCAAAAAGGTGACTCCAAATACAATCTCTAGCCATTGCATTCTTCATCAACATGCTTTGACATCAAAGACTCTTCCCTCTTATTTGAAAGACGTGTTGAATGTTGTCATCCAGGCCGTCAACTTGATCCAAGCAAGGGCATTGAAAGGCATGTTCAAACCACCATGTGAAGAGGTTGGATCTGAACACACTGTATGGTGAACACACTGAAGTATGGTGGTTATCCAGAGGAAAAGTTCTGACTAGGGTTTTTGAACTTCAAGATTTAATTGAAATGTTTCTGCGTGAAAAGGGATCAATTCTGCTTCAGCATTTCATAGATCTGAACTTTGTGGTTTCTTTGACATACCTTGCAGATGTGTTCAGAATTCTAAACTCCTTGAACATTTCACTTCAAGGTAGAGAAGTGACTATCTTGGAGGCCGAAGGTCAAATCCTTTCAAGAGAAGTTGCCTCTCTGGGGAAGAAGAGTGAATTCCAGTAACTTTGCCAGTTTTCCTCTCTTTGATGAAATCACTTTAGATCCAATGCATCCAGTGGAACCAAAAGCTCCTGAGAGTATTATTACGCATCTTGAAAATCTGGAAGTCACCATTGAAGGAATTATCCTGACTATTCAGGTAGCTGACATTTGGGTAAGGAGCCCCTTTACTGTTTCTCTTGAACAAATCAGTGATGCTGACCTGGCAAAAGATGAGCTACTTGATTTGCACAATAGTCAGAAACTTCATGTTGATTTTGAATCAATGAAATTGGATCAATTCTGGTGCAGACTTGGGGAGGCATATCCGATTCTAACCAAGTGAGATTACCATGTTCTAGTTCCGTTTGTCACAATCTATCTTTGTGAGTTGGGATTTTCAGTGCTTTTTACAATGAAAACCAAAGCAAGGAACAAACTGAAAGCTGAACATGACATACATGTGGCTGTCTCGAAAACATCGCCTAGAATGAAAGTGTTGGTTGATAGCAGTGTTCGCATTAATAAGCTTTGGTATGTTTTGGTATTTGACACTAAGACTAAGTGGGTTTTTTTGCACAACTTTTTCTGTGCATGGAATAAATAAAGTTTGTTTAAAATTAAAAAGTCTTTGTATGAGTATCTTACCTTATTTATAATACACGATTACATGTAGTTTGACATAAAAATTAATTTCCCATTGAAAGGGGGTACGTGAAGTCTCACTCTGAGACCGGGGGGTATGTCGACTGAAAAAGGTTCAGAACCGCTGTCCTACAACTTCATATGGAAGCTTTCTGACTACAGTACTTATCTTCCTTATTAGTGTTAAGGGAAGCAAGTACACATTTCTACTGCAGCAATTAATCCTAGCCTTTCTATTAAATATAGTTTATTGAACTTTTATATGTTCTTTTAAAATAGCTGTGCAATTAAGCAAAGTATTTTTCAAAATACCATGTATATTGTGGAAAAAATGTTTTTGATATGTAAGATGAATATTTATTTTTGCTCCACTAAACTGGGATTGTGTCAAAAAAAACCTGGAGCACTTTCTGATACTTTATCCTTCCAAACAGTTTTTGTACAGTATGTAGTTTCTTAAAGTAAATAAGAACCCTACAAGAAGTCTAAGACTACATAATTTTCTCAAAGGAATGGCTTAAAACTAGTTTTTGCAAAATAATCTTTTGGTTTTATAAAATCCATATCCATTTTTCTTTGCATATTGTATCAGTAAACCAAGAATTAAATTTGGTAAATTCACATCCTGTATATTAACCATAAGGACTAGACATCTCTTTATAAAACAGATTAAATTTAAAATGGTTATCCAGATTATTGAACTATTAAGAGGATCAATGGATTTAATAATATTCTCAATGCAGAGTAGGATACTTGTTTATGCTTGCTGAAACTAGTGAAATGGACATTTTATTGCCTTATATTTCACAATAATAGGAAGTTCAACTAGACTAACCAAGTAGGGTTAGGTAGATCTAAATACAGGTACTCCTCACTTAACATCCTCCCAGTTAATGTTGTTTTGTCATTATGTTACTGATCTGTTAAAGAACATACTCATTTAAAGTTCCACAATGGTTGGTTATAGCATTGTTTGGCCGCTGTCTGCTAGTAGGTAACTACTGCGACGTAACTGGATTCACTTAACATCGTTTCACTTAAAGTTGCATTTTTCAAGAATGTAACTATGACATTAAGTGAGGAGTAACTGTACCCAGTCATATAGATATTTGAAAGGCTTAAATAACCTCAAGGATGTGCCTGATGTAAGTTAGTTCACTTGAGGAGGTGCCCTAATGTAGATCAAGATCAGGTTAACATGATCTTATGAATGCTTACGTGCATTTGTAATATAGCTATACATTTCCCTGGGGCTGGGAAAGCCCATCTACTCACCCCAGCCCAGGGCTATGCTATTTCTACCCCCTGACCCTGACTGAGACCAGCGCCCTCCCCCCCCCCAACACAACCCCTGTAGCCCTGCAACCTCCCTAAAGACCAACCAGCCCCCTCCACCCCAATCCCACCCGACCCCCAATCTCACCCACCCCCTTCTCTACCCTGAGTTACTTGCCAGTTTCCCTGCATAGCTCCTGGGAGCAGCAATGAGCTGCACATGCTTAAAGTAAGCCATGTGAACATAGAGTAGGTGCAGCAAATGGCAGTACATGCCCTAAGTTTCTAAATGTGATGGTGCTTATTTTAATTCACTAACACACACCTATTTTCAGGTGTGAAACTCTTTGCTATAGCATTCATGTTGTTTGGGGAACAGAAGAGGGCCATCTTATTGGACATAAACACATTTTTCATTTTAGGTGCTCTTATTAATAGTTACTAATAGATTTCATTATTGTTTCTTATTTATAGGGATACCTGTCTGAAGCTCCTTGCCCAAAAGTGTTTACGAGCTGGACTATATTATACTACAGTAAATGTTTAGAATTATTTCTAAAATTAAAGTAAAATAATTTACTTGGTTTTACTAAATATATAAAAATTTAAATTGGAAGAGAGGTGTTTTTTATTATTATTATTACTGTACTGAATAACAATCTACACAGGCCAAATCATTTCAAACAAAGGGAAGAGGAAAAATAATTATAAAGCATATCTTGTCCCACATCATTATATACTGGCCCATAGATGAGTGCGAAGGGCAAGCTTTCACATCCGGTGCAAGCACCGGCCCACCTACAGCCTATGGGGTACCTGCCCAGCTCACTCACCTGCCATGCCTTGATGGCATAGTATTAGGATGTTAATGCTGCCCATTTTGAACCCTGATTTTTAGGGGGATATCCGCAGCTCCATTCCACCCCTACACTGTGCCCCAAGCCTTGCAGATGACATCCATCAGTGGTTTGCACTGGGTCTTTCATAACACATATACACAAAGTGACAAACAAACATACTGAGCTCCAAGCCCTGGGGCTCCACACTCTGCCCCCTCACTGGGGCTCACTGGGGTCTGCCACCCAGTCCTGCTCAGGTGGCTGTAGCCCTGCCTGACTCTCTGCCCTGGAGTATTACACAGTGTGAGGCTCAGGTGGCCGTAGCCATGCCTGGCCCCTCTCAGGGTCCCTGCAGCCACAGGACTCACAAAAACCCTGGGTGCTACTCCAGGTCCCTTGCTGACCTGGGCCCTGTCTCAGGACTCCCATGAGCCTGGGCTCTCTCTGTACTGGTGGAACCCACCAGGGATGTGGGGGCTGGGGTTACAAGGCAACCCACACTTGCCTTTCACCAGGAAGACAATTGGCCTGGCATTTCTTGAGGATTCCCCCACCACAGGGAGCCTCACCAGACCCCGCCCCCCTTACCTGGCAGGGTGCAGTTTCATGTCTTACCCAGGACAAATGAGACCTCCTCCATCCCCATAGCCTCACCCTGGGCTCCACAGGGTGACAGCTGGCACAGCTCAGTGGAGCAAAGTTTCTCCTCTGCTGGCTGATCACAAACTGCCCTCAGCTCAGGAAGCTGGGCCTTAAAATGACTGCCTTAATCAGGCACCTGCCCCTCCATGGCCCAGTTCTTAAAGTGGCAGGCACTGCAAGGCTCTTCTACATACCACTCCCCTTAAAATACATGCCCTTCAAAATACACACTCTGTCCCCTCCCTGGGGCTCTATCGAGGTCATCAACCTCTCGGGGGTGAGGTGCCCACAGCTGCACCTGGCCCTAGGGTCTTACACCCCTTTGTGAAGCTATCCACTCCTTGGGGCTCAGGTGGCCACTGTTGCACCTGATCCTAGGGTCTTCACTCCTATACCTCCCTTCTATGGGCTCCACTACTAAACTTGGGGATCTACATACTGCCACTACTGGGGGAAGGTTACTACCATACACAGCCATCAGACCGATGTTTCCTGGCCAATGCACCACTGTGACAGGGGAAGCTTTCACACCCAGTGCAAGAATTGGCCTACTACCTGGCTATGGACTAGCCACCCACCTCACTCACCTGTTACGCCTTTATGTCACAGTATTAGGATGTTAATCAGGTGGAAGGCTGTTCATTTTGAACTGTGATTTTTAGGGGGATATCCACAGCTCCGTTCCATGCCTATACTGTGCCCCAAGCCTCGCGGATGACACTGATTAGTGGTTTGCACTGGGTCTTTCATAACACATATACACAAACAGACAATCAAAGACATACTGGGCTCCAAGCCCTCCGCCCCTTCACTAGGACTCCACACACCGCCCCCTCACTGGGGCCTGCCACCCCATCTGACTCAGGTGGCCGTAGCTGTTCCTGGTCCTCTCTCAGGGTCCCTGCAGCCACAGGACTTATGAAAAGCCTGGGTGCTACTCCAGGTCCCTCCAGGGACCTGGGCCATGTCTCAGGACTCCCATCAGCTTGGGCTCCCCTTGTACCCGTTGAACCCACCAGGGATGTGGGGGCTGGGGTTATAAGGCACCCCACACGCACCTTTCACTGGGAAGGCCATTGGACTGGCATTTCTTGGGGACTCCTCCACCACAGGGAGCCCCACCAGACCCACCCCCTTACCTGGCAGGGTGCAGTTTCATGTCTTATCCAGGACAAATGAGGCCTCCTCTGTCCCCATAGCCTCACCCTGTCCTTTGCAGTGTTCCTAGCAGAGCTCAGCAGAGTGCTGTTTCTACTCTGCTAGATGTTCACAAAATTCCCTCAGCTCAGGAAGCTGGGCCTTAAAATGACTTCCCTAATCAGGCACCTGCTCCTCCCTGGCCCAGTCCTTAAAGTGGCAGGCACTACCAGTGCCCTGCCAAAATGAGACACAACATTTTGTTGCAACTAATTTCAAACATAAATCATAAATCATAAATACAGACTTGGTAAGAATGTTATGCCAAGCACAGGCAGTCCTTGGACTTACAACACAATTGGTTCCTGAAAAACATGTCTTAAGTTGAAGCGTTGTAATTTGGAACCAATTTTATCATAAGAAACAATGTTATAAATGGGGGATTGGTTCATAAACCAAGGTCCAATGCCCTATTTTCACCAAAAATACCCCAGAATTTTGTACTCATTCAATTATAGATGTATTTATATTGTAAATAGCAATCATAGTGATTTGGAAGGACTTCTTTGAGGTCACTTTGCTGGACTTTTTGAAAGGCTCTTGGTTGGACTTTTTGAAGGGTTCTTGGCTGGAGTCTTCTCAGGAGTCTTGGCTGCAGGTTTTTCTGGATTCTTGTCTGCTTTCTTAAAGAAAGCGTCCAAGGCAGTTTGGACAGATGTTCTCCAGGGAGATGAGTGATGCAGTAAACTTATTTGCTGGCATGGCGTTGCATCAGATCAACTGTTGTAAAGTTGAAACTGGGTATCAATTTATAAATGTTGTAAGTGCAAAACATTGTAACTCGAACCATTGTAAGTTGAGGACTGCCTGTACCTCCATAACACAATCAAATCCTTACCAACATATCAATTACTCTATGTGCATACCATGTTACCAATCCTCACTCTTGAGGCCAGTTTCACTCATTTTAACAGAAGGACAATCTAAAAACCATTTATTTACGCTACCCTCCTACAACTCAGCAGAGGCTTCTGAAAAAAAGTTCATCTTCCAGACAGCAGGCAGAAAAGGATGGAAGCAGACCCTGTTCATTTCCCCTTCTCATTCCTGCTTACTTGTAACAGAGAAGGAGTAGACAAGAAGGACAGCCTTTGTACCTAAAAACAAAATCTCAGCAATTCACACAAAATAGTCCAAGCCCAGAGGGGCACTAATTCAATGGCAGACTTATAAATAACAATCAGAAGTTCTTGCTTTCTAGACCTTTGCTTGGATTACCTCCTTCTCTACTTAATAGAAAATAATCAAGTTCATAGTTTAGGGAAGTTGCCTTTCCTCAAGAATTCACATTAAAGAAAATTAATTTTCATTAATCTCAGATTAGTGCATCATAAAAAGGAGCCTGCATTAATTCAAGCAGACATATGCTATTAATTTATTCAACAGTTTTCAGTGCATCTATTGCCATAGCATCTGGATTCATGACCAAACCAAATACTGGGGGGTTGGCGGGGAGGGGGTGAAAAATGATTTTTAATGATTTGTTTATAATTTTATCCATTTCATTCTAGCATAGTGAACTGTAAAGGACAGCTAAAAGAAAAGAAGCCAGTTAAGAACACTTTCTTCACATGACTAGAATTTTTGTGGGTTTGCTTTTAAAATTGAGAGGGACCTCATTGGTTACCCAATACACAAATACCTCAATAATCTGGGTATAGTCTGGTTCAACAGCCTTCCCACATATAAAAGCAAATAAGTCTCTGTCTACTGAAACTGAAGGTGGGCTTTGCCCTTTGTACCCAAGAATCTTGCATGGCTGTCATCAATAATTTATTCTATATGGGTATTTAACCAACACTTGCAACACTTTTAGTGCTATTTCACTGTCTAAAACAAATCTCACTGACTGTGTTGTATCTTTAGAGTCAATGGTAAAATCCTATTAGAATCATATGGCTCATTGGAAATTGTGGGTAGTAGTTTTCAAGATACTCAATCAAGCCCATAGACTGCCTTTTACGTGTTATAATTAGGACACCCATCAGCATCCTCATACATTCAGCTTTTTCACCAGAACTCTACAGCCACTAACAAAAAGATTGCACTGTAAACAGTCATTTGTATACATTTACACTAGTATACTCTAGCACCATCTAACTGACTTCCTAGGTAATTATTCCCACCAGCTATTTATCTTTCTATGGAACAGATACAGAAAGAGGGTATTAAAGGAATATTTAAATTGTTTCTGGTGTCCAAGTCATTTAAGTGTAGTTACAAATAATCAACCTAGTGTTGATAATTAAAAACTGCCATCGCCAACCAACAGCCAGGATAATAATGCAACATTAGAAAGAAAACTATCAGCTTCAAATGAATTAGCATCACCCTAGTGAGCTAAGACAAGTTCAAACTCAGAGAGCTGACCTCTTCCTATTCAGTAAAGAGTAGTTATAAACATATATATATGAATAACACATAGTGGCTTTGAACTTTACATATATGGAGCAGAAGTAACTAATCAAGCTCCAGTTACTCTGGAGTCAGATGATGCTACTTGTGTCCCACAACAGACACTATGAGCCCAGTTCTTTCCCAGTTTACGTTAGAGAAAACCAGAAGTCTATAAAATTAAATAGAGTTAATCCAATACAAAACTAGTGGAGGTGTGAAGACATTCATGCCTTTTATCTGTAGAAGTTCTTCTGTTAAGCTAACAATGAAAGCAATGCAAGTAAGTTTATTTTTCTCTTTATACCCAAGTGGGGCACTAGTGTCAGCATAGGAAATGTTTACAAACACAATGCATTTGACATGGGTCAAACATAGGGGAACCCAACCCAGAAAATACATCTATACTTACTTCTGTTTCATAGAATAAAATCCATACAGATGCATGATAGATAGACTCCCTTCTACCAGTAGAAAGAGACACTTAAATTTGACAGCTTCTATGAAACAAAGATTTTGAATATAAAGAACAGGATAGTCCTGTTTTAAAATAGGGTTTATATAGTCATTCTGTAAAAACTGAATGTATTCAGAGGAAAAAATAAAATCAACACACTTAAATTATTGCAATAATATGGCATACAAATGATGGGAGACTAAATTTGCATTTAACAGTATAGGGAATACATACCTGATTTTGTAGCAACTGTACTAAAAATGATGGAACAAATCCTTAGGGGTCTTATAATAAGAGAGAGGGGGGAGGGAAGAGAGACAAGCTTTCAAATGATCACTACTGAATTGTGGCATGTGAAAAAAAAATTAATCCACTCAGGACACTTACTTCTTATCATAGTGTGTCTTCAAAAGAGATTTAATTACTTAAGCTTAGATATATTTGTCAGTATATGGCATGTTGCTATATTGGGATTAATGTTCTGAAGCATCTTCCCTTGTCACCTGAGATTTTCTTGGAATGAGTCTTATGTATAACTAAGCACTGTGTTTAGCATTTGGAGACTTATATAAGAGTCCTGCTTCAACATTTACAGAGCTTTTGCTATAAACAAATGACCAGTCTAAATGACATTCCTAAGTCCTTTGAGTGTAATTCATCCTATATCTTATTGGTGGTAGAGGCTGTGGATGTATCAGAGCGAGAATTTTAGAGAAATGATTACAGTAGAAGAGAACTGTGAATAAAATAGGGGCATCTAATGGTACAACTCAACATTTCAGAACTACTCAGAAATGATTATCCATCATTTTTTAAGAGTAGGAACTTTGATACATAAAGCAAATAGGAAATACATGACTGATTATATATAAATAAACACACAAACAATTTTTATTGTTGTTAGATATATCAGAACTAGATGCACCTTAGGAATTAAGAAAAATTAAAAGAAAATTTACAAAGGGCAACAAGGCCAAAAAGAAAAAGCTCAGACTAGGAGGGAAAGCATATTAATCCAGCACCCAATAAAGTAGAATTTACTGTATGTGAATATAGAACAACACTGACATAGCCTGCAAAGAACATCATCAAATGAAAACAATTAATAGTGGTGTTACTTATTTAAAAAAAAAAAAAGGAAGATATAATTTCCTCCAGTTCAAAAGGGTTTCAGTTCAGATTGTTGGTATACTTTAAGAACTGTCACATAGAACATAAACATAAAAGGTCAATACTCTTACAGACCACAGCTGACATTCAAAAGTTCCATGTAATGAAATTCATATCATGAACTACTGAAACAATGAGGACCATTTTATTTGATTTCCCCCTTACTGTGGTCCTAGTCTTGCAATCGGATCACCAAACAGAGACACAGTGTACAATAAGGGCTTTACATGTACCAGGGAGTACCAAGTATGAAAACTGAACTGTAGGATTAGGACCTATTTGTATGATGAAGTCAATAATTATCCAAAGGTACTATAAAACAACATTTCACTGTACCTTTGGCATGGTCTAACTCACATGGTCTAACTCAACCATGGAACACAATGAGATGAACCCTTTGGCGGCACCCAGGTGAGTGCAGCCGTGCGGTACGTGGTGCCACAGACGCATCTGCTGTACCACATACTGCAAATTCCATTGTTATCCAAATTGCAAGGGAGCAGCATGGAAGGTTTTGTTTGACTCCTGGATATCCAGGGGTCAAAAAAACCCATGAAAAAAAATAGCAGTGCGCATGGCAGCAGTGTGCGCTGCCCAAAGCGGGAGCCTGGCCGGCCACAGCCACACTCCACTGCTGGCCAGGCTCTGAGTGGCAGCATCGCTACTGCTGCAGCCTTGGGAGGCCCCCAGGACCCGAGGTAAGGCGGCTGGGGCCAGCCCAGTGCCAGCCTAAAGTACCAGCTGGAGGGGAGACTGTGCTACACATGCAAATTAAAGCTCAATTGTAACCAGCTATAAAGTTAATACACATTTTTGAGGTCTAACTTTATAGCTGGTTGGACCTTTTATTGTGTAACAGCTACTTTGCACATGTAGCTGGTCTTAAGGTAATTGTACAATTAACCAGTTAATTGTATAATAATTGTAATGTATAGAGGGGGCCTCAGTTCCCAAGTTACCCTTGACCATATGACTCCTATTTGGGCTAGTTATTCTGTACTAAAACTTTTTCCTGGTATGCAAATCTCCTTGTACTTAAAGCGCTTCTTTGCCACAGACTAAACCAAGAACAAAATTCTTTCAAACACCATACAGCTTGTAAATTAACTCCCTGTAAAGAACAAATCTAACATACTGAATTGTCCAATGGTCTTCCAACTTTAAATGGCTAATAGACGGCCAGCTGTTTGCTGTGCAGTTAAAGTACTCTGATAAAACTCCTTACTGCAGGGTGGGAGTTTAGAAGGTGATTTAATAACTGCCAAATGAATCATTTATGAGCAAGTAAACCCTTTCTTTTTAACTGAATTGCTTTACTTTCTAATATGCAATCTATTTTTTTCCTATTACACCGTATTGAGTCCTGTAGATCATGCCTACAATTTGTAACTAAACACTTTAAGAAGGGTCATTAAAAAAGAGAAAAGTATTGGGCTTTTCTAACAATGGTCTCCATTAATACAAATTACTGAGAAGCAAAGTTAACGCTCTCCCCCAAGTGCTGATTAAAAATTACTCTGTAATAGGGTCAGAAATTTCAGTATTATAAGAAACAATCCAGAAACTGAGGAAAATAATTTGCCTAGGAGATCAAACATCATAAGGAGTATTAGAAAGAGAAACAGATGTACTGATATATGGTTGTCTGCATCCAAGAGACAGATTCACACCTTGGCACTGACTTCAGGAAATGTCCAGATTCTTACCTGTTATGAGGTAACACTACACTATCCACCAAAATTATTTTTGCCATTGCATATCTTGGCTGAGTTATACCTCTAAGATTTTAGCAACAAGCTTGCTTTAGGCTAAACATATTAAAGGAACAAATTCATAAGAAGCATGGAAGGTATGTAGCCTAGAATATCTGGCTACAAGAGTCAGTTCAAATCATGGTGATTTACTAATGAATATATTGGGAAGAATGAGTCCATTACTAGAAAGAAAAGGCAGAAGGACTACTGAACAATAAAAGAACCTTTCTATCTATATGTCAAAGGCTTGGAGGAGGTTCCCAGAATAATTATAGTAGTACTGCAGTAAATGAGCATACTTTTAAATATCATCTGATTCACAGGTACCACCTACTTAATTGCTTCTTTCATAAATTCTGCATGTTCTATACATCATATGAAAACATCAAAAAGCATTTTGCATGAAAAGCATTAAAATGGAATGTTATGTTCCAATGATTCACCTGCTCAAGGTAAATCCTCCCACTCCTTGTAACTAGAGCCAGATTCATCTTCTATTTGTAGGCAGATGGTGTAGGTAGATTATAACTTTGTGTATAAGAGAGCAGAGATAAAGTATTTTATTAGAGAGCTGTCTTTCACTCCTGCTCTTACATAAAATCACTTTGTTGAATCCTGAGAATGAGGCTTATAGTTGGCTCCTAAAAAATTATGAAGCTACCAGACTGAATTTTCCTTTCCTTTCCAACTTCTGAAAATGATCATAAACAATAGAAGGCTAACAAATTAAGAGTATCTAATAGTTATTATTATATTCACTAGTAGGACTACCTGTGTGCTACCAGATTCTTTCAAGTGAGAAAGAAAGTACTGAAGAAATGGAACCATCATTGCATGATATGTACAGGAGTAGAGGAAGAAATCAGTCTTTTCCCTGAGCAGCCCTGGAAGAGAATCTGAAACCTAGACTGGAGGCACTACTTCTTATGACAAACTGTAGATACCACCCTTCCTAAGTTTAATAATATTGTGAGTAGCTTATTAAACTTCAATATGCATTTTAAGGACAAGCCAGAAGAACAAGACAAAATCTTGTACCAGACAAAGAACAGCTACAGTAATTTTTTTGCTTGAAATACTGCTCCTCAATCCATTTTGCATTATGTTAAGAAATAGCTATATTCCTCTGAAATTCTCTGTTAATATTATCATTACTTAGGACACAATAGCAAGGATAAGACTAATGAATGCATCTCTGGAAGCCAGTGGTATATTAATATGTTCTTTTAGCAGTGCAAAGAAGGGGTAAGCCTACCATGAAACTTCTGTGAGGGCTGAAAAACCTTTCGTTTTTCCTTCCCATACAAAAATGCTGAGGTCTGATTTTGCTTACTAGACTGGACTACTTTTAAAACAGACATATTCTCTCAAGACACCAAGAAACTAATTTAACAACAAACTTGGGCAGTCTTTCTGGGTCATTTTGTGTCATTCTGGAGAAGTCACTCAAATAAGTGTACTTGAACCCTTCCTACTAAGATTCAAGCCATCCTCCAAATACAAATTGTATAAAACCTCCAATGAAAGCACAGGAGAACTTTAAGATCCTGTTTCATTGCTTTACATGAAATTGCCATTATGTCTGTGAGGTTTATGGTCATAACTGATCCCACACTGAGAGAATTCTCACAAAATTTAATGCAAAACAGAAATTTGAGAACTATTTAGTGCCTAGAGTTCTACAGATGCTCAGTTAACCCCCCCACTCCTCTGCCTCTCCCCGCCCCCTCCCCCCATGGCCCCAGTGGTCACTATTCACTTCTGGTCAGAAGGATGAGTTATAAAAGTGGTTTTGAGTTTACATTATATTAGAGATTTAGAAGTCTTCAGAAACTGTGCCACATAAATAGTTTTTTTAATACACAAAATACCTTTTCTTTGTACATGGTTTGGGTGGTGGCACTTACAAACGTTTTAAGGTACTATAAAGAGAACAGTCAACAAGATGAACATTTGAAACTTTCCAAGTGCTCAAATAATAAATGCAGTGGATTCAACAACTACTCTTGGACCCCATCGCACTCAACAGACTTGTGCAGAGTATACAACCTCCATGTTGGCAGATCATGCACTGTATAAGTGCTCTAAGTGCAGAATGCTAGATACTTCAACTGCATTAGAACTATTTTTTTTTTACATTGATGCCACAAGAATTGTGGGCTCATGGCATAGATGTAAAAAAAGTAACATCTATGTTTTCTACCTTGATATTACTATGGCATTATTAATTTAACAGAGGATGGGTATTGACAGTTGTAAGAGACACATCTGAAAGAAATAAGCTAATATTTCTACAAAAACCTAATGGTAAGTGGGATAAAGTTAACAGTGGGTGTGCTCTACTGTGCATTAGACTAATCTAATGCACAGTAAAGTGTCACCATCTATACATGCACAGCAATTATTTCACAGTAGATTAATCTAATATGCTGTTTTCTAGTACCTGTAGATACAGGGGGCCATGGAGTAGGGAGAGCTGTCCCAGGTCAGTAGGATGCTATCTCCTAGCCACATGGAGATTGGGATGGGTCCTAATCTCCATGGGGCTAGGAGGCATCTCCTCGGCAGTGGGGACAGCTCTTCCAGCCATGTGGAGATTGGGACAGGTCCCAATCTCCACGTGGTTGGGAGATAGCTGCCCAGTAGCTGGGACAGCTCTCCCCACCTGGTGGAGACTGGATCAGAACCTATACCCCCTGCCAGCCCAGGGCTGGCAGCTGGGGGAGCCTGGTGCTCCCCCTGGCTGTTGCAGGGGAGCAGAGCAGGGCAGGAGCAGCCCTGGACTGACCTGCTCCTGATGGGAGCAAATTTGTTCCTGATGGGTGCATGTTCAGATGCATGCAGGGCTGCAGTTTAATTCACCTGAATTTTCTGCACAGAAACTCCAGATGCATTAACTGTATGTGTAGATACACTCAGTGAAACTTTAAAAAAATATTCCTTCTTCCTAAATATTTAGTGCCTAAATGAGAGATTGGGGTGTTTTTCTGCTCTTCTAGTTCAGGTTGCTCCCTACTGGTAAAGTGATTAAGTGAAATGATACCTACAATCACATCCAAGTGTGTCAAACAACTGCCACCACATTGGGTTTTCTGTAGGTGTTTAATAGGTCTGAATGTATATGGAAACAAACTATCCAAGGCACTTGATCAGGAACTGTCAGCCTTTGAAGGGCAGGTTTTATTGTATGCAGTGGTCAGGCATGGAATTTAAAAGAACCCTATGCCTTTAAAGGCCAAAAGTATTTCCTCCAATTTTCCCAACCTGCAGTTAAAGAGAAATTTCAATACTATACACTATCTTTCAGGAATGGATTTTGAAGTAAATTTTGGTCCATCTATGGTTCAGTTTAACATGTCATCATGTAATATTTTCTACCTACTTGGGATCCAGGCTCATCAGGAGACAGACAGCACTTTAAACAAGGCACTCAGTTCAGTCTGAGGTTCTTGGGATTCTGGAAAATATCCAGGAATGTTCAGAAGTTTAATACAAGCCTGATTTTTACCACTGCCAAACGAATATCAGATAGTGTCTTTTGCATAGTTATGGCCTTGTTACTAATTTATCCATATGTTCTCCAAAATGGTTGCAGTTACCAGTATCTTGCCAATATGTGGAGAACCATTCTCAGCACACACAGATGGAATTCAATACTTAAGCAAGCAGCAGAGGGAGTGGTTGAGGAAGAACAGATACAGAGTTTTCCCATACAAAGAACTGACTGAGATGGGACTGACCCATTTTACCATTCATTAGCAGTTTACCAAACACTAACTCCCTCCTAATAAAATTTCTCTACTGGATACACTTGTGTGTCTTTCAGGCATCTCCCTGCCAGTTGAAGGGATTTCCTTTGCCTGACTGGAAGGAACAAAACAATATAAACACAAATATTGATATTTCTCTAAACGAATAATGAGCATTAAAAAAAAGCTTTTTAAGAACAAACCATGCAAATTTAACAGCAAACATAATCCTAAACATGTCCTGTAGGACTGCACAGACGGTTTTCTGTTTTTATGCTGAAATGCTGTAGTGCACTCTGCACACAAACAGTAATAAAAATCTATCACTTAATCATTTACATGTTGTGTAAAACAGCAGTCTCCTCTTAGTTAAGAGCTGCTTTATGTCGTTTTCATCAATACAAATGTTGCCCAAGTGATTGTGTGGGAGAATACAAGAACAGACTGTAATAAAATTAAAAATAACTTTCCAAGGAAATAGTATTTGGAAGGATTAATTACAGAAGTTCAAACAGGAGGCCATATGCTTTCCCCCTCTTTATAGAGGAACATACAGTTGTGCCTGTAATAAAATTGGGGGTGGAGAGAGAGGGGAAGGGGGGGGGGGGTGTTTGTCAAGGCTGACTATAAGTTCCAAGCACCAGATGAATAATTTAAGATTTTTTTTATGAATTTATACATATCTGAATGCAGAATACTTTTCTTGGCTGCTCCATTTGGCATTAACATTTTACTACTGTAGTCAACTATAATATGAAATGGACAGCAAATTTATCTTTGCACATTGTTTCTAAAATTATAAATATCCATATGAAGTAGATATGGTAATATCTTTCTCCATTAATCTGAATTTATTATTTTCATTGTAAAACTGTCTTTTGAGGTTCAGGTTGTCTGAAAGTTAAAGGTTCGAAGCTATAATAAATAGTCCAGAAGTTAAAGCTTTCTTAACATTTAAAAAGAAATTATATTTATTTTTGCATTTTGTTTTCAAACATTACAGAGTACAAAAACAAAATACAACTTTATCCTAGTACCAATACATTTCACTATAACTTACAAATTTAGCAGTTTCTGGACAAGTTTTAGAATTTAATAAGATTCACAGAAATGTTGCAGTTCTGGCAAGACTTTTTAAGGACTTTTCAGAAGAGCAAGTTAAGAACACATCCATGAACATTATATGTCAATCTAAATAACACTCCCTCATGTTTGTAGCATAATATTTTGATCTTCCAGGAAAATTAATTATTTAGGTCCCAATTACTTGTTTAAGTGCTCCACAGAAGTTAGGACCTCAGATAACTTTGGGAAATGGATTTTTTTTTTTTCCCAAGGAAATATGAGTATATTTTTTTAGCCTGATCTGCTCCACAGAAATATTTGGATATAAAAATCCATTCTGGATGAAATACAGTCAATCAATTTTGTTTTTCTCAGCTAGGACAGCCGAGTTGATGGAATTAAACTAGAATTTGTCAATGGAAAATTAGAACAAGGACGTAAAATGAATCATAATGGGACATGACCTTTGCCCCCAGTGAGGCAGATATAGGTTGTGTCCAGGAAGTCAAAATCCCTCTAAGATTCCTTTTAAGATTTTTTTTGAAAGTAAAGCTTATGTTTAGAACTGCTATAAAATCTAAAATTTATGAGGATCAGTCTTACCATCACCCTTTCATCCCTATAGATCTTTTTATCATTTCATTCCACTTGAACTATGGGTTTGTTTTGTGTCGTTTTTTCTTATTTTCCTTTATTTGGGGGTCACTGCTATAACATTTGCATAATGGTCTGGTGATAAGTGAATGCTAAATGGTATTTTAAAAACTCAATTTAAATATTTTGAATATCAAATGCAGGAATCAACAACTATGACGAATGTATTGTAGAAAGCAGCTTTAAAATAAGACGTCCTAATATGGAGAAAGTGGCAAACATTAGATCTATTGGCCTCCACTAGCAAGAATGCTTAACATTGTGTTAAAACATCAAAAATATATTGAAAATGCAATAACCAGTTGTGGCAAGGTGATTGAAATACTCTGCTTCATACAAGCTGTAACTACTTTATTAGAAAATAGTTTCCTAAGAAATATTAAACTGCTCAGACAAAATTTAAAATTAAAACAGCTGATCAACAGCACATTTACTCACATATATTTAAATGAAAAACTAGAAAAGGAAACTATAGAAGCTATTGATATATTTTACCCTAGGAAAAAAAAAATTAAATTACCTTTCCTGATTTCTTTACATCAGTGTGTTTCAAACTCCATTGTGTGTAATAACATATTGATGCACTGGAAGTTTTATACAATGTAAATCCATCAAGACTAAAGTGAAAAATACACTAACTGTAAAGCTGGTTTCTATATTGTTTGGACATAATGCAGTACTCAGCCTAAATCATAAGGGAATAAGGCACTTAAAATAGGGTGTCACATTTCAAGGTAATAAATAGCAGATTGATTCAACCTCCCAGTTGATCCTGCAGTTTACTTATATACAAGATGGAAAATAAAGTACTGAAGCCACGGTGATTTACTTCTTAGAAATGAGACACTCTATATTAGTGTAAATGAATGCAAAAGTCCAGCATTGACAATTTATTACAATCTCAGTCCTAACCCTGTTCAGATTAAATTGCAGTCATTCTGTGCACACTGCACACAGTTCACTTCAGCTTCAAGTGAACCCAGGTTTGTAAACTAAAATTTCATACCTACACATATACACACACACACATATTACATCAGTGGTTTTCAAACTTTTTAGACTTGTTAGACTCAAAGCATCCCTTAGAAAATTCCAGTTTTCATCTTTTTTTTTTTTACTATGGAAAAATAGAGCAATATTTGTCCTGCAAAGAACTCAGAAATATCAGTTCAGAATGTTTTCAACATTATGAATTGCCTTTTGCGTTTATCTTGTATTATAGTTGCGCACCTAACAGTGCTAACATCGTGTGGGACCCCATGGCAGACTTGAAACATTCTCAAGTCACTCCGCAGTGCCATGGCACCCACATTGAGAATCACTATATTCCAAACACATACATAACAAGTTTTGTTGTCTCTGTAAGAGTCATCTTTAGGAATTCTAGAAGATTAAATTAAAATTCTTATTAAAATTCTTATCTTATATGCATGATTTCTTTAGTTCAAAGTAACATTTGTTCTAGAGAGTCTTGAAGAGGAGGCCTTCCTTGAAAGAGTCAAAGTAGGACTGCAAAGATTCTCCAGATTGGCCTAATTTGAGTCACTGGAAATCTCTCTCCATTACTGGTAGGAGTGGGCTAATATCTTAATGGACATTTATTGTTAAAATCCTAAAACAGATTTCTAAAACTGAGGAGAGGACCCTTATGTTTTAGTGAGCATCTCCATTTCCTCCCTTTCATCTCTAATGTGTTTTGTGCCCTACATCAGAGGAAAACTATTTCAATTCTATTTTGAAAAAAAATGCACTGAGCCTTGGAATCAAAGATAGATGCTTCTGTATATTTTGACTTAATAACATTTACTACATTTAATTAATTTTCTATGAATGTAACTAAAAGATTTTGCAGTGTAAAAGATTTTACACCCACCTGCCATATTCACTAAAGCCTCACCGTTAATTTTACGAACATATCCATACTATGACCCAAACACAGTAGACTAGCAAAGCATTTAAACATGTATTGAAATCATTTTAAATGTATGCAATGTGTCCCATTCAGGTTCATAGTAAACTTCAGTCAAATTAAGCGAGCACTCTGAAGACTTATATTTGCATATTCAAAACTTTGTTGTATGTGTGGGTTCACAATTAAAGCATTTTCAAATGTTATCCCTGACAGAAGACAATTGTAATGATTTAAGATTACTTTAAATGAGGCTGATTACAAAATAAAATGTTATGTTTTATGAATTCATATGCTTCCAGAGTACAATCAAGATGCAAGAGAATGTGGCAAGCATTCTATGCATAATATTTTAAAATTATATGCATAGAATTCCCACCACATTCTATATTTAAAAATTAAAAATTTAAAAAAAAATTTCTATATAAATGCTATCTCAGTGTCCTTAAAACCTAATGTCCCTACACCCTCATTGCAACCATTTGTAATGTAAGAAATAAAAATGTAAGATGTATAATTCACTATATAAAGTATTTTATGTTCCAAATGAGATTAGAAATACCACTACCACCACAAGACACAGAAAAAAGCCTCGCAGTATACTTCAATTTCATTACATTCGTGAGTAGTAGCACAGACTAGCAATTTTCTTTAGATATCTGTGATTAGCAGTCTTCATTCCTTTTGTTTCAATGAATAAAAAAATAATTACTTTCTTTAGTGATATCAAAACTACTAGTAACAATAATATCACTAATGCATTTGGTGACTAAAATTAATTTACCACCAAAAAAATGTCCTGGAAATAACAGAAGGTAAGTGAAGATTTTCCATTGGTTACCCAAAATGGGATTTATTTCTACTGAGGTATGAGGCCTTCCACAGAAACCAACATCTTGTCTCTTATGGAACCACATCACCACCCAAAGAATGCAAATGCTGTGAGAAGAATATCCAAGTAAAAAAAAAAAAATGTTCTCAAGGCTGGCAAGAATTTAGTTCAGCAAAAAACATCCTTAAAAATAAATATGTGAGTACTCTCACTGAAGTCAAGTGACCATACATGAGCCTAAAGTTAAAATACATGCATTTAAGTGTGCTCCTAGATTTGCAGGTACTTAGTGTTTGAGATATGGCTGAGGCTACTGAACTTTAGTAAAACTTGAGATGGTGCTTCAACTCTAGATTCAGCAGAAAAGTTAAAATTTTGAAAGTTTTAAGTAACTTCTAGGTAAGCTGGTGAATGACTTCTGGTACATGATTTCTGGTATGGGTGTCTTGAAATATCTAAATTTTAGCTTCAATGTTGAAAACTATTATATAATTAAAGAACACCCTTCATTTCATAAGGTGCCTTTCCACTACCCTGCTCTCCAGTAGTTGCCCATTTTTCAATGTTAGTTTTCTTTGAACAAGAATACTAATATTGCTATTGTTTTGGAGATCAAGAGTTCATTCTTTTAACAAATCTAACAACTATACTGGCTTGCCCCTCTCTGTTGTACTCCTTTCCCTATACTATTCCAGGTTTGTTTTGCTGAGGTCTCCCACCTCTTGAGTTTCACATCCTTTTCTTTCACTAAATGTTGTTCCCATCAAAGTCTCATCCTGTTTAAATGGTAGAGGCTTCTGATTCAATCTCATCCTCCTGGCCTTTATGCTTCCTCCAACATTAACTGCTCATTAACAGGGCACTGTTTTGGTTTTCACACCAGCCTCTTCAATAGAATTGTTTTGGTAACACTGTTGGATTTGTTGCTAACTCCTGTAGGTGTATAGTAAGTCTTGTGACACTTGGGACTTTTAGAAGAACTCCATATATTAAGACTCTTGGAATTCTTTGATTATATGAACATTTCAGCTTGAGTTGAAAAAAAAGGGAGGTGGGGATGGGGCTTCATGGTTTCTAGAAACATCTGAAAATGTAAACTTTAAAGTATCAAAAAATCAAAAGGTAAAAGAAAAATCTGTGCGTTTAAAAAAACGTACAGATACAGAAAGTTAAGTTAATCACTGGGGGCCTGATTCAGGGTTGGATAGATTTACTCTATCTATTAGGAAGGAAGGAAAAACTGTACACATATTTGCTGCACCAGGTCTAGGATCACACAGCTTGCTTTAAACCATGTGATCATAGACCAGGAGTGGTGTGTACAGACATTCACTGGTGCCAGGAGTTGTGCTAGAAACCAGGTGGAAGTGGGGGAAGGGCAGGGTGGGAGTGGGGGGGAAGAGGGGTACTGAAGGGTCTCTGGGGGAGGGGGGGAATTTTTCCACCTTGATGTGGGGGAGGGTTGGGGAGCTAAAAATAGCTCAGCCAAGGTTTAGGATGTAGAAAGAGTGCAGCCCCACGGCTGGGGTAAGCATATGAATTTTCTCCGCTCCAAACCCATCCAGATGTTCACTGGATTGAGTTAACCCATTCATGATCTAAGTTAGTTTACCTACTGAGGTGAATTAACTTAGATCAAACCTGCCATTTCTGGACTAATTTAACCCCCCTGAACATAGAATAATGGAAAATATGGGTTGGAAAGGACCTCATGAGGTCATCTGGTCTAACCCCAGATACGAAGCAGAAACTTCCCGACCTAGATCATTACAGCCAAGGCTTTATCTACCCAGGTCTTAAAAACCTCTAAAGATGGAGGATTCCACTACCTCTCTGGGTAGCCTGTTCCAGTGTTTTACCACCCTCCTAGTGAGAATTTTTTCCTAATATCTAACCTAAACTTCCCTTCCTGCAACTTGAGACCATTACTCCTTCTTCAGTCATCTGCCACCACTGAGAACAGTCTAGGTCTTTGGAACCCCCCTTCAGGTAGTTGAAGGCTGTTATTGAATCATCCCTTAGTCTTCTCTTCTCTGTACTAAATAAGCCCAGTCCCTCAGCCCCTCCTCAGAAGTCATGTGCCCCAGCTCCCTAACTCTTTTTGTTGTCTTCTGCTGGAGTCTCTCTGTGACGGCAGCGTGCTGCCATCTCGGGCACAGACGGAGGTCAGGAAGGGTTGCGGGGCAGACACAACCCCGGGACAGAACCCCGGGTGGGGTCACTTACCTACGGGAGAGACGGCGGCGTCGGAGCCGAGACCGCGGCAGCAGCTGCAGCCGCAATTACAGCCGCGCAAGCTGGCATTACGCCGGTTATTTAAGCAGCTGTTCCCGGTGAGGGAAACAGCTGAGTCAATCATGGCGGCCGCTGCGGGAGAGTTTAAAAGCCCTGACAGCACCCGCGGGCAGGGGGAGTGAGAGAGAGAGAGAGAAGGCGGGAGCACGGCTGATGTGCTGCAGCTCCTCCTTGGGAAAGGCACCAGCTAGGCTGCGCCAGACCCACGCTGAAGCTGGGGCAAGGTTTGGAGCCTCTGACAGAGGCAGGAGGAGGCTCGAAGCCTCTATCAGAGGCAGGTAGCAGGAAGCTCCCTGTCCTACCTCAGGTAGGGAGTGGAGAAGTACCAGGATCCCTCTCAGGAGGAGGGAATTAGGGGGAGCAACGAGGCACCCTGCACAGATTAGCAGGGCCTCTAAGGGAAACAGAGACAGGGATAGGTGGAGCCATCCCTAGGGATCACTGGGTCCTGGACACCAGTCCAGGAAGTCTCCCCGCCCAGGCAGAATATTATTTCTAGAGGAAAAGGGGAGGAAGAAGGACCACCAGAGCTAGCTGAGGAGCCAGCGAGAGTAGAAGACAGGCTGGCCCAGTGATATCGCTAGGCCGGGGTCCCCACAGTTGGAGGAAACCAACGGCAAGCAAGCCTGCAGTGCACCGCAGGCCACCATCCCACCAGCACATGATTGGTTGGCGAGTGGACGGGGTGTAGGGGTGGTGGAGCCCCGTGGAACAACAGAAGCGACAACCGTGAGTACACCCGCATCGGGGAACCCCTCAGATAAAGAACTCCACTGAAACCCTCTCACAAATCAAACATAACAGCAAAGTCATGGCAGACGGGACAAGGGGAGGGGCTACCTAGACGATGGGTGATACCGGACTTGAGACGTCCGTCATCACACTCTCCAATTTGTCCACACCCTTTCTGTAGTGAGAGGGGCCAAAACTGGACACAGTACTCTCGATGTTCCCTCACTAGTGTCAAGTAGAGGGGAGTAAACATTTCCCTCAATCGTTTGGCAGTTATTCTAATGCAGCCCAGTATGCTGCTAAATTTCTTCATAACATGGGTGCACCGTTGGCTCATATTCATCTTATTGTAACCCCCAGGTTCTTTTCTGCAGAGCTGAGATTGCTCCATCCTAAGTGCAGGACTTTGCACTTGTCCTATGGAACTTCTTGAGATTTCTTTTGGTCCAATCCTCTAATTTATCTAGGTGTCTTTGAATACTAGCCCTACCCTCCAGCATATCTACTACTCTGCCCAGCTTGGTGACATCTACAAACTTGGTGACAGTGCATTCCATTCCATCTTCCAAATCAAGATATTGAACAAAACTGGCCCCAGAGCTGACCCCTGGGACACTCCACTTGATTCCAGCTGTCAACTAGACATCGAGCCATCAATTACCAGCCTTTGAGCCCAACCCTCCAGCCAATTTTCTGTCTCCTTTATAGTCCATTCATCCAACCCATACTTCCTTATTTTGCTTGCAAGAATGTTGTGGGAGATCATATCAAAAGCCCTGCTAAAGTTGATGGACATTTAGGCTGTTCTAACCCTAGTTAGGTCAATCTAAATATAATGTCTAGAGAGAGAGAGAAAGAGAGAGAGAGAGAGGAGGTTTTACTATTCCTAATCTCTTCTACATTACTAAAACCACATAGAGTTCAGTTTTCAAACTAAGCCTCCCTAACTTTAGACATGGCTAGGGATAGTAGTTTAGGATTCATAGAATAATAGAACTGGAAGGGACCTGTAAGATCATCAAGTCCAGTCCCCTGCCATTTGGCAGGAAGTTATTGGGCTCAGACAAGTTCAACAAGGTGCCTGTCCAGCTTCATCCTGAACACCTCCAAAGAGGGTGACTGCACCACCTCTGTTTGGAATGTGTTCCAGATTTTGGTGACCATTACAAAGAAAGTATTTTCGGATGTCTAGCCTGAATTTAACCTTTATTAGATTGTGCCCATTGGTCCTCATCCTCATTTGAGGTGCCTTCCTGAAGAGTTGCTCCCCTAGTTCTTGATGCTAACCCCTGGTATACTTGTACGCGGCTATCAAGCTACCTCTCAGCCTTCTCTTACTTAGATTGAATAGGCCCAGTTCCTGGAGTCTCTCTTAATGGGCCTACCCTCCATGCCCTTAACCATACAGGTTCGCCCTTCTTTGTACCTTCTTGAGTTTATCCGCATCCTTCTTTAAGTGTGATGCCCAGAAATGGGTACTGTATTCCAGCTGAGGCCTCACCAACACTGAATAGAGAGGGAGGAGTACCTCCCTGGATCTATTGGCCACACATTGGCTGATGCATGCCAATGTTCTATTTGCCCTTCTGGAAACTTTATTACACTATTGGCTCATATTGGCTCATATTCATGACCCCCAGGTTTCATTCAGATGCTGTGCTTGCCAGTGGACAACCACCCATTGTGCAGTTATGGTGAGGGTTCTTCCTACCCAGGTGAAGGACCTTGTACTTCTCCTTGTTAAACCTCATCTGATTTCATTCTGCCCATGAATCCAGCCTGTCAAGGTTGTCTTAAATCTTTGCCCTATCCTCTGGTGTGCCCACCTTTCCCCAGAGCTTGATATCATCCACAAACTTAATCATTGAGCTTTTCACTCTCTCGTCCATGTCATTAATAAATATATTGAAGAGCACAGGTTCAAGCAATGATTCCTGGGGTGCACCACTGGAGACGGGCCTCCGGGATGAGGCCACCCCATTAATTACAACTCTCTGGGAGCAGCCTGTAAGTCAGTTGTCTACCCACTTCACTGTAGACTAGTCCAGCCCAGTACCCTTCAGTATGATTGCAAGAATCTCGTGGGAAACAGAATCAAAGATTTTACAGAGTAAATTACATCAAGTAAATTATATCAACCTCATGTCCCTCATCCAGCTGGCTAGTTACCTGGTCATAGAAGGACACCACGCTAGTCAGGCATGATCTACCCTCAAGAACGCCATGCTGGTTGCTTTGTAAAACCCCTTCAGTTACCAGCTTGTGATTGATGGCCTTCTTAACAATTTTTTCAAAGATTTTACCCAGGACCAAAGTCAGGTTGATTGGTCTGTAGTTTGCTGAGTCATCTCTTCCCTTCCTAAAAGATGGGCACCACATTGGCCCTCTTCCACTTTTCCAGGACTACACCCAAGTTCCACGATTCTTTAAACAGCTTGGCCAGTGGTGCTGCTATAAGCTCAGCCAGTTCTAGTAACATTGCCTATCTAGTAACACCCATAGACCCATTTAGAAAGCAACTCAGGGCAGTTTCCAAACTGCCCAAAAGACAGTCAGTTAACCACAAGCTTCCCTGGAATACCACTGGCACAATATTTTATGCATATCTCAATCTCTGAACGAAACATAGCTACTAGAAACAATAAGAAGCTCCTGTATGACTCAGTAAAATAAAATGAAGCATGGTGGAAAGTGCAGGCTCATTACTTCCAGCAATCACAGCAACAGAGTTCAATTTTGTGGAGTAGAAAATGCTATCAGTTTTTACAGCAGGATTTCTTTAAACATTTCTGATTATTAGAACTCTTTAATACAATATATTTATTAATTTTTTACCAAAAGTGAGAGAACTTGTAATCTGATTTGTAGCAGGTTTAGTGAGATTCTGAATGGAACGAATACTTTTGTGTTACTACTTACAAAGTAATGGTAAGCCTTTTATGGCAGGAAACCTATTGTGTTTGTGCAGCACCTAACATAAAAGTCACCTAGCCAGACTGAGTACTGTATAGGTTACTTCCTGTAGATAATAGTAATACTTGTAATCATAAAAAAGATTTGATAGTATGATTTTTAATAACTATATTACCTGAACACATAAGAATCATACTATATACAGAAAGATACTTTAGCATAGTAATTAAATCTTTCATAGACCTGGTTAATCAAATCACATTAGCATATATTCAAAGTAAAGCATAGGCATAAGTGCTTTACAGAATCAATTTTCTGTGCCTTACTTGTTAAGTTTGTGTCTTAAGAGAATAAATATGGCAAAGGTGTCTGAACAACTTTGAAATTATGCATAAATTATAGTCATATATAACCATTTTAACTATAAATACTTTCATAACTGTATTAATGTTACCTGGGATTTTTAACAAAACAGTTAATGTAGTTAATGTTTAAAAGGAGAATTTGCACTGAAATGTCTTTGGGGCCCTTTTGATAATGACAGTGAAAAATGTCACTCCTTTTTGTGAAGGCACAATTTATGTATTATTATGCTAAAATATAAATAAAATGGGGGGAAAAACTGTACAATGAATGTTTTGACATTTAAATTACTTATCCTTTCCCAATGGATTCAAGTGATTAATGAACATTAATTCTTCCAGATACTTCCTTTAAGACATTTCCTTTTTTGGGACATCATGTTTTGCTCACATTCTCCCTCTGGTGTCACAGTTTTGAGTTAAAAACGAACTGCAACTAAAATCTACATTATCTTTAAAATAATATCCTAATTTTTGCGCTTGGGTAAAATTTCTAATTCTGAGGGCATCAGAGAGAATCTAGTTTTTCAAAAGCTGCTTCAAAACATTCTAATAACTAAGTTCATAAGACAACTCTGGTGGAATATTAAAATGGATTCTGATATACTGTTGACACAATTGTGTATCAATTTTCAGTTGCATGAAAATTTCATTGGTGTATATCCACTTTTGTGAGTCCCTCTTGACACTTTAGTGTGAAAGATCAGAATCAGGCCCAAAAAGTTTTGTTTCCCTTCATAAAAATGCTGTGTTTGCTATCTAGGTAGCTTATAATTGTGTACATGTGCACACAACTGTGCACAAACCTTTTAAATATCCATCTTTCCCTCAATAGATTTTTATATAGGGTGATCTGATGACATGATTTTCAAGCAAAGATGGGATTTTTGTAGTAAGCAAATCTTTCTGCTGCCATGAAAACTAAATATTTGCTGAAGAATAATGGTAGGGTAAATTGTTAAAAAACAATGGTATGGTAGAGGATTAGAATCAACAAGATTTCAATGCAGTACTAGTAAAACTGTGGTTTTCTGTAGCTCTGTCTGCTACCTTTGTGAAAAAGCCCTGATGTTTGCCAGCATGCAATTACAGATTCACAGAAAAGTCCTTGCATTCAAAACCCAAACAAACAGATTTTTTTTTTTTTATGATATTAAAAGCACTTGTGGGGGTGGGGAGGGGAAGGGAAAGTGAGAAACTAGTTCAGTATTTTGATTGCCGTTTTAAAAAAGATGTGCTGTCTGCACTTTAACAACTATCTTTTCACTAGGTGTATAATAGCTTTAACACTGCAAGGGGGGGGTTGCGTCTCTTATGTCATAAAACACTGGTCAGTGTAAACTTCAAAGGATTTACTAGACAGTGTAAACTAAGACAGATTATCACTGAGCAGGTGCAATCCAGAAATACTCATAGATGCAAGAGCAATGCAGAAAGTGGAATGGAGTTACTGCTAAAAAGTCTATATCAACTATATAAGACACACCATGCCAGGAAGCTGGGGGGGGGGGGGGGGGGGGAGGGAGGCAAGGTTTGATCATTTTGATTGATTACAGTATTCAAACAGTTGCATGGCATTTCAAAGAATGAATTCACATTCCTTCTCAATGTTGAGAAGAATTATTTTTTAAATATGCTGATGATCCATAAAAATTAAGAAAAGTCCATAGGAGTACAAATTCTCTGCATTTTAGTAAATGACGGATATGCTCCTTACCTCATCAAAAGAAACAATAAAGTAAATCTGAAGCAAATCTGTACAGCTACTTGGTAACTTTACATGAAGAAGTTTGAACTGTGTCATACTTTATTTCATTTCTGTCTTTCCTAAACTATACTAGGATTTGTTTTTACTTTATTCTTTAGGCTTCACCTGCATATTCAGTGCAAAATGCCACAAAAATAATACAGAAATAACTAAGTTTTCCAAGATCGTTAACAACTGTTAAATGTAATCACTATATGGTACTGAACATAAAATGCCTTAATTACAAATACAATCCTATCCATCTATATAAAGGTATACTTGGAAGTTCTGAAAATCAACCATCATGCTTTCTACATGTCTTCAATCTGCAATATGTCTGGAGAATGGCTATAACCTTGCCTTGTAGTATACCTTCTAGATCAGTGAAATGCAATTCCCAAAGAAAATTTAATTGCTCTACATTCTCAACAAAACAGCAAGGAAGTCCTTTTCCAGCTGCCACTATGGTGATTATATTGAATATCAATATCTGCTATGGAAGGCCAAAAAACGTGTCTGCTGCCAGCAACCCCTTGTCTACCTCAAGAACTAGTCTTTCTCAGCAATTGGGTCATCAGTGACCAGAACTTTTTGTGTTGCATATATTCATGTTTCTTTCTAATTTTTATTAAATGCCAAAACCTTGTCCCTTATATACTGGGTACTATCTTCTCCCATTAGAAACCTTTTTTATCACTTCAGGTAGTGAGAACATTTGGCCCAATCATTCTAACAGATTACGTCGACTCCTTCTTCACCTACTGATTTTTTATTACCCATTCACTCTTTCTAAATGAAGCACTCATTTTCCTACATCTCTTTTCCATGAGACCAGTGGGATCATACCATCCTTATAATTCCTATAAACTTTGGAATTTAAACTATCACTCAAATAAAAGGTGCAGATAACTGATGCAGTCAGAAACAAAAATTCATTATTTTTTCCTGGAGACTACTGTTTTGAAATGGCTACTGACAGCTCATATTTTTCAGAGAAAACTATTCAAGTGGCTTCTCATTATGGATAAATGTCCTTGAGTATAGAAATGGTATGACATTATGTACCACTTGAATACCACTTAACTACTTGGAGTGAAAAGTCCTGCCTTACTGATATGAATTAAAGATTACCACTGATTGCCATATGACCAGGATTTCACCTACAGTTCTACTAAGCAAAACCCAAAAATATACATATCAAAGTCGTGCCCAGGATGATTTTGGTAACTTCATTTGCCATCAGTCAGCCTAATTCATCATGTATCAAAACTGTAGACTTTGGAGCACCAGCATTCAAACAAAAACATATCTGGTTATACATAGAATGAACAATGTTGAGGCTCAGCCAGAGAGCATTGGGCCTCATTAAACAAAATTGCCTATTCATGACAGTACTAAGAGAAAAGCCAACTTCCACTGATTTCAGCCCTAGCATTCATACTGCATGGCATGCTCTAACAGGCTTCCTCTAGATCTTCCCCTGGTGCACTTAAGCAAATATGGTATACTTCCTGTTGGCAACAGCTTGTATACAACAGCTTTAGGACTGCATTACCCAAGCTATTTTAGTGGCATAAATCCCACTGAAGATGCTCCAAAGTGCTGCAATATGAAAGAAGAAAATTAAACACATACCTTAGATGTCTAGTAATTCAAATAAAGTATGCATAGAATAGCTGTATATAGGCCCAATGGAAAAATTAATGTACACTGTATGTTGGGACATGCAGTATTCCTACCATTATCTCTGATTAAGAAATTCTATTGACAACATAGCATTTGAGAATACGATTTTATTACTAAAACATAGTTCTAATCAAAACAACAGAGTTTTAAAATATTTTAATTAAAAACAGATACATACTAGGCCTGTGTGAAATGTCACCAGGTGTTTTGTTTCAAAGGTGTTTCGATGCTTTTCAAGCTTGAAACAGTGACATCAAAACAAAATAAAAGACTTTGAAACAGCTTCAAAATGAAACAAGGGCACTCAAAATGTTTTGAAAGTTTTGAAAAGTTTTGAGTTTTGAAACGGCTTACTTGGCCTCAGCGCTGGTCCCAGGCAGCAGAGGCAGCCTCCTGTCATCTGGTGAGCAGATCAAGGGGCTCACACCCCTGGCAGGAGTCCGGCAGCCCTCTTGGGGATGCAACCCCCAGACTTGCACCCCGGATGAGTGGAGGCTGCCTCTTCCACCTAGGACTAGTGCTGGGTGCTGGTTGTGCCCGGAATTAGAGAAAATTGCTGCTTCAAAAGACTTCTGCCTGAGCGTGCCTCCTTTCATCCGGCATGCAGATCCAGGGGCTTGCACCCCCAGAAAGAGTCAAGCACAGCCCGGCAGCCCTCCTGGGGGTGTGAGCCCCCACCTTTGCATGCTGGATAAAAGGAGGCTGCTTCTTCCACCTGGGACTGGTGCTGGGCACTGGTTGTGCCCAGCACCAGAAAAGACAGGTGGCAGTGGCAGCCTGAGCCTGCCTCCTCTTATCCAGGGTCCTGCTGGGAGTGCAAGCCAGATGAGAGGAGTCCCAGGTGGCAGCAGCAATCTTTTCCAGTGCTAGGCATGGGCTGCACCCAGCGCTGGTCCCAGGCAGCAGCGGCAGCCTCCGCTCATACAGCATGCAGATTCGGGGGCCTGCACCCCCAGAGGGAGTCCAGCACAGCCCACAGCCCTCCTGGGCGTGTAGGGGATCTGCATGATGGATGAGAGAGGCTGCCGCTGCCAGCAAGTGTCATGATTCCCCATTATAGCCTATGGGTAAAATGTCAAAACGCATTGAAATAGTGAAACAGTTTCGACAAAACGAAATGGGACAGTGCTCATGGTGGGAAGGACTGTCAGATATTTTTAACCATATAAAGGGAACCTAATGATTATATTGGTCCATTAATAAAAGGAACAAGTTAGAATTTTGATCAATAATGCAGAAAAGTTAGAAGCATACAATATAATTCTATTTTGTATTTGTGAAAGACAGATGATGTATTCAGCTCAAAAAGCAACTCATAATGAAAAGCATAACTGCTAAAAATTAAACATTTTAAAATCAACAGATCTGAAAAAAAGTTTTGAAAGAGTTAGTAGAGAATCATTCTTGACCAATTACTTTTAACAATGTTAGAAAGTTGAAAAGTGCAAGTAGACTGCAAAAAGCTCATGTTGTGACAATTCTGAATATGCAATATTTAAAAAAAGTAAATTGGATGACTTGTGTAATTATAGCCCAGTCAGGCTAAAACTGATTCCAAGTAATATAATGGAATAGTTTATATGGGACTCAATTAATAAAGAATGAAGATAGCAATATAATTGGGAATAATATGGGAAGCAGATCTTCTCAGAAAAAATATTTTTTGATGAGACTACAAATTTGGTTGATAAGCATAACAGCATGAATTGCAAAAGAGATTTCTAAAAGGTATTTTACTTGGTATCACAGATCACATCTCAATATATAATCTAGAATCAACAGAGCACACATTAAATGCATTAAAAACTGGATAACTGACAAGTTTCAAAATGTACTTGTAAAACAGGGAATTATCAGTCATTGTGTGTGCTACCAGTAGGATCCTGGAAAAAACAGTTCTTCGTCCTACATCATTTATCATTTTTATTAACCTCAAACAAAGCCTTTCTGATAAAGTCTGAACATGACAAAGATTAGGAGTTGTAGATAATGAAGAAAGTGGGTCACTGATACAAAAGCAACCTACCCTCTTTGGCATGCCAGGTGCAAATTATATGCATTTTAATACTGCCAAATATCTGCATCTAGAAAGAAAAATTGTAGAGCACACTTACAGGATACAGATTTAATCCTGAAAAGTAGCAACTCTGAAAGAGACTTGGTGAATAATCAGCTGAAAGTTATTTCTCTGTGCAATGTTGGTGTCAGAAGGACTAATATCCTGGATGTATAACAGGAGAATATTGAATAAGAACACTTAAGAGGTTATGTTACATCGATATTTGGTATTTGTGTGACTACTGTTGGAAAGCTGTGCCCAGTTCTGATACACACACTAAAAATGTATGGAAAAATTAAGAAGGTAGCAGAAGAATCATTAAAGCACTGGAAAACTTTCCTTAGAGCGGAGAACCTAAGAAGCATATTTCTTATTTACCCTTTTTTTTTCTTTTTTTTTTTTTAAAGATAAGGTTAAAGGGAGACTTGATATCCATACATACCCACACTGGGAACAGAAGGTTTAGACCAAAGGGCTTTTCAGTTTAGAGGACCAAAGTGTATTGGGAAAGAATGGTTGGAGGCAGAAGACATACAAATTCAGACTTGAAATAGAACACACGTTTTTAATAACGTTGGTAACACTGTTAAACACTGAGCAGATTCCAAACATTGAGACAGAACTTCATGATTAGAACTTCTAAACTCAAATGTGATGTCCTTCTAGTTGTAGTTGAATTACAAGACAGAATTAATACAGAAAAGTCCTACAACCTGCATTATGCAGAAGGTCAGACTAAAGGCCCTGTTACACAGCAGTTTTGGGCAGCTCCTTGTGGTCTTAACACTTGGATTGTCCACATATTAACACCTGAAACTGGTTCTGCGCACTCATTATGCAGCTCCAAGTTAGGCCATGCCAGGGCAGGATTATCTATCACGGAAGCGTATTACCCAGCTCATGTTACACTAAGGTGTAGCCATTGTAGGCTACACCTTTGTGTAAATACCCCACCTTCCCCATCTCCCCTGTTTGCCCAGATTGGGCTCACTGCCCCCTCCTCCAGCCTCCCAAAATCCTGCTCAGTGTCTCCCAACCCCTGGCTTACTTGTGACTGCCTGTGCTCTTTCCTAGGGAAGCAGGCAGGGAATGGTTACTGCAGGCAGGCTCAGCCCAGAGAAGAGCAGCCTGCCAGTGGCTGTAGAGGGTGAGCAGGCAGGTTAACCCCTCTCTTCCTGCTCCCCTGGGACAAACATAATGGGCAGTCATGAGTTCTTTGTCATGTCTCCAATCCACACTTTCTATATGGTCTGTTCCCAATATTCTGTACAGGTCACTGCTTCTGGTGTTGGTGTTGCCAGATCTGGCCACAATATAGACAGATATCTACTCCCACATAGCTACAGCCCAAATTTCACCTAACCTCCTCAAAACAGTAAAAAATAATTACATCATTTATGTACAGGGAAATTTTTATAGAAATTGTCATCTAATGTAACCAATAAGAGTTTCATTATTTTAACTTGTGAACATCATCTCATCATTCCCTGTCTTTCTTCCAGTACAGTTAAACAAGTTTAGCTTCACTCTCTGAGAGACAGAGCGAGAGAGACAGAGCAAGTTACTTGGAAGTAACAAAAAGAAAGACATCAGAAGTTCCCCTGTCATGACCCAAGTGCATACTCTTGCCCTGGAGAAAATTAAAGCAAATCTTATTTTACTCTCAGTAAAGAGGGACAATAGTTTTGGTGGACTAGCTTTCACTTACAGGGAGCAAGGATGTGCACATAAGCAGTACCTCAGGGTACCTGACTCACTTTAAAGTCCTGTCCTCCTTATGGTAACTTGCTTGCAAGACCATATCCTAAGGCTATCTGGGACTAACTACAGACAGAAGGCCTAACCATTCTATGTTATTCTCAAAAGACCAAGGAGTTAAACTTATAGAACAATAAAGTATGTTTATTTTGCAGTCTACTGATCTTCTTGGCCTACTGATCTGCTGTTCCCTCCAGTTCCCTCCTGCAATCCCAGTGGCCAATAAAACAACTTATACATAACACCCTTAGAGGTATCCATACCTACCCCATGTAATACTAACTTTGGAAGTTTAGTTCAACTCACTGTTAAAGCACATTTTAGCAGGTCTCTTAGTATTTGTGTTGGCTTTTTAGCTCTAAGTGATCACCGTTTCTCTGCATTCTCAGTCTTTATTAGTTCAGTTCTTGTTTGGTTTCCTTGTTCAGACATCTAATTCTGTCATTTTCAATCTCCTCTGTCATTTCTTGTTGCTTTGTTGTTAGCTTTGTTTCCTTTGGTTATTCTCATGATGCTGCTTCTTTTTTGAGCTGCAAGTGTTGTCTGTTCCTTCTTAACATCTGTCCTTTTGGTGTGGCTACTTTGTAGGATCTGGGAGCTACTTGACGAGAATCTAGCGCTTTTGTTTCCATGTTCATCCATCTGAAATAAGCACCATATCTTTGTTGCGCAGTTGCGATAACTCTCTGGAACCCCTGTCATAGTACCATTTTTGCTTGAGTTTGTCAAATTTCTTTTTTAATGTTTTCATGTTTTGCTTTTTATTCTGATGAACAGCATCCATAAGATTTGGCAGCCTGGTTTTGAGTTGCTTCTTAAACAGCATGTCTAATGGGGACAATCCATGTTTCATGGGTGTTGCCCTGTAATTTAGGAGTGAAAAGTAACATTGGTGTGTGGATCTGTATCTTTTTTCAACAATTTCTTCACTATTTGAACTTCATTTTCTGCCAGAACATTGGATTGTGGGTATTTAGGACTTGAAGTGTTGTGATGGAATCCATATTTGTTTGCAAACTCTTTAAAATCACAAGTTGAATTGAGGTCCATTGTCTGTTCTCACAATGTGTGGAATCCCATGTCTAGCAAAAATAGATTTGATGTGCGTTAGGACATGGTTTGCTGTTGTGCTTTCAAGCAGCATGTCCCAGGGGTGCCAGGGTTACAGGAGAACCCCAGGCCAAAATAGAAGAGAGAGAGCCCCAACTTACCGTTTGCAGGTGCCAGGAGTGGGGAAGCGCACGCGGAGAAACCGCCCACACGGTTCGTCAGCCGCACTCATATCCAGCTGGGCCTGGGTGACGTCAGCTGGAGACACCACCCAGTGGAAACAAAAGGCTGCGCGGAGGGCGCAGGAGGAAGGCGGGTGAGCGGAAGTTCCGTGGGAAACCCCGCGACCTGAAACGCGCAGCCACAGTGTCGGGCGGCCCAGGACGACAGGGGCAGCGTCGGCTGCAGAGGTGGTGAGAGCAAAAGCGGCAGAGGAGCCAGCAGAGAAGCTGGCAGAGGGGCTGGCACCAACTGGGAAGCTGGCAGAGGAGCTGGCAGAGGAGCCAACTGGGAAGCCAGCAGAGGAGCCAACTGGGAAGCTGGCAGAGGGAGCAGCGGTGTGAGTGGGGAGAGCAGCGGAGGAGACGAGTGTCGGGGAAACTGGAGCAACTACAGGGAAGCCCGGAGAAGAGGTAACGAAAGTGGGACTGACGGGAACCCCAACTGGGATAGCCACAGGGAGAGTGACAGAAGACCCCAAGCGGGGACGGTTAATGGAGCAAGGGAGCCATCAGAGGGGCCCACAGCATCCCCAAGAAGACCCAGCCAGGGCCCATAGGACCTTGGATGACCAGGACACCATCCCCTGAGAGGGGTCGAGCCTAGGGGAGAGATAGGAGACCTGAGTGGGACAAGCAACCGGGTCTGGGGCACTGAGGCACTGGGAAAACGCAGGGCCTGTAGACTGAGAGCACTCTATATTCTTTTGTGGCCTACTGGTCCACTGGTCGCACCTCTCCGGCAGTCATGGTGGTGGGTATTGCATGTTGCATCACAGCGGGGTTGGAATAGGGAGCTAGGGACATGAGATAGTTGAATCAAAGACCAAGGGCCTCAGAGCCCTCACGCCTGAGCCGTGGCCCAGGGACACTGGGGCTCGAGGCTGGAGAGCTTCAGGAGGCCGGGGGAAGAAACTGAGAGGGACCAGAGACACCAAGGGGCCAGAAGTCCCACAACCGAAGGTGGCAAGTGGCTGGGGTATCGGGAAGGTTGGAGCCCCGTGAGTGGCCACCGTGAGGCGTGATGACCCTGGAGGCTGCCTCAAAGGGGAACCCCTCCACTGAGGTTCCATTCAAAGTCATGGCAGGCAAGTTAAGGGAATCCCCTGACACCAAATGGGGTAGCCTCTGGGGTCCACTCGCAGGCCTGGGACAGACAAGATTGACAGTCTGGGCAAAGGCAGCAAGAGAACGCCTGATAGAGCAGAGGCAGGTGCACAGTGCAATTTCAGGATAGTGCGAATAATAATCTACCACTAATACATAAGTTTTTCCTGCATGCAGGAATAAGTCAAAGCCCATGTGATACCACAGAGCTATGGGCTGGGTTCCTCTGTAACCATCATGGGCTCTTTTCTTTGTGCTGATCTGTACCTTAGGCATGTTGTACAAGCCTTTACAGAATCTTTTATTATTTTTATTGGGCCAATATAGAGCACCCCTTGCTCTCTTTTGCATTTTTCAATGCCTAGATTCCCCTCATGTATTCTGTTTAACATGTCTTTCTTTAGCACTGCCGGAACAACAAGTCATGAGCCTTTGAACAAAATGCCATCCAGTACTGACAGCTCTTCTTTGAACTGACAGTAGGGGCTAAGTATATGTTTTTCAGGCCAACCAGCACAAATAACTGTTACCACTTTTTGCAATGTAGGGTCCTGAGCAGCAGCTGCTGCAATTAGTGCCCACATTTTACCTGTAACAAGAATCGCTCTTAATTAGATTAACATGTACTATGTCTGAATCTGAAATTCTGTCATTTTCTGTTGTGTCTGCAATAAGTAGATGTTTTCCTGGCGTGTACTGTATGTCTAGATCATACATCTGCAGTTGAAAGAAAAGTCTCTGTAATTTGGGTGGCATGTCTGACAATTCTTTCTCTGCTATAATTACCAAAGGTTTATGATCAATTTCAGCTATCATAGACTTCCGACAGATTGGGGTGGGCAAAATGCGGCCTGGGGGGCCAGATGCGGCCTGCCAGGCCATTCTATCCAGCCTGCAGGGCCCCCCCCAAAATTAAGAAAATTAATATTTATCTGCCCCTGGCTGCCTGTCATGCAGCCCTCGATGGCTTGCTAAAACTCAGGAAGTGGCCCTCCACCCAAAATAATTGCCCACCCCTGCGACAGATGAATATATGATATTTCTTACAGCCATATACCAGAGCTAAACTTTATATCTCAATTTGTGCATACAGACACTCAGACTTAGTGTGTGCCCTAGATGCATATGTTGCTGGTCTCCTGCTATCCCCATATTTTTGAAGCAAAGCTGCTCCAATTCCTTCATTAGAAGCATCTGTTGACAATTTAATGAGTCTTTTAGGGTATTTTAACCCTAAAATAACTTTCATTATTTTTTCCTTCAAGTTTTTAAATTCAGCTTCATGTTCATGTTCCCATATCCACTAAGTATTCTTTTGTATTAGTGATCTAAGGTGTTTGGTCTCCTCTAAGTTAGGTAGCTATTTCCCTACAAAATTGATAATTCCCAGTAATCTTTGTATTCCTTCCTTATCTGTAGGGGGTGGTGTGTTTGTAATGGCTTTAACCCTTGCAGGATCAAAATGCACCCCTTTCCCAGAAAGTTTCTCTCGCAGATAAGTTATTTCCTTGATCCTGAATTTGCATTTTTGTTTGTTCAGTTTAAAACTGCTCTGCCAGCTCTTTGTAGTGCCTTTCTTAGCCTCAAATAATGTTCTTTCATAGTATTTCCACAAACTAATACATCAGCAATATACACCATAGTCCCAGCAAGACCTTCAAAATTTGTTGCACCTTTTTGTGAAATACTTCAGATGCAGAACACAGTCCAAAAGGAAGCCTACAAAAACAATACCTTCTAAGGGTGTATTGAAGGTACATAATCCAGTGCTATTCTTTTCTAGGGGAACTTGCCAAAGCCTAGAAGAGGCTTCCAAAGTGGAGAAATATTTAGCTACTGCCACATTGCCAAAAACCTCTTCCCTGGTAGGAATGGGGAAATGATCCCTTTGATGCATCTGTTCATTTGCTTATGATCCAGACACAATCTCAAGGATCCGTCTTTTTTTTTCTATTATTACCAGTGAATGAACCCAAACAGTTGGTTGCTCTACTTTATCTATGATGTTCATGCTAACTAATTTAATTCCTTTTTCAGTTTCTCCCTTAGTACAAGGGGAACATTTCTTGGAGCATGTATGGTGAGAGAATTTGATTCTCTTAATTCTAGCTTGTACTCAGTTGACAGTTTCCCTATGCCTTGAAACATATCATAAAACTCTTCTTCTATGTTCTTGCTTTCTAGGCCCTCAATGTCATCTATTCTTTTAATCAAACCCAGAGTTTCACATATTCACAACCCCATAATTGTCACTAGCTTTCCTGGGACTGTTACAAACTGAACTTTTACTATATTACCTAACATGCAGTGCACAAACACCCTTGGTTGCAATCATGTTCTCATTATATGCTCTAAGTTTCACTTTCTTATTCTCATAGTACACAGGTTGTTTTCATTTTTTTTTGAATGATGTATTCTGGTATTACATTGACCTGTGCCCCTGTGTCTAATTTAAAAGTTACCATTAGTTCATTGGTTTCCAGGGTGATTGTCCAATCTTCAGAAGAATTAGCTTCTTCTCACATTGTACCAATGAGGAATTCTTCCTCTTCCTCACTGCATAGAGCATGCACCTGCTGTTTCTTATGTGGTGCATCCTGCTTTTTTCTACAAACTCTTTCAAACTGATTGAACCTTTTTCATTTGTTGCAGAGCTTATCAAATGTGGGGCATTGCATGGGTTTGTGGAAACCCTCACAGCATCTGTGGTTGACCACTGTTTCTTCCAGCAATTCTCTTTTGCTTGCCTCCGCTTGCTTGCTTCATAGTTAAGTCCTCCTTTCTGTATTGTTGTGTGTTGCCTTAGGTTTTTGCAGTCTTGTAACCAAGTCTGGTTCAGAGCATTCTGCTTTTTCCTTCAGCCTCTGCAGCCTGGCATTTATCTTAGTTGCTTGGTACATTCTAACTATCTTTTCCAAATTAAGCTTAGGATCCTCTAGCAGTCTTTTCCTCAGGTTTGTCTCCCTTATATCTAACACTATTTGGTCTTTGATCAAGGACTCTTTTAGGTCTCCAAAGCTGCATGTCTGGCTCAGCAATTTCAGGTCTTTGACTAACTCCTCTATTGTCTCACATTCGTTCTGCTGTCTCATGTTGAAATTATATCATTCAAAGGTTTCATTTTGTTTGGGTACACCATAGTTCTCAAACTTTTTTATTACTGTACCACAGCTATTCTATTCTGCTTCTGACGGTTGTAGGCTATTAGAAAGAGACAGAGCTTCTGGCCCTGCTATATTAAAAAAAAATAGCTATCTTGAATGGATCTTCTTTCTCTGTACTGCACTGGCCATCATATATATGGTGAAGCTCTGCTTAAATTTCTTCCAGTTTTCAGCTGCATTGCTAAAATCTTTAATTCCTCAGAAATTCTGAGATGCTCCATTTTTCTCTTTCTTTACACCCCACTCCTGGTATTGTGTGTTATTCTCAAAAAAAACAAGCAGTTAAACTTATTAGAATGATAATGCATGTTTATTCAGAGAGTCTTCTTAGCCTACTCATCTGGTGTTTCCTCCAATTCCCTTTTGCAATCCCAAGGCCAGTATAATAACTTATACATAACACTCTTAAATGTATCCACACAGCTTCCACTCCTTCCAGTCCCCTCTTTCACTCCTTTCTTCCTTTGCATGGTACCTCATAGTAGTCCAAATACAGCTACCAGTAAAATGGTCAATGTCTTGCAGTCTCCAGTGCATTTCATAAACTCAGACTGAAATGTCTTTAAAGAAAGCAACACTGTCATCACCAGCTAGTCTGAGCCAAAGCCCACTGAAATCTAGTCTACTCTTTCCATTTACTTTAACAGATTTCAGATCAGATCGTGCAAAGTCTATTTGTTAATATTATGATCAATGGTCAGGGACCCTTATCACTTCAGTAAGGTTATCATTTCTAGGTTTTCTTCTACTACTTTACAGTCTTCACCTATAATATTTCTTTTCACATATAAAGGAACATACCAGGGATGCTGTATAACAACATTTTGCTAGAATACAGGTCACAGATACTCATATTACTACAAATACCTCTAGATATGGCAAAGCATATTAGTGCCATGGGTATTAAAACTTAACATATACTATAACCTCTTAAAGGGCACATGATTAGGCCCAGTTGTATTCATAGATTGTAAAGCTGGAAGGGACCTTGGAAGATCATTGGGTCCAGCTCCTGCACCAAGCAGAAAAGATAACTGGGGGTCAGGTGACCTCAGTAAGGTGAATGTCTAGTCTCCTCTTGAAGATTTCCAGGGTAAGTGACTGCACCACCTCTGGAGGGAGCTTATTCCACATTCTGGACACCCTGACGATGAAGAAGTTTTTCCTAATGTTAAGCCTGAATTGGTCTTTCAGGAGATTGTGGCCATTACTTCTGGTTTTCCCCTCGGATGCCCTGGTAAACAGTTGCTCACTGAGCCCCTGATGTACTCCCCTAGTGTAGAGGTAAGCTGCTTCCAGGTCCCCTCCCAGCCTTCTTTTCTTCAGGCTGAAGAGTCCCAGATCCCTCAGCCTTTACTCATATGGCTTGCCTTTTAAGACTCTAATCATATGGATGGCTCTTCTTTGGACTCTCTCAAGCTTGACCACATCCTTGTTAAAGTGTGGTGCTCAAAACTGGACGCAGTACTCTAGCTATGGTCTCACCAGTGCTGAGTAGAGCAGAAGAATCACGTCTTTGGTTTTGCTGGAGATGTATCGATTGATGCATACCGGAGTATTATTTACCCTACTGGCTACAGCCGGCTCATATTCACACTGTGGTCTATTATTACCCCCAGGTCCCTTTCATTTGTAGTGCTAATCAGTTTGGTGCTACCAAGCCTGTAAGTGTGTTGAGGGTTGCTCATCTCACGGTGGAGCACTTTACATTTCTCAACATTGAACTTCATCAGATACACAAACATGTGTATGAAGTAATTTTATATAATTTGGCCTCCCTCCATATTGGGACCTTAACTCTTTGTGGACATTCATCTGGACAAGCTGGTTGCAAGGAAGCTAAGAGGATGCTTGGTGTTGTTAGGGAACTTACTGCAACAAGGACTTCCTGTGTTAACCTTGGGCTGAGATCTAGTTAGATCTAGATCCACAAAGGGGCTTAGGTATGGAGATACTTAGCATCACATTGCTTGACATCAAATTACCTAGCCTCTAAAATGGAATTTAAGCTCTTTATAGAGTGTAAGGTAGGGGCAGGCAAAATACAGCCCATGGGCCAGATCCAACCTGCCAGCCCATTCTATCCAGCCTGCAGGGCCTCTAAAACATTTAGAAAATTAATTTTTATCTGCCTCTGGCTGTCTGTTAAAGATGACAGACATACAGCAGCAGCAGCATCCAGTGGGAGCTGGTGGCTGAGCAGCAAGACCAGCTCAGCTCCACCCCACCCCCAGCCCCCACTCTCTTCCCACCCTCAGCCCCCAACCAGAAGCCTCTGGGGCTTCTGGCCTCATGACTCTGGAGTGATTCACCCCCAAATGGAAAGTAAGGTAAGATTGGATGGAGGAAGAGGGGGGAACTACTGTGAACAACCCAGCAGTTGGGAGCCCCATGGTGCTTCCCAGGCCAGACTGGAGCCAGAGTGGGTAGCAGGTGGGTGGTGGTGGTGGGAGGAAGTGGCTGCAGTAAGGGGGCTGCAAGGAGTGGTAAGGGCTGCAGGGAGCAGTGTGGAGGCAGGAGAGCTGGGGCGGGAGCACAGGAAGTGGTGGTGGCCCTGAGGTGAGGTGGGGGCTGCAGGGAACATTGCAGGTAGCATTGCAGGAAGTGACAACAGTACAGCAAGCAGCAGGGGCCATGGGGAGCAGCGCAGGAAGTGGTGGCAGCTAAGGGAAGTGGTAGGGGCCATGGTGAGTGGATGCAGGGAGCAGTGCAGGAAGAGGTGGGGGCCACAGAGAGCAGTGCAAGAAGCAGCCAGGGCTATGGGGAGTGGTGGGAGCCACAGAGAGCAGTGTAGCGAGTGGTGGGGGTTTCAGGGACCAGCAGGAGCCATGGGGAGCACCACAGTGAGTGGTGACAGCTGCAGGGAGTGGTGGGGGCCATGGGGAGTTGCGTGGCAAGTGGCAGAGGCCGTGGAGACTTGCACATCAAGTGGAAGTGGGCGAGGGGAGCGGCGGGCAAGCATGCAGGAGGGAATGCAGGGAAACAGCAGTGGTGGGTGGGAGCACAGAGACCGTGCAGGTGCCCTGAGACTGGCAGGGACCAAGGGCGGGGCAGCAGGAGTGCAGAGCCTGGGTGTGGGGTCTGTCTGGCTGCATTGTGTGAGGCTCGCATGTAGTCAGCTAGAGCCACATGCGATGGAGCTGGCAGCCCAGACCCGTCTCTCTCTCTCAACCCACACCCCACTACATACACACTCCCCAGCCACACCCACTCTGTATTTTGAGCTATGATGCAGTCACCTCTAGATACATTTCGTAAACACATAAATCAGCACAAAAATATTTTAAAATAAAATTAAAATAAGTTATAGTAGATTTTTTTTTTTTTTTTTGCGTAGTTTGTTGCTTTTTTTTTTTTCTGGTTTCAAGATTGCAGCACCCTTCCTCCCAAAAGGAATACTTCTTGGACAAGGGGAGGAACTTCCAGTGGCAAAAGTTCAGTGATTGAGAGCAGGACTTCTAGTCCTAATATAGTGACCAGGGGCAGGGCAACTGTCAAGGGGCAAGGCTACCCATGCAGCCCTCAACCGCTCCCCAAAATTCAGTAGGCAGCCCTCCGCCCAAAATAATTGCCCACCCCTGATGTATGGGGAGAGTTAGTCACCCCAGAATGGGACTTGGATTCAGTATTGCTTAGTGGGGAGAAACTAAAGCTAGCCAATAGGAAATGCTGAGAAGAAGAGTTTGTCATAAGTCTCATTCCTCTCTAGTCCAAAGGTTTAGGCATCTGGAATTCACAAATTAGGGTCTTCTTGAGTTGAGGGCTAAATCACTCCTGTGAAAATGAAAAAGGGTTTTTCCGTTTTTTTAAAACACAGAAAGCAGAGATGATGACAGTGCTCCCACCTTTACAGTCACTCAGGATATGGGAGATTTCATTGCATCTTATCAGGCAGACAACAGAAAACACCTCTCCCACCTCCTTGGGCAGTGCCCTTACCATCATGCTATAGCAGAGGTATAATGATGTGGCCTAGGTGTGTAGGACAGTTGCCACACACAAAGCAGCAGTGACTTCCGGATATTGCCATTTCTGGTGCCATCATGCAGCTGTGGCAACAACCATTTTTTAATTTCCTTCCTGCTTCCTCGCCCAAATTGGTGCCCGGAGTGGCTGACCCAGTCACCCCACCTTTGTAATGCCACTATGCTAAAGACTTCTTTTTTTGCGTAGTAACACTTCCCCAGCATTTCTGCTGAAATGGTTCTCCTTTGCATAAAGGCTTCATTAAACCAGAAAGACACAGAGAGAATGGATATGACTGTCTAGCCCCACAGTTGTAGGGGAAGGGTGATGTCTAGCATTTCAGTCCCTCCTACAATTATCCTAACAACATCCTATATGAGTACTTTAACCACCAGGTAACTATACAAGAGAACCTACCACTGCCACCTCATTCCTCTCCCAGTTCTGATGCATGGAGCAGCATCTAGTTTACAGTTCCCAAGAGAGCTTAGGCCCAAGAAAGACACCAAGCAGCTCAGTACTGGGAAGACAGATGCTTCCAACATGCAGAAAAGCACAAAAAAATTACCTTCCTGACAGACTTCAGCAGGGGTTTCTAAGATAGGCGTTGGGTGCCTATAGTTTGGTCTTACTTTAGACACCGAAGCCATTTTAAGAATCTAGGCTTTAGACCTCTCTATACCTGAACCATCTCTCTTCATTGGAAAGAACAGTGTTAGTAGTGTCAACCAATTACTACTAGTAGCATTTCCATGGACACATAACAGATGACTAGAAAACCTTATCCTGGTAAGTGTCCTCTGAATTCAGCACCTGTTACCCCCTGTTCATTATGGATGTAGCAGACACTGGTTCCAGGGGTGACTGCAATGCCCCCTGGTGGCTGCTCAGCCCCTGCTCTTCCCACATTCCTCAGGCTTGCTCCCCTTCACCTTGTCTGCCATGCTTTACTAGATTCTATGAAAGAGAAGATGCCTCAGGGATCCCCGATCCCACACTCCTGTTCAGGTGTCGCTACTTAGCATCTTCAGGGCTTATAATGTGCCTCCAACTGTCCTTTACACTATGCCCATGTCTTGCAGATGTTACCAATCATGTTCCGTGTCCCATCCTGTAAGTCTCTCTCCCCCTGGGGCATCCCCACACCCCAAGTCCCTATGTCACATCTGTTAAATCCATCTCCTTGGCAACCTGTGCCTCAGACCTGTCTCTAACTCCTTTGCTCCCCTGGGCATCCCAGTGCCTCAGGCTTTCTGGCCCTGCTCCTTGGCCATTGATCCCAGACCCTGGGAGGAGAGTCTATAGCCCTCCTCCCAGGCTGCTGGTTGAGACCACCACTGCTCCTTGTCTCAGTCCCTAAACCAATGGACCCTACCTCAGCTCTAAGGCTGCCTTCTCTTAACCCCTGGGACTGCATCTGCTTGCTGAGGAGCAACTTCCATGTCAGTAGCCAGGGTACGAACCTGTACCAGCTTTGGCCCTGGTTTATCTCTGCATTAAGACACACCCCTTTCTGGCCAGGTGCTCCCTTGCCTGCTGATTCTGAGCTATCCAGAGCCTTCTTTCTTCTTAAAGTAACAGGTGCACCCAGAACCTATGGGTAACTAGTAAAGCATCAGAAATGGATGGATCTTCACATCTCCTAGTTTTATGGTAGTCCCATGCACAGTGTTCCATGTTATATTGCTAGGAATTTTATTTTTTACCTCCTGTTTATTATTTGAAATGTATTAGTATATATCCTATTATGAGGATCCATCAAGTCTCAAGTAAGATGCAATGTGGGTACATTCCTTTCCCATTCCTAATTTAGAGTTGCATGTTCAATCCATCCTACAAGAGATATTCCAGACAGATTATCTGAAAAAATTATTTGTCCAATGACATTTTGCAACCAGCTAGGCTGGTCATTCCTTTTACAACACTGGATACCACCTTATTTTTTGAACAGATTATCTGTGACAATACTCTGCTAATTTTCTTGAATGCCATGAAGCTAAGGAACAAGTACTTGCCCAAAGATGTGACCCTTCAGCTCTAAAACAGACCATTACCTAACCTTGAGAATAATAAACACTTGAAATGATACATTTTTGTTCAGGCCACGGTATAGTGCATAAAGTCTTCCTCTTCATAATATTGCCTACAGACATTCCCAGACAAAAAAGTACTGATATTCTCTTGCAGAATGTTGAAATCTGTCATTAACTACTGAATTTCCTCTCCTTATTCATTTAACTCTGCATTTCAGCTCCATAATACTCTAACTCTGTCTCATACCTTGATTTGTCCACCTGTTAGCACAGCACCCTAGCTCATGGCTCATATTTAACAATATATAATCTATGAAACACTGAACAAGGTTACCAATGGGGGTACTCTGAAAAAAAATACTTCATAGAATACAGGCACTACCCTGTGGGGACTACTCCAGAGTCTAAAGGCTTCAATTTAATTGGTCATTTAGCAAAGATCTATACAACACATGTATCTTATGTAAATCTTAAAGCAACATGTTCTATTGCTATTTGTACCCTTATACATACAGTCATGTATATGGCCTTCTGATTTACCTTTTTCCACATAAATGTGGCTAACAAAAGATACATATACTCATTCCGTCCTCCAGATACTCCTTCAACTATCTACTAGCTTAGCTTTATTTTTCCCTGTTTTGCTCAGGCTCATTCTATCTTGATCATACATGTGCTGCTGAGATGGGTACTGTTAGTGGCACAGAAAGGCAACTATAATGACATTCTTCTCCTTATTTTCTGCTACAACAAAGGGTGGATTCAAGATTTGGCAAAAGGGAGTGCAGGGGTAGCAACCTGCACTGCAGGGCTGGCTGCATCTCCGCTCCCAGCCTCCTCCTCTCCATCACTGTGTAAGCAGACCATGCATGGAATCCACCAGGGACTTTTTAAAGTTCCCAAAGCAGCTAAAAAATCCCCATATCTTCCCCACTGTGCCCAAAGGCAGGTCCTCTCCCCTCTTCCTCTGCTCACCGCTGCTGCTTTCCCTCTTGTCTAGGGGCAGGGGAAGCTTCATAGCTATTCCTTTACCTTCCATCAGGGCAACACAGTGGATGGGCTTAGCTGGAACAGTGACAGTAGCAATGGGCAGGTTCCCCTGACCTACCTGGCCCTTCTGGAAGCATACCCACAGAGGGGAACCCCATACTCATTGCCACTGTTTCTGCTGAGCCCAATTCTCACACAGCCTGGCTGGAGTGGGCAGGAGCAGCTCTGAACCTACTCCTGCTTCTGGACAGGATGGAGAGGAGCATCAGTAAGTGGGGGGAAAGGGGGTTGGGAGGGGAGGTGCCATGCCTCTGAGCATAGAGGTGTGGGAATTCTTAGAGGCTTTGGGGACTTCAAAAAAGGACCCAGAGGCTTCTTCAGTGCAGTTGGGTCATAAGGGGCGGTGGGTAAAACTTTGCCACTGAACCCCCTCTGCATCCACCCCTGAGGACAACTCAGACATTGTAACAGTTCCACTATCTAGTGATATGATTAACTCTTCATCCACTCACATTCAGGCCTCCAGGCATGTTGCCTTGCATATCTTACAAAAATGATAATTGCAGCATAAACATTTTGTCAACAGCCAATGCAGTAAAGGTTTAGTAGCATTTGTTCTGGAACACTTCTGGTGGAAACATTATTTCTTGAATATCCTGTAAACATTCTTTACGCTTTTATGATCATTTTGTCTTATGGCTTAGCACCCGGATGCTGTAGAAACTAGAGTTGGATCTTATATTTTTTACCACAGTAGCTCGTGATCATTGGCAAATCACCACTAATAAGTGTTTCTGAATCGCATGTGCTGACCATTTCAAACAAATAAAAGGGAGGGTAGGTGAGTAGCCATGCCAAAATGCTTTCTCATCTCATAGATTCCTCAGGGAAAGGTCCTTACTGTGCCAATGAATTTCTTAGGGCTGCCTCCATCATAAACACGCTGATTAAAATGTAAATTCAACCAACCTATCAGCCTCCCATTAAGAACACTCTTTAAAAACACCATTAATCAGCTGAGAGATATGTAGTGAAATACCACTTATCAATTGTAACTGCTTATGACAGTTAACAAAGCTTTATATTTGCCCCAAACATGTGCTGATCTATCAATTATGCTGGGGTTCACTCTCACGCTAATTGTACATTTTCTTCTCTAATGCATTTTTGCTGTTATCTCATAGGCTAATGAAAGCCAGAAAAATCAATAAATATAAATTATACATGCAAAGAAGGACTGCTGTGAACATAAAGTTTCTAATTAATTGCACTTGATTAATTTATATCCTTTAATTATCTTGCTAAGCCACAAACAACATAAATATCTTTGCAATCTGGTTATTGCTATGTCAGTCATAAAAAAAGCAGACACAGTAAATCTATGAAATCTAGCAAACTGCATTGCTAGAAAACATGGTATGGCATAGCACATAAATATAACAAGACTTACTCAAGACACCTATGAATAATTTTAGTGTGACAAATTACCACTAAATATGTTGTATAGTTATTTGTCTAAGGTTATAATGATGTTATAACTTTAAATGTAGCATATGGAGTAAGCAAAATGTGGGCTTAACAAGTAGGATTAGAGAGGCTGTTAGAGGTTGTATTTAAAATATACCTTAGCAGTATTATTCCCATTTGTATTGCAATCTGAACAGGGGGGAGGGGACAGGGGAGGGGCTAGGAAACAAATTTAAAATACTTTAAAGTAGATACATGCTCAAAGCAATTGGTTTCTAGAATTGTTTGCAAGCCAAAAATGGGCGCAGAGAATCTAATAATGATGGACCCAACAGTCCTCCAAGTTAAAACTAGAACTACCCTATTGTCTTCAACTGAGAGAAGTAATTGGCCCATCTGTATATTCTTCCATTATATGAATAGTTGGAACTTTTACATGCAAAGTGTTTTTTCCTTTCAAATTTTATCTGCCTTTGCTAAACCAACCATCTGTCATTGATCTGAAATCTAATCCTATCGGTCTGCCAGGCTTGCTCTTTGTCCTATACAACAGCATATTACTGAATATCTATATCTACAACTTTCATAAATGTGTAAAAAGAAACTGTATCTGTCTACAGAGAGACTCAGACAGAGACCATCTGTCAGTGACTAAAGCTATTCTTTAAAAAAAGAAACATTCATCTGGGATTTGCCCTTTACAGAGTAAACCCACTTAACCTCCCAATAAGATTAACTGTTATTTGTTTCCATTAAATAAAAATGACCATGCTAATATGCATTTAATAGTGTTAACAATGAAAGAAGCACGAACTTTGACAATTTAGAATTCTTTATAAAATAACTTTTTTAGTTAGTGACATCTTCAGTTTTTATTATTCTTAATGTAATTTATATTTTTCACTTGCAGATCTTATTTCTTTAAGGCTGAGAGTACAAGAATGAAGAAATCATCAGTGTAAATATTGAAAGTAAAAGACACCAGGCTCTTGAGTCTGCCACACATTACAGAAAGCAGAGGAATGACTGTATATAAATTAAGCCTGAATAATGCAAATAAAAACCCAATACCTTAGCAGCACTCTGATGATTTTCACCTGTGCCCTCAAACATCTATGCATTTATTTAGAAAGATATTTACTAGGTTGATTAAATAAGGCTGCCTGAACAGAGTTAATGCAAGGTAATGGAGATTGCGCTCCCCTCTGCTACAGCACAGCAAGTCACTGAAGCAGCCTTGGAGCTATATGGAGAAGTACATCAATGCCTCTCTCAGGCCTGGCAAGGCATATAATACCACGGTGCTTGACTGTCTCCTGTATGCAGGAAAAAAATCTATAGGAGTGGTCTCTGAGTAGATGAAAGCTCTCATGCTTTACCCCACCAGTTGTATCTTGTGAACATGTGATGGAGGAATGGATACTCCTCCCCCCACCCCAATATGGAAAAGGCAAGTGGCAAAATGTCCTGTGAAATCCATCACCATTAGGCCTACATTCCATATTTGCTTACCCTGTGCAACTTGGGAGACTTTTAAAGCAGGTGGGAAGGATGCTATCATGGATATAGCCTTCATTTTCCCAGTTTCTTTTGTATAGGTATGAGAAGATTCATTCACAGATGGTTTCCTTCTGTAAGCATAATCTAAAGCCTACTGGAAACAACAAAAAATCCTTCCAATGACTTCAACGAGATTTGGTTCAGCCCCTACTCATACAGGGTGAGACTATCTTGTCCACAGGCAGACTTTAGCTCCAAAATTAAAAAAAAACAAACAAAAAACCCTACTTCAGTGCGTGTAATACTGCTTCCATTTTGGCAACACTAAAAAACCCCAAATAATTTCTGAAGTAAAAATACACGTCTAGGCTTGCGCTTCCATTAAACAAATAGTACCAGATCTGAATAAGTTATTTGTGTGCACACAGATGACAATTACAGAGTACAAATAACTAGTATAGGAAATTATCTAATTTTAGACCTATTCTTGGATTCAGAGTCCACTTACATTTGAAAATGTGTTCTAAAAACGCAAACAACTTACTATTACGTGGAATTTACCACACAGTCAAATAATCTTCCTGAAGTCAGACAGCAGTTTAAGGTTTTGCCTGGTACAATCACAATATTGCCATGGATTTAAGTAGAATCATTCCAACTAACACTAGCTCACCCCTGAAATATAAAACATATCAGCAAATAGCTTGACTGACAGAATCTCAAGCAACCCCTCAAACACAACATTTACTAGAAGTCATAAAAAGAAAGATATCACAAATACCTTTTCTGTTGCTTCAAGGTTGCAATGCTCATACATTGGTAAATGTATTATTTTTATGATCAAGCAGTGAAGGAGAAAGAGCATACTTACATTTAGCGGTGGAAAAACCTAAAACATGTATTTTATTTGTAGATATTCCTGAAGTTAGATAAGGCCCAATCTTCAGCAAACATTTTAGCATACTGTTATTTACCTCAGTCCTTTGTAACAATTGAAGCAATGCTATTAACCTATTCACATCTATTAGGATATAACTTTCCCAACACTTGAGCCAATGAACTGACAAAGTGTTTGCAAGGAGGTATATTTCCATTCCCCTTTTCCTCAGAATGGAGGACGAGGACTCATCCCAGTGTTTCTGCTCAGTGTTTGTAAGGCTAGCAGTGAACTTTGTGTTCATTTCATTTGGTTTTACAAGGAAACAAGTGATGAGACAGGGAATTTGAGAGAAGTACAGATAGAAATTAACAATGATGATGTTTTGCTGGTGATAACGAGTTCCTCTTTGTCCATTTATGATATAAGGTTTACAATAAACATAAAAATAACAAACATGACACTCATTGATTCACATATTTTCTCTGTCTGGAAACCAACTCATAATAGCAAAGGCTTAATCCAATTCATCCAACAAAAAGGAAGTATGTAACTTCCACTGGAGTTCACTAGATTTGTCACTTCAGATATAAAGCACCTAGATAGAAGCAGAGAAGCAAGGTTTGACTGCAATTACCTTATCTTTCCTATTTTTAGTGACAGGACCAGATTATTTTAAGTGCATTTTATAGAAAACCCTTCTTTACTGAAATATAAAGACTGTAATAAAGACAATACAATGTTTTGAAACTGTTTTAAATCCTTCACTCAGCTTTGCTTCTACAGATTTAACATGTAGGGGTTCTAATCTTACTGCTACTAATTAGAGCTTTAGTGTAATTGTGCCAACAGGGTGCTTGGCATAATAATTACTATTGAGAGATTCTGGTGGAGCTGTAACATGCCCACATAATACAGATATGTCTAGTATTACAGAGCAGTCACCTTTGTATGTTGACTCTTAAGTTGGATTTTAACCAAGTAAGGGGTTATTTTGCTTTTATAATAAAGCTCAAAAGGCATATACATATGTATGATTTTAGGTATTCATTTTTCCCTTCTTTGATTCCTTTGAATATTAATTTGCAGGAAGAGCATAAGACAACTATAAAGCACATTTTATTCCACATCCTTCATAATTTGGTCTAGTCTGGTATGGGGAAAATGAATAGATATGCTTATTTTGGCAGGTCATGCTTTTATTTAATGATATACTTTTTCCTCAGAATAGTGTTCTCAGTCACAAAGTTTACCAAAATATATAATAAACAGGATGAGAAAGTAAGTATGGATAAGATTTTAAAACACTTTCATTTAGAAAGTGACTGTACTGCATTTCATTACTGTGCTATTGATTTTGAAACATGTCTGTACACATCTATTTGAATGCATATGTTTAAAGTAAATACAAAGATCTGAAGTCAAATAGAAAAAAAATGTATCATTAGTTAAATATGCATAAGGAGTGTGGAAAGCAAAAGCTGTTTATTTTTTATGATTTAATAGTGTTACTTTATAGATGTTTTTTATATTAAAAGGTTTTAATTGTGTTCATCCAGGGCAAGACAATATTTACCTAAAACAGTATAACTCAAAACATCAGATTCAGCGATATATTCATAAAGAACCAGGAGTGCATCATAATTATGGAGATTCAGCAAAAGATGCTTCGAAAGCAGGTTACTTTTATTTTTTCATTAAGGCACAATGTACTTAATTAGGGTACCCAAAAATCCCATTTCATGGAGTAGTACCACCTAAGGGGGTGTAATAAGCTATTTTGGTTATACTGTAGAGATTTTTTTTAATGTTCTAAATACTTCTAGAAGTTAGTACATGTAATGGCATGTAAGCTGAGCCAGAGCTCCATTTAGGAGATACAGCTTTGTTTTTACTGCCCCTTAGTGCTTCACTTTTAAAGTGATAGGAAACCAATTTCTGATTACAAATCAATGGGTTACCATGTCACCCTCAGACAGTAAATTCAGTTGTTGATATTAGATAGTAAAGTAGGATATTATAAAAGCACAAATGCTGGAACTTTAATAAGTCTGTTTGGCAAAAGTAGAGCAAAACAAGCTCAATTAACATTATTGCAAGGTCCTCCCTCCCTTCCCCCCTTTCTGTCTCGTCACTCACATTCTAGGACCAATTCTCTTAATGCTAGTCACTTGGGAACTGTTTATCACTCATTTGAGTGTCACCAACAGAATAATAAAAATGCAATGAAATAAACATATGCATGAGAAATGCAAGGCAAAAGTATCTCAGACCAGGATTTAGTAAAAATTCCTTGCTGAGTCTTCTTCCGTTATCTGTACAGTACAATTCTTAGGAAACATAATAGAAACAAAAACTATGTATGCTCCTGTCATGTAAGATACCTTTTGATGAAGCCTCTTTTTTCTTTAAGCTTTTAAGATAATCTTAGAGAAATCATCAAACTATAAAAAGAAATCAATAAAACAGAAAAGGTTCCCATCACCCCTAAAAAATCCATAACTTTTGCATTTTAATAGAGACGCTACAAGACTATACCAGTTATTTTCTTTCTGATGTGTTCCTTTGATTTCACTCTTATCTCACAGGACTCTTGACTTTCCTGAGAAAGGGATTATTGAATTGTGTGTCTCCCTCAGATGCTCTTGATCATTCAAGTAGTCTGTACTTAAGAATGTTACAGAGTCTGCTCAGCTGCTGGCTCCTTGGGAGCTCATCGGGGACTGTCATCTTAATATTAATTGGGTTTTGTGCAGGAATCCAAGTCCCACAATGAGAGGGTTTCAAGAGAGAAGATTATGCCCAAAGCCAGATATAAGGACAAACATATTTAGCACAACAATTATGATAATTGCAGAAACACTCTGAGAAATAAGTAAATCTGATTAAGGGCACTTCTACATGATCAAATATTAATCTGATGTCTTCACTCTAACCTGGTTTGAACATAAGAGGCTTCTTATGGTTTTATGTATTAACAGATTTGTAAGAGCTGAACTCATAGTACCTAATAATATGGTACATCCAAGTCAATACAGTAAAAGGATCTTTAAGTAATGTAATCCACTTAAATTAAAAATAGACACAGATTCAATCATAAACCTTAAATTAAAATTAAAATACAGTTAATCACACTTTTTATATAAAACCTGGTATAAGCTAACTTAGTACCTTTTCCATTTCATAGAAGGGTTTTATATATATAGCTATATATAATATCTATATATCTATATATCTTCCTGGTTAATAGACTCTCTTTTCAAAACAAAATCATAACTAATACATCAGTACACTGTATTTAACCCTTTTAAGACATATTTAATAACCACATAAACAGATATGGGGCTGAAGACTCATTTCTAGTTGCATATAAGAATTATTTAAAAAAAATATATGGAGCAAGGCAATTTAGATTTAAACAATTTGATTAAACCCTTTCAATTGACCTCTTTACAGTCATTATAATTTGAGATATTTCTTTTAAACTCCCTGGTCAATATTGTGCATCTGAATCACGTTAGCAAAGTGTAATCTTAAAATATGATAAGAAGAAACAAAAAAGAGACCATCAAAACATTAGCAGTGTTTTTTACAATTTGCAAAATTTACATCCTTTAAATACTAATCATATTGCTGAAGATCTTGTCCTACTTCTAAAACAAATCCAATGTGGTAACATTGACACACAGTTCAAAATGCAATATTGTACATATATTAGACACATGCTAAATACACCATGTATGTGTGCATACCTTCATTTTTATAACCACCTTGCATTAAAGATGTAGCTGTAGAGAGTGCACCATACTTCTTACATAATAATTTGAAAACACAAACACTTACAGAAAACCAAAATCTTGAAAGTTCTCAATGAAACACCTGTGCTTCTATTTAATAATATAATTATATGTTACTGTACATATATATAAAACACACAAGACATGCAACGTTTTTGGGGAAAGATACCACATAGATTTTCATGTAAATTACCATGTGCAAATGAATTATTTCAACCTTCCAGCCTTTTTTTATGTATCTGTTTATTGAGAAGTATTAGCTACATATAGACCTTGTAGGTAGAAGGTAAATCTTGCCAGCATGGCTTATCTCCCATAGTAATTAGGCTTGTGTTTCTGCTTTATTAACTCTGATACAACAGTGTCCTGCCCTCTGTCACCAGGGGTACTAATAGATGATAATCACTACGATTTGGAAACCATACAAATTAAATGATGAAGTGAGAGGAAGTGAAGTAAAGCAATGAGTTCAAGGACAAGTGGGTTAGTCATTTAAATATTCATTTTCAGAATGTAAAAAGGAATTTTACATTTCATATAAAATAGCATTTATTACAAACTATTAAAAATTTCTAAGAAGATAAATATACACACCAGTGAAATATTAACCCTTTTGAGAGAAGAGAAAATATTTTGCTTTATTACATGAGATAAAGTTTCCTTGCCCTAAATGGAAAGTGAAAAGATATACATTTCTTAGAGAATTAAATATAATATTTCAACATCTTTCTTAAACAACATTTTGTGTTTGTAAGGGTAAAATGCATTTCCTTTTCTCAGTGTAAATATTTCAACAGGTCTATAAAGATATTCTCTAATTATATTTCTATTTGCATTGCCCCTAACACTAGGTAAGTTCTGATGATAATTCCTAGATTTTGAATGGTACTTTTTATCTGGTGATCTCACAACTGGACTTTCCACATCAATTAACAGTTTTAAAATTTCTTAATTATCAGTGCTTATTAATTGTCTATCAGAAAAAATTAGAGACAAGGGCAAAAAAAAGTAAAATTTAGGTAAAAAATAGGCTATCATTATTTTCCTCTGTCAGGTATTTATTAATAGTTACAACAGCTAAAAATAGGATTTTGGCAAAAGTAATTTAACATGTAGCTTTACATTTTTTGGCTTTCTTAAAAGTATGCCAAGATATCCAAATGATTTTTCCTGCTATGTAGGACAGGTTAAAAACTCAATGGATTAAAATTGAAAATTGAAATTTCATTAAATATCTTTTCAAATCAATAATTCTTTTTTGTATTACTAACAAAATACTTATGCCTTTGCAACATTACATGCCATATCGTACACATGACTTGCGATTTGATTCTCATATGCTTGATTTAATAGATTTATATTTAAGAGATTTTTCTAGCAGCAAAATGGATTCATAGATTTTAAAAAATAGCTTGACTAATTCTTTATGTCAATTTCAGCTCTCTCGTAAGTAGGTGAGTGCTACTGTACAAGTAAAATACAACAGTATAAAGCAATTGTTTAGATTAAGTAGGTTTTTAGGTTTGAGATCGTCATAAATCATTATTTCAATATTCATGTTATTTATTATTTCACCTTCCCCAATAATATACTATGTCGCAATCCATATTAGCATTTACAATTAGGAGCTTTCTTTGTGAAACAGAATGCAAAGTATCATGATCATTAAAACTTCTGACTTTACAAGGGCCTACTTCATACATTGTAAAAATAAATAACCACAGTACTATTTTTGTAGAAATAAGGCAAGTACAAAGATCACTGTATTTCTGTAATTCCTAATAGATAGCCTGTAAGATATACAAGATTCTTTCATGTTAAAAAACACAAACAAACATGATACCCAAAATAAGTTTCAAATCTGGATACAAAAAACAAATTTTAATTGTATAAGAGAAAGTTGCAAAGATATCATTGTTATTTTTACATTCATCTTAATAGTTCTGCAAAATGTGCTCCATTGTTGTACCAGAAAACCTCCTGTATAGCTGGAGCATTAAAAAGTTGATTTCATTTTAAAAACTGTGTCCACCATAATGATTTAGAAAAAAGCCTCCTAAAAATGATAGTTTCCATCTTTGGGGAGGAAAAGCTTTACAGACAAAACACGAGCACAGATACTTAGCTAATAATCATCCAACTAGCCACTCTGTGTTCTGAAGAATTGTTTTCCATGGTTAGCATGTTTACATTCATTCAATTCTAGTTGCAGATTATGGCAATTAGATATTTATCCTCTTTGGGTCTATTTAATGTACACTGTTTTTATTTATGTTGAACTTGAATCCATTATCAGAAACAAAGCTGCATACATATAACCCTAACCAATTGCTGGAGATGCATACAGACTACTGCTTGTTTACTTTGGGAAGACTAATCTTATGGCATGCATTAAAAATGTTGTACTTGTCACTGACTAATACAGCAAATTGAAACCTTGGAACAATCTTATTTACAATTCAAGTGCAGCACATTTAATTCTTGCATCAGAATTTTTGTTTAACCCTTTTGTGAAAAAAATAACCGAAGCTCAGGGCAGTATACAGCAACACCACAAAACAAAGCATGAATGCAAAGTCATTTAATTTTTCTAACATACAATTTTTTACTAAGAGACATGCCTAGCAAACAACATATTGGGCTAAACTTAACTGATTTATCCTTTGGCTAATGTATGGCATACAGTTGAATATTTTAACTGTTTTGAGCTATCCATGTAAGCCAGGCTTATTGTTTAAAGAAAAAAAATCATCACTGCTTCATCTGTATTCCATGAGCAAAAGCTTAGCTGCTGTTTTTACTTACAGTTCTCAGCATTTCTTTGTCTTCTACAGCATTTTAGCTCTTTAATATTAAAGTTTTATGAGTTATTCTATCAGAAAATTCAAACCCTTTACTAAGTGACATTAACAGTTACACTTGGTTTAAATGAGGTTGGGTACCCCTTCTTCTACCAGAAAAAACAATATATGGCATATGTTAACATCTAAGGACTGAAAACATATCCAGTAAAATAGTCTCCCAGACTAAAGGAAATCACTACTTAATTCCACAAACATTTGTTTCAGCTCAGGAATTACACTAGAAACTTTTAGCAGTTTTCTGGTTCAATAGTGCTCTGTTTGATACGTGCACTCATAACATGCTGCACAGCACCATCTGCTGGCTTTAACAATGGGTTTAGGAGATCTGTCCAGGAAACCAGAATCAATTATTCTCAGTCTTATATGAAATTCAAAAAAGACACCATTACTTACCTCAGCTCAGTAGAGTTCCTGAATTCTACACAATTTCACTACAGAAAAAGAGAGAATATGGTAAGAAGTTTATATAGTGACATCTGAAAAATCAGGTATAGATTAAATCTGTGCACCAGGACCTTAGTCAAGGTACATGAGAAGCTGAGTCTCCTTTGTTGTCATCTGTGAAAGAAGAGTTTCTTTCCAACTGCATTCTTGCTCTAAATCTACAATTCTCTCTCTCAGGGGCAAGGATGGGTCTCATCAAGAACCGCATACAGAAGATTGCATGTTGGATTAATCTCTGCTTGACAAATGCTAAAGTCAGAACAAGTACAGTTATTTTATATTCTGACTTCTTTTGCATAGAAATAAGAAATAAAAAACTGCGTGCATGTGCGTGTGTGTGTGCGTGCGTGCGTGTGTGTGAAAAAAATAATTGTCAAGACTTCATACAGCAAATGGACAGAATAAGCAACCAGTATTTACAGTAATACCATTAGAGGGCTATAACAGCTAAAACAGCCTCAGAAATATTTTTAGACAAATACAGAGATGCCTGGATGAGTGAATTTCAGTAGCTGTTTAAATAAAAATTGGTTATTCTCCTTTTTAAACTGCTATTTAAAAGGACTGGGACAACAACCTCTACTTTTTATATGTTAAAAGTGATATTCAGTTTAGCTAATCTCTGTCAAACAAAAAAGTAGTATTTTGTTTACCACTTAACAACAAATTCTAAAAAGCAACCAATCTTCACACAATTTGCACAAAAAGTGGTATACTTTTCCAGGATCCCAAACTGTTAGACTTGTTTTTTCTATGAAATGTACATGTGGACAGAAGCAGTGCGTGGGGTAACAGTTAAGGGCTGAATTCTACAGTATTAATGGACCTTTTTGTTTAAGTACTACTCTAGAAGATAGACCTTCAGACTTGGGTCCAAAGTCTTCACTCCATTAAGTTCCTCTTAACTTATGGTAGCCAAAAAGTATAGATTGGAAATCCAGATTCCAGTCACACCTCAGACTTCTCCCTGTAAATTAATTTGTTTACTTGATTCCTGTTTCATGAGGTGTGCAGAGGCTTTGGCTGGTGCATGTGCATACCGAGAATATCACACATTTAGTACCCACTGTGGGGTCTCAGTTATGACTCTTTGTGACAGCTTGATGATGAACAGCTGGCCCAGCTGAGAAAGAATGAAAGACACTGGGTAATATCAGCAAAGCACAGCTACAGCTGACCAACATTAACAGAGCTGCCTCTTTGGAATAATTGGCAGACCTCTTCCTTAAAAATCCTATTGTTGATCTTCCCAGGATTAGAGTGTGGTTAGGGTCTGATCCAAAAACCATTGAAGTCAACAGAAAAATTCTCATTGACTTGGGTCAGGTCCTTAGGGCACAGATTTGAAATGCAAAATAACTAGGCTATGTAACTCAACAAAACTAATTTAGGGCCAAATTCTGCTCATTTTTATCTACACATCTGAAATGGCTCCATTGAAATGAAAGGTGGAACTTCAGGTGTGAGCTGGTTTAGTAAGCAAGAATGGAACCCAGCTTCTATTTCCCCTTCTATAAACATGGGTATTTATACTCCTTAACAACCTACCTTACCAGGATATATCTATCACTGTGCTGGATTTTTTCCTCTGACCTGGAGAAGAATGTGTTGCATTTGAAAGCTTGTCTAACTCTATCCCAGCTAAGCAGGTGGTCCAAGACAAGATATCACCCAAAGGCATTCTTGCCTCTTGCATATCTATATACTGGAAGTATAATGCACCATCTTTCTGCCCATGCCATATCTCTATTTCTTGATTCACACGTGCATGAAAAGGAAAAGAGCACACTGGGCAGAAACAGGAGTAAGAAAAAGTTATGTCAAGGGCCTTCCTGCACCACTGATGAAAGGCTTTAATACTAGTTTTACTGGTGGCAGGGTGATGTCAAGACACGAACTTTTCAACAACAAAAAAGGACAGAGTTTCACTTTAGGATAATCTCTGCTAAGTAAATATTGCTACAAAATTTAATTTGGTGAGGCTCATCCCACAATATAATTCTGTTTCAAATTATAGTATATAACTGTCTCTTTCCTTTTAACTTTAGTGACTCTCTGTGGTTGGTAGTTATTAAGTATAATTTTATTTGTCACTGTGGTGGCATGTAATTTTCTCAGATGGTGTGATGTGGCATGAAAGTTTGTATGCCATTTTGCACCAGTTTGCAGTAAACAGAAGTCATTGTTTTATAGGAGAAACAAAGGTGACCAGAAGTGAAATCTCCTGGTGAGGCTTCTATCCACTGACATTTTGTCATGCTAAAACACAGGAGGAAAAAACATGTGTTGTTACTGTGTCTTTACAGAACTAACACATGGCATAAAATAATAAGCCATTTTTAGTTAACTCCTTTGTACTATTATAGGAATACAATACAATCAGAGGAATGAGCTTTAATATGAAAATGAACACTAACAGGAGTTTTAAGACAGAAACAAGACATGTCTGTCAACCTATTCCTAAAAAAGGAGCCAACCTGCACCCTAACAATTAACTGTTGCAGTGTACTAATCCCACAAAAGGAATGGACTGAATCTTAGAGCTGTATGAAGCTTTGGTTCCTGATTCAATTTGGCAGCAATTCGACCCGAATCAGTGGTTGAATCTCTGAATCTGATTCAAATCATTGAACCCTTCAATCTCTCTGAATCGAATCGGAACCCTCTGAATCGATTCAGAGAGATTTGGAACGATTCGGAAATTTGGACATAGACCCAGGTTTAAATGTTTTTTCTACATACCTCTAGGTAGCAATGCTGGGGTGCATGGAGCATCACACAGAAGCACACAGAAGCGCAGGGGGCTCCCCAGCATGCTCAGCAGCAAACCTGGAAGTTCATCAGAAGCATTTCTGATCCACTCTGGGTCCACTGGGGAGTGCATGGGGGGCCCTCCCATGCCTCCCTGGTTTGGCAGCCTCCTAGGTGCCTCCTAGGTCTGGAGGGGCACCCAGTGGCTGATCACTGAGCCAGGGAGGCACGGGGTGAGAGCCCCAGCTCATTTCCTGGCAGACCCAGAAATGGACCAGAAGTACTTCCGGTCCACTTCTGGGTTTGCTGTCGAGCACGTGGAGGGCCCCTCCACTCTCCTGTGGGATGCTCCACGAGCTCCAGCATCACAGTGTTCACTAGCTGTGCCTGGTATCTCAAGGTATGTAGGAAAAACTTTTAAAGCTGTGTCTGTGTCCAAATCACTGATTCTTCAAATCAGAATCGAAAATTCAGATTTGGATTCAGTCAGATCGAATCAGAGACAGTGAACTGAATCAATTCATCGAATCACTTTCCCCAATTCAGGCCGAATCAGAATCAAATAGGGACCACTTTGCACACCCTTACTGAATCTTAAGAAATGCCAAACAGTCATTAGATAAGTTGAAATCTCTGGGAGATATGGGAGCTGGCACATCTGAAGATTAGGTATGAATTTTCTCCAGTGCTCCCATGAGAGAATCTTGGAGAGAGAGCATTGCTTCTGGTCACAAATTGATCCTGAACTTAATATTGCATGTTTTCATACAAGCATGCAGGATCTGAAAACAACATGCATGACTGTTTCAAACAGAATCAACTAACTGAAGCCAATGGGTATTTTGCACATAAAGAGCTATTGTCTTCCTCCTGACTTCAACAGGTTTTGGATCAGGCCATTTACACTGAGATCCATGGGTCAGGAACCAAACTATCTTGCATGTTTTCACAAAGTGTCAGTAAATACTGGACAAACAAAAAACAAAGATTTTATTTAATTACAAAAATGATTTATAAAAATGTGACAAAAAATGCAATTTTGAGGAAAGCCTCATTTTAATTAAATATCATAATATATGAGAAAAATTAAACTTATTTATTAGACTGATCATCTTTTTGTGGAAGGAACCATAATCCTGACATTAAAAAATTAGATCCACAAGCTTCTACTAGCCACACAGCATGCATGCAAGTGTTCAGTTGAACTAATGGAAATTTAGCAGTTTAGTTTGAGCCATTAGAAACCCTACTAGTTGAATATTAGACAAGCGTTCACTGGGCTATCTGCTTTCTTTGCAGACAGACTGCACTTCAAAGGGCACCTAGCTAGCAGGCCCCAGAGCACGCATCCTTGCACACTTTGAAGGGTCCCCAGTCTTCTTGAAGACAGGTGACCACAGCTAAGGGTCCACATCAGAGATGACTGGGTGGCAGCTCCAGAGGACCATGCTCTCTACCCTGCACAACACCCCCTCTCCCCCTCCACTGTCAGACAGCAGACCCAGAGTGGTACACTGTCTTTGAAAGTCTGCCCATTGCTCCTCTAGCAGCCCACAATGAAACCCTACCCATCTGGCACCATAGAGATCTGGCCACGGTACTCTTGGGTCTCTGGCTGTGGGATGTCCCATCACTGCAGCCAGAGCTTTCCACCAGCAGAGCCCTATCCTACAGCCTTGGAGCTGCAGGCACCCCCTTAAAAGTTTGGAGTATGAAGCACATGCAAAGCCCTGAACTTGCAACCCCATATACAAGGCTGTGGGAACTGGCTTTGATGTAGGTGGTGGGTGTTTCCCTCTCACACAGCATTTCAAAGTCCTGTGCCTGCAGCCCCATGCCTGGGACTGCAAGCATGCTGAAGTCCCAGCTCCTGCACTTCCAAACAACGTGAGAACAACTCACCAACACCCACCTTCCCCATCACCAGTATAGACTGGCCCTTCACATGGAGTCCGGGCAGAGAGTGTGGGGCTCTGGGAATGACAGACACTGGGTCAGGCTGGTCAGTGTGTGTGGGAGGGAGCTTTGATTCTGACAGCATTCATGCAGGGGTGCAAGTCAGGGAGCTCAGCAATAGAGAGGCTGGATTGGTCAGTGACCATAGGGAGGGAGATCAGAGGCTCTGGGAATGGTGGGGTTGGAGGGTCTGGTGCTGGAAGGTCACTTTCCCCATCTGCTTAGGGTTTGGGAGGCTAACAGCCTTACAGCCCTGGGGTTGTGGAGAGGGGCTGGGCTTTTTTAGTCCCTCAGCTCCCAAAGGAAATAGTTGGTTGTGTCTTTGGCTACAGAAATAGAGTGTAGCCTAAACCAGACTGCCTCCCTGGAGAGGAGATGAGGGGGCCAGGGAAAGACATGCTGCGATGCCTGAGGACAGTGGGGAAACTTCTATTGAAGAGGCAAGTGTACAAGTGTTCATTAAACTGAAAGAACTTCTACTGGACTAGACTTCTACCCATCATAAGAGGTTTAAATTTGCACTATGCACTCCATTATCAGTCCACATTAAGAATTATGAATGCTTGTACCCTTAGGGTTTCTATCAGTGCAACAGCGATTCTACCGGTAGAAATGTAATGCTTATACACATCTACAGATGCTTTTTCCTTCTCCCCATCTATAATTTCAAGAAGTCTATAAAAGTCAGAAAGCACCTAATATATCCTGTAATGAGTTACGCTCATGATTGGTTTATTAACAGTTCTGCTTGTACTCACCTAGAGTTAAATTTTAAAACAGTAATATCTAATGTACCACACCTAAAGTTGTAAATGAGACCATTTGTGTGTGCAGGAAAGATGTTTTAATGGAAGAACAACCCATGTAATGTAAATCAAGTAAAGTAAGGATTCATTGATTTATATAAATCCTATGAAAGCACATGCAGAAGCTGTAGTCAATAATAAAAATGGTCTGTAGTAACTGGACTCAGAAATAAAGGAAAACATTGACTACTTACAACGCTCTATGGCAGAAGACCTGCTATACAAAGTGTATTAAAATACCTTTAAAAATGCACTCAAATGGTGAAACCATAGTAAAAAAAAAAAATCAAGAAAATTTTGATTTCAAAATTGTTTTACCCAATTTTGAAATCCTGACTAGAAACGGTCATAATTGCAGATATTTAAAGTGGTAAACAATGCCTATTTAAGAATTGGTAAGATAAAGCCTTCGAGGTCACTTTTATTAAAGTTCATTCTCTTGACTCAAAGTAAATGCAGTTTCTTAGTTTTAAAACCCCCAAAAGTTCAATGTTAATTTATGATCAACTTCCATGCAAGCAGAACTTTCAAAGATGCTCATCAAAAGCACTCACCATTCATGGCTGACTAATTGTTTAACCATAGCTTTCATTAAAATCAACAGCAAAACTCCAATTATTTTCAGTGGGAACAGAATTTAGTTTCTGTAAGTAGGAAATAATTTTGCAAGTAGGAACTTCTCTCCTGCCAAAAGCCATAATCACCTAGGTCTTCACTTTTATATCATCACAGTTTCCACAAGGACAGCTAACTTGTTGCTGAGAGATCAGCCTAATGCAAAGCCAAGTCCATGACTTCTACTATTTATAGTCTTGGGAGCTACAGAAGGGAAATCAGATACAATTTGGCTTATCGCCTCTGAACTAATTTTAAAGATTTAAGGACCTTAAAAAATTACAAAATTGTAATAACTAAATATACTCCCACTGTGGACAAATCAACTGTACTTTCCCTCTCATGTACCCCCTCTCAGTTTCTTTACCTCATCTTCACATTACACCAGTCCCTCATAACATCTCCCCTAACGCATCCTTTTACTCCTGACCTCTTTCTGTTTTATTTAATCTCCACTTGACTTTTTTTTTAATGGGTTTAGTTATGCAACTAAAAAGTTATGTGCTGCCACCATCTTGTTCACACTGGTCGCATCTACACAAGATGCTGACTGATGTGCAGTTGTTACTCTGCAGTCATTTAGTACTTGCATACACAAGTACTAAATGACTGTGCAGCAACCAAAGTTACTGTGCAGTAGCATTGCCAAATGGCTTTTAGGTGTCACTAACTGCATAGTAGCTCATTACTACTGCCCAGTAGCGTCACATCAGGCTTGATGCTACTGCACAGTAATAATGAGATATTGTGTAATCAGCATCTCGTGTAGATGAGGCCACTATGTATATAGCTCTAAACACCGTTGGATGACTTGTTCATTTATCTTGTGAACAATTTGGGTTAAGGAATAACTTCTAATCTGCATAACATGAAGGGGGAACATCCCAGGTTGATCCTTAAACACTATCCATAAAACATGGATATTGAGAAAAATTTAGTGGCATATGTTATTATATGACACTTTTTTCCTCCATTCTTCAGTTTTAAACTTTATAGTTTGCCATCCTACAGGATAAACTGCTATTTTGAGCAGCTGAGTTGGTGCAGCATGATACAGAGACCGATGCTTACTCTTTCATGGGCACTTTATACTCTGTTTCTCTTCATTTTAAAATAAAATAACTTAAATTGGAACCATGAAATTGTTTTATTGGTGGAAAACAATCATTCATGAAGACCCAGAGGAGCTATGAATTTGCAGATTGGTTGCAGAGCAAAAAACACTCTAGGCCAAACTGCAATCTGTACCAACACATGTAAAGCTACTGGAACATGCTTGGGGTTATGAACTAACGGCAGAACTTTGCTCAGTAATCAACTTCGAAGATAATAACTTAATAATAAATTCAGTGAAGATAATAACTTTAAAAACTCTGAAGATATCCAACACCAGAAAAATATAGCCATTATAATACCAGTCACATTACTGTGTCCAAGTAAGAATGTCTATGCATCAATTTTTAAAGGATTATGAAAAATAGGTGGTGAATCTTTCCAAAAATATTTTTTTATGAATATAAAACAAATACAAGTAATCTGACAGCCCATCAGAAAAGCCTATAAAAGGAGTATGGCATAGATAGCTGTATGTACATTCCGAAATACCCTTCCCCAGTTTTAGATTACCACACAAAATTGCTGACTTTTACTGTGAAAAGCTTTCAAATAAATAATGGGTATAGTGACCTATGAAAGGCATAATTGTGCTATGGCTTGAGCAACTGTTAAAGAACAATCTTTGAGTCTTGTGCTAAATTAATTATCTCATTAACCTTGACCATTTTAACCTGACCTTAATAGGAAGGTAAGAAATGAGAAGATGGGAATCCTTGTAAACACATACATAGATATCTGTCTAGATACAAGCATTAGTAAACACTGCATGTTTAGAGAAATTTGTAATGGTATTAAGAGGAGGAAAATGCAAGTCAATGTGAGGAAATTATAAAATATAACCTGGTATGATAGAAGTTAAGGTCTGTCACTCATAAGGAGTGTAACAGCAAAAGAAAATAAGGACAAAGAGGAAATATTTTGTCTTTACCTTACAACCATGTCAAAGCTCTACTTTACATGTGTAAATATGTAGCCTAACACATTTAAAAATCACAGTGTATATACCGTATTTACCCAAATCCAAGATGGCTCTGAATTTAAGATTACTTCCCCCCAGTAATTAGATTCTGTACATAGAAAATGTATACATTCGTTATAATTTTCCATATTATTCTTTAAAAAAATGTGTGTGTGTGTGTGTGTGTGTGTTGGCGGGGGGGGGGGGGGGGAAGGTTGCGGCCCCAGTCAGAGATAACACATCCAGATACTTTTAGGGACCACTAGGATTTGAGTGAAAAACTCCTCCCTAGCAAACTATTTAAATAAAAAAGGGCTGTGATAAGATACACAGAAGCTTTACTGCAGCTCATGACCTAATTAGTTACTGTTACTACTGCTGTCTCTATGTGATGCCCAGTGAGTTTCCCCACAGAGGGCAGATCTCCACATCTTGACCACCATAAATAGAGTATGCTAATATCAGAGCCTTACAGATTCATTATTTTGAACCAGATGATTTGGCCTTCTACACAAATGAGATGACAAATACATTCAGAATGTTGTTTGGCTAAAAGCACCAACTTTAGACGTGTGAGTGACACACTACAGAACTACGGCTAATTCTTCACATATTCAGAGCCTTTTAGATATTATGCCAGGTGCAGTCAAAAACCTTAAAGGGCCAAATAGCCTGCACCAGCTCTCATATACAGCCGAAAACTAGGGTACAAGTCTCCACTTAATTGAGGCCATTAAGAGACAATCTGACAGTCCCATTGTAGAAGGGGATATGGTATGCTCCCCAGAATTTATGAACCATCCCAGTTCTAAGCTGCCATTTGCAAGGAACACACCAGAAGGTTAGGGTTTGTCAAAAACCACTGGCTCAGTAAGGAAGAGAGGCTCTTCATTCCATTATAGAGGTTCAGGGGATCTCAGTGACTAAGCTGAAATAAAGGTTCTTCACAACCCCCCCCCCCCCCTTACGCTACCCAAATGGGATATTTTTTTCAAATTTCTTGAACATAGGAGAAAAAGTGCTGTGTCTCCTACTCACAGATAAGACAAGATTCAGCTGTAGCCTATTACTAGTAATAAGTGAGAGTATTAGTTGATGTCAGCTGATCTAGGCTTTTGGGGTGCTAAACTAATGGCCATCATCTTATATGATGACAATTAGTTTATCCCTCTTGTATAAAACAAATTTAAAATTGTGCCTGCTGGTTCTCAGTGCACAAAGCCAACATTCTTTCAGGTAACAGATCATGAATCAAAAATAGGATCTGCCATATGAAGAGCAAACATACCTTTGCATTTATATTTCTCTTTTTAGTGAATATTTTGAGGCTCTTTAAGAAAGCTTCTATATTAGTCTCTTTGTTAATAAATTAAGTATGCTAATTTGGAAATTCTGCAAGTAGAATCACAAAAAACAATATGCTTCCTTGGTGAACAACTGGGTTTTATTTAAAATTCAATGTAAGTACTAATTGATTTGTTCAGGCTTTGAATTCCTAAAAATGATTCCTAAAATAATGTATATTTCTAAATGGAAAACTGCACATTTTTTTGCAAAATATATTAATTATTTATATTAGCATATGGCAAATATCTAAAAGAAAAATATTGTTATGTTTGTATCATGTTACTGGGTAGCTTAACAGTAGCTAAATACGTTTTTTGTTATATGCATACAAGATAAAATCCACATAGTGCAGGTGGAAGTCTGGATTAAGATCTTTTTAAATAACCCAAACCTGGACTAGAAGTTTTCAGGGAAGGCTCACAAGAGATAACCAATTCTGTTCAGTTGTACAATTACAGCAGGATATTTATAAAGTTTACCTAAATTTAAAAAAAAAAATCTATTCATGTTTAATTGTATATGTGAATAGTCAAAGGAAGAATTTAGAATGTTTTTCTCAATTTGGTCCCTCTCTTTACCAGTGTTTGTAAGGCAACTCAGAATAACCTACAGTGAAGGGTGATATGCTTTTTTTTTGGGAAAGATTCAATTCACAGGTTGAGACGGTAAGATTTGTTTTCATTCTCTCATTAAATACTTCATCCATACGTAGAATAACTAAGGTGCATCAGGAATCCAATCACAACTAAGATAAGTAGTGGGAAACTGCTGAGCTCACACAGATTTTTCAAAATATGGACAGTAAGAGTTTCAAATTCCCTGCTTTCAAAAATATTCTACTCCCCTTTGTCTGTGAAATCTTTTTCTTTCATCTTTTAATATGTGATGCCATTAAGTGAATGGAAAAAAAAAAGAAAAAAAAAGGAAAACTATTAAGTGATAATTATCCTTCAGGCAATTTGGTCACAAAGTTGGGGCAATTTCCTAGAAACACAGGCTATTTAAAAATAAATAAATTCTGTGATCATGATCCTTGCAAACATAAAAAACTCTAGACATTTCTGGAAGTCGGGTCCAGACATAAATACCTAACATCAGCCTTTAGTCTGAAGACTGAGGAATGGCAAAAACTGCTTCCAAATTCTCAGGGTTTTTGGTGAGCCAATCCTGAACATTGGTGTTTAAAGGCAAGGGACCGAGGACTCTGGCACAGATCACCAGGGAACATGGTTTTCTCAGAAAAAAAAAAATCAGATTAAAAAAAGTAACCCAAAATATATTAGTGGCATTTAATTTTAATCATGGGAAAATGAGGATTTGGGGTTACTTTATAATATTTATTTATTTTTACACACACACACACACACACACACACACACACACACACAAACACACACAATATATTCGAATATAATAAAAGCCTTACTACTTCTGTCTGTGTGTCCATCTGTCTGTAACGCCCTGGGCCAACTGCGTGTTTCTGGGCTGGAGTCTTACAGATGGAGAGACACACAGGTGGGGGCAGAGGTGGTCAGGGCCAGGCTGTACTCCTCGTTGTGAGGCATGGCAGGGGGAGTGGCCCTGGGCTGTGGCGTGGGGCATGCAGCCATGTGAGGGGAGTGGTTTGCGGCCATGTGGGGGGTCATGGCATGTGGCATGTTTAGGAGTGGGGCCTGGCACATGGACACAGGGTGCTGCACAGTGCGCAAGGGGGCACAGGCAGTGCCCACCAGCTACAGCACATAGCCATGGGGTGGGGTCCATCCCCTGCACCTGCTCCCTGCATGTCGCACTGAGGCCACAAGCCATGCCCACCCATGCACGGGTGCTGCGTGGGAAGCCAGTGTGGTGGGTGTGGGTCATGGGAGGGCATGGCACATAGCCCCAGGGAGCCACATGGGAAGCACGCATTGGCAGTGCCCAATGGCTGCAGCATACATCTGCAGGGCAGGGCATGACTGCGCACCATGCCACCAGCATGCCCTGCACCACACCCCAGGGCTGCACCCAACACCATGCAGCAGCAGCCGGCAGGTGCTCCCCATGCCATGGCCACTCCTTGCACCACACTCCAAGGCCACGTGCCACCTCACCCATGCAGCCACGTGCCATACCCCCCTGTGCACACTGTAGCACACCCCAGGGCTGCTCCCTGTGCCATGCCCCACAGCCAGGTGCCACCCCCTCTGCATGCTCCCATGCACCAAGGCCACCTGTGTGCCCAGCACCACACTCCATGGCCATGCTTCCAGCCATGCAACACACCTCCCTGCTGGCCCCAGTGTTGCAGTGTGGGGCATCTCTCCACACCAGAGCAGCAGGGGGAGTGGGACATGACCCAGAGTGGTGGCAGAAAGGGGATGGAGTATGGCAGGACTTGGAGTGGCAGTGGGGGTGGGGGAGGCTGGACCCATAGCAGCAGCAGGAGGGTGTGGGACTGGTTGAGGTGTTCTGCCCCGTGCCCCTCCCCCTGTCTAATATATATAGAATCTCTCTCTCTATATATAGAATAACACACATATTATATATAGAGAGAGACAGAGAGAGAGAGAGAGAGAGAGAAAGAGAGAGAGTATATATAGTGGTGTTTCATTTTCGGGCCATATTCAATATGGATTCAGATTCGGTCTGAACTGGGGAAAGTGATTCAATCATTGATTCGGATCAATAGACCACTTTCCCAGTAAACCCAGAAGTGGACTGGAAGTGCTTCTGGTTCACTTCCAGGTCTGCTGCCAAGCATATTGGGAGTCTCCTGCGCTCCTGTGAGATGCTCCATCTGCCCCAGCATTCATGAGCTGCTTATTACCTTGAGGTATGTAGAAAAAACATTTAAAGCTGTGTCTATGTCCAAATCTCCAAAACTCTCCAAGTTGATTTGGAGGGTTCCAGTTGCAATATTCTGAACTACTGGCAGTATTCAGATGGTAGCTAATTCATCAGCTGAGGGCCTTGTTCACCAGAGTTTGTAACTCCAGTGAACAGCTTCCTGGAGTTCTAATTTTGACATGCTTTTCAAAGGCAGTCACAAAATGAATATCAAAGAATAAGAGTAATCCACATTGGGAAACCTGTCAGAAAATTGTTGGGAAAATAAAGTGAATCAATAGAATGTCAAGAGATTCAAATGGAAAAATATTGAATATTCATTTTCTTGGTTTCAGAGGGGTAGGGATTTAGTAGAACTGGAGAAGCTTGTGGGATTTTTGTCTTTCTTAGAAACATTCAAATAATTTTTGTGCTGCACATTGGATTTGTATCTAATTAGCTCCTTTAAATTATATTATACATCTTCACACTGGTTGCTAATGCCTATGCAGCACAATTAGAAAAGCTAATCTGCAACACAGTAGAAAGGTCTATAGTTGTAAGTAAAAAAAGAAAACCACTTAAAATTAACTGGAGTAGTGCTTGTTAACTTGGCTAACTTGTAAAGATAGATGAAATATGGCAATGTTTAAAATGTTATTCAACAATAAATATATATAAAACATATTCAAGTTAATTTTAATTCCTTAAATCAGACTTAGAACATACAAAAGGCCTATTTTTCAAATATGAGTCGCATTCCAGGAAATTTCATATGCTGACACAAGCAACTCTTAATGGAAGAGCTATGTCTGTGCAGTTTGTTACTAAAGCTAAAAATCTGAAAATTTGTTTCTTCCATTTGCCAAGCTACTTTAAGCACAAACTTATGCAGATTATACTTACACAAATTAAGGCTATAAATAAACATTAACATATTTCTAAGTAAATTTATATAAGAAAAATATCAGGGCTTCATCACCACGCACACAATGCAATGTGGCATGGAAGAAAAAATGCAAAACCATATGCAACACATCACTGCTGAAGTAAGGAAAAAAAGGAAATCTATTGTCCCTTTCACTTATTTACTTTTTCATATAACTTATATATTTTGCAGGCAACCCCAGTAATCTATTCATACAGAAAGATATTAAATTCCTGCACTGAATTTGAATCTTCAACATCTAAATGACTCTTTGAACAACTTTATTTTACTTTTCTTTTGTAAAAATAATATAACCAGAAAGTTCATGATTGCTTGAAAGTAAAAAGTTCAATGGACTCACATATTTAGGCCCAAAGTGCAACTGGCAGGAAAAAACAAGCCTTCTGGGGTTTTAGGGAGTGCGCGTGTGCACACACACACACACACACACACACACACACACACACACACACACACACATCTTATAATAATATCACAAAACTTGACAACACTCTTTGAATGTCTTTCAATGGTTGGGCAGCCAGTACTTTCGGAAAAATCAACCTCTTTTATACAGTCTCAAGCTGCACACAAAAATAAGAGCAGCCAAAATTACTAGTTACTTTTGAATATCTCAGCTGTAACCTATCCGCAAATCCACCAGCACTGTAAGATTTTCTAGCACTTGAATTAAGAGCTCCCTCTTCCCCCTTCCCTCCCCCACATACACACAATTATGGAACTATCATGTAACAATTTTAATAGATTAGCTACTTTTGATAGTGTGGGGAAAACACTACATCTATCTCTTACCAGCAGAAAAACTCTCTCACCATTCTTAAGTAACAGCAGAAATAATAAAATCTAAAAAAAAGTGCAATTTAATTTGGTTTTTAGAGCTGTTCCTTCCCTTGCTTTAGAAGATTAGCTTTCAAAGAGATGGTGAAATCATTGATGTACTCCTTTTCAAGTCAAAGGAAAGAAAAACCTCTAAATACCAAACATTTGCTCTTTGGAGCATAACAAGATAAAAAAAAAAAAAAAAGATGACCAGGCTACTAAATTATATGAAGAACAAAGAACTGCCTACATAATAGATTCTTAATGCTAGATCCCTGTTAGAGCTCATTATTTAGGAGTTTGTTTGTATCTATTACCACTAAATTTCATCTTCAACTTAACAAATCTTATCAGTTGCCCCAACTTCTGCTCCCCTCCAGGCTGAGACATCCTAATTCAGATAAAAAGGTAACTTCACATTAGTAGTGTGCTAGTAATAAATACCTACTCTGGCCTCTTACTGTAGAAAAAATAATTTCATGGCCTAGTTTTTAACTAGAATAATACAATAAGCACACTAAGGCTAAAGAGAGAAGTTACACATAAAGCAATTTAAATGACTGGAAACTGGTTTAAACCTATAACAGAACAGAAGTTCAGCACATATAAACTGCCTTCAAAGTGGCTGAAACTGGTTTTAGATAAACTTGGCTGGATGTAGTATCAGACTTAACTGGATTTAGGTTAAATTGGTTTATGGAACTTCTGTCCCAGGGCATTTGTAGATGACACATTAAAGTGGCTTAAATGCCCTTTTGCACTGCTTTAATGGTGTTGCTGTTTGCATGAGTCTGCAAATTTGGCAGTGTATCGCAGTGTATTCCAGCCGCTGTACCTAATTCAGCAGTGTAATGCTCCTTAAATGAATTTGGGGCTCAGCAAACGACTTTGGGGCACAGCAAACTAAAACACCTCCGAGGAGTTTTAGTTTGCTACCTTACAGCCGTGGAGGGAATCACTGGGCTCTGTGTGGCTCAGAAGCTATGCAGATAGCCCCAGCAGGCAACTCAGTAGCAGCCTAGGAAGGCAGGCTGCACTGAAGAAAAAAAAATGGCGAGCCTGATCTCTTTTTTTTTTTTTCCTTCCCTGGAGCTTGTCTGCCTAAGCTGAGTGGGGGCCCGGTGCTTCCCTCTGCAGCTGCAGTGCTCCCTGGGACTGCGTGAGCCAGGTGCCTGTGGGCAGGTGCTGCTGAGAGGGGCAGCCACTGCTGCCGCAGAGCGAAGTACCAGCCCCCCCCCAGCTCAGGGACTGCTCAGCCTGCCAGTAGCTCACTCACCCTCCCTGCCACCAGAGAGGCAGGTACGGACACTTGTGTACATGACACAAGGGTTTACTTTGCCCTAAATTGAAGCAGTGTTTTTAAAATCCCACCGCTTCAATTTAAACCACCATGTCATCTATGCCCCCAGATCCCATCCTGGTTCCAATTAACTCACAGTCCCCTCCAAGCATCCCAGGGTTCCTGTGGTGGGCCAGTAGGGGGTGCTCCTGCAATGAGCCACCCACCTCACTGCACCCAACTGTCTTCCAGGCTCTGAGTGGCTCCCTGGGGGGCACCTCACATCCGGCCAACCCCCTTCCTGGAGCACACCTGCTAGCCTGGGGGTAAAGCTGCCCCCACCCAGGGTCTAGAGTGATCCTGGCTCTGTTCCCCTGGGAAACAAAGGCCTAGTAGCCCTTGAGGGTATTCGATCCACTTCAAGAACTTGGGGTGCTTTCCTCAGTCTGAAGCACAAATAGTTGTCTCCCTTAGACAGCCAAACCAAGGGGATCCCAAGGCATATCTAGCCCCTCTCCCAATAAGTCTCCCACGTTAGGTACAAAGGAGAACTTTACTGGCTACAAGGAGTAGGTTTGGAATAGGATACAGGGTAGAGCATATCAGAGCAAACTGGCATGGCTGGGTAGCTTCTGATCATGCATGTGAGTTAGTGAAAGCTATATCTCTAGTTAGATCCCAGGTAGCTTACTCAAGAGTATCATCCAGAGGCAGGTGGAGATTCCCTTTGGAGGCAGGAAGTTCTTCGACTATGAGTTTCAAGAGACAGCAAGTTTCAGATGGTTCTGCTTCTCTCTGTAAGTTTTCATCATGGTTATTGCCCCTCCTCCTGGGCAGTCCTTAACTTTTATAGACCTTATGACCTCATTTACCTGGTCCAATGGAGGCCAGCACCTGTTGGCTGCCAGCCAACCAATTTGAAATGCATCACTGGTGGCCGGGTAGACTGGCAGGGTCTCTAGCCCCCTCCCAGTCAGGTTGGCATTGCTTAGAACAATAGGGAGCGTAAGCCCCTCACCCAGGTATATGATGCCAGTCATGTAGGCAGAGGGAGCAGGTTTCCCCCCTCCCTCAGGAATGTATCCAACTCAGGTTACCTAGGGATGGGACGCCTGCTCTCTGCAGGGACCATGTTAACTAAATTGTCACAGAGGAGAGTTTTTGGGGAGAGACAGAGGTGGCAATCTACCACAGTTCCCACACCCTGTCCCCCACTCAGAGGCAGAGGGCCAGGGAGGCACAGGAGCTAGGGCAATCCTGGCTAGGCTCAAGCTGTAGAGGGGGCAAAAAGTGCGGGTGAGTGGGTGCATTCCCTGCTCCATACCTCCCTGCCTCTCAAAGGCCAATAGGGGGTGGGCTGGTGTGAGCCCAACCTGGTTCTCAGCTGAGGGCAGGGGAAGACCCTCAGTGGGTGCTTTTCCCCTGTATCCTGCAGACCCCACTTGTCAATCAGGCCTGGGCTGCTGCTGAGCTGGGTTCAGCAGCCTTAGGCATTCTAGCCATGAGGGACGGTGCACATGAGTGACCTCAGGTTCCTGGCCTGGGCCAGTGCAGGCTTCTGCCTTGTCTTGGGGAACTGAGCATTGAATGTTAGTTCAGTTTGTTACAGGTTCAATCTATGCAGCTTAGAAAAAACTGTGAAGATTGAATCGATTTTGCCTTGGGTTATTTGAACCTCTGTATTTAGCCTAAAGGTTACAAGGGCTTTGAGAGACTTTACATCCTTATTATGCTCTTCATTTTGGTCCAAACAGAGGACTGCGCTCGGGCACAAGCTTAAGAACCTCCTTCCCTAAATTTTAGGCTTCTTGGGACAAGGACCATCTTTTTGTCTGTCTGTACAGTGTGTATCTTTCATAATAAGATTCTGGTCCATGAGCAAGACTTAGAGGTATTATTACAACATAAATAATAAGGGAAACCACTTCTCAAAATGACTATGAATTTCTTTAAGCACCATTTTTTTGACATAGCCAAGGGCAGAAGTGAGCTGTAGTATCTTAATAACTAATTGAAAAGAGCAGTCTTCACTGAAGGGCTGTCCAATGCCTGAATTGCTGTTTATTCCAGATACTAGGCTTTACTACTGCTAGTTTGGCAATTAGCAATGAAACTTTGGCAGCAGACTTCAGTACAGTCTGTATGAGCCTGCCAGGAGTATCTAGTTGCTTGGAAAGTCTGGCCTGGTGTCCATAACACACCTTTAATACTAATTACAACTAAATCAGCTAGATTAAAGGAAGTGCAGCTATTCTTCCTTGTACTATAGACACACATTCAGTTGCAACAGTTTTAACTCATTGGAATACTGTTCTGTATTAATGTTAATATGCTAGATAATCCTTGCCTGAAAGGGAGCAACTTTGGAATGCCATTATGGTCCTTAGCATGTATTCAGTTGCCAGAATGTGAGTTTATTTAACAGACACAACAGAAAAAAAAGAAAGGATTTTTACTATAGCCAAGTTGTAACAGGGTTGAGTCCTGTTACTGTAGGGAGGAATGCGTCTGAGCTGTCTCCAACCTGGGATGGCTCCTCCCTACCCTGCTCCAAGACAGACGTAGCTGTGTCATGGCTGCACCAGCCATCTGGGAGCTGACACAATGGGTATGGCACCAATAGACAGCCCAGCTGTGGGTAATTGGGAAGCTGGCCATCTGGACAGGGTGGAAGGGCCTGCCCCAAAAGACAAGGAGTGGCTGCCTGGAGGTCTCTTTTGGAGCAAGGGGCTGGTGGCACTACCAGGGGTGCACGCAGACAGTGTGGTGCCCGGATAGGGATGGAACATCCTTCACCCTGCCAAGGCCCTGGGGCTACACTGTGCCTACGTGAGGGCAGCTCAGGCACCAGTACTGTGGCATGGAGTACTGCTGCTCAAGGAGGCCAGGGTCCCAGTCTGTGGATCCTCAGCCAACCCACCGCAGCTATAGTAAAAGGGGGCAGGGTGTGGCAGTACACCCCCCAACACACCCAGCAATGTCCCTTCAGTCATGGCTGCCCACCCAACTCACACAAGCACCCACATTCAGCATTGCTTTCCCCCAAAACACAAAATTTGGGTGGGGAAGAGGAAATATTGAGTTCTTTCCATCTGTTGACTCATTAGAAGGAGCACTTGGGCCATAATGTCACGCTCTTCTCTGCTACCACAAAATCTAAGAATTTATATTCTAAAAATATGAAGATGAGATTCATGAAGTTGCAGGTCTCCAAGAGTGAGGCATTAAAACAAAAAATATACTTGTATCATAAAACTCCTGAGGAAATCAAGAGAGTTGAGAAACCAAACACTGTGCCATCAGAAGGCACAGACTTATTCATAGCCAACAATGGGACCTAAGATGAGATGAGAAGAGGAATGCACTAAACGAAATGACGTTCTAAAACAAAAGGTGTCCTTTGCTTAAAGTCCAATTTATTACATAGAGTTCATAAGAACACTTCTATAAAAGCCTCATATATAAAAAACTATGGAAATTACTCTGATATTACATAATTACTGCAACATATGCACTCAAACAGAAAGTTTCATTTTTAATGACCAGCCCTCAGTTATGCTTCTGCAACATAAAGCTCACAGAAATTAAGAAATGCAGGTCAGCCATTAAGGCTGCACCATTTAGCTCTCCCTCAGACATAGCTATCCAGTTATTACAAAGGTTATAATAATGCATCTCTAACTAAATTAAGGTATTTTAATTATTAAAAGCATCTAATCTCATTTGTCTCCTGGTCCTCTACAGTACACTTATAGCCAGATAGCATTTTTCTTGCTATCCAAATATCATTCCACTTATTCCTAAACAGACGAACATCATTAGTCTCAAATGCTGCTTACACACATACAAGAAAACAAAACAGCACTTTAAGTTCAGTTCACCCCCAAGCTGAGCACAGCGCATGCCCAGATGAGGCATCACAGTAGTTAGACACAGCTCGCCCAACATCTGTATAGATCGGGCACTTCAGCGGGGCTCTTTGGTGCTTTTATCTATTAGCTATTGATTCTATCAGCTATTAGATAAAAGTGCCAAAAATCCCCGCTAAAGCACCTGACCTATACAGATGCTGGGGAGCTGGGCTGAACTAACATGCTTCCTCTTCTGGTAAAGCACTTATTTTTTTTCCATGTCTGTCAGAAGCCAAAGTTTGAAGATAGCCTAAACATTACATTTACTCCAATTCACCATGTATATTGAAACAGTAAACTATTCAAGTCAAAATGAATTTTCCAACTTAATTATGCAAAAAACCTGCAAAACCTTACACGCAAAAAAGACTCATTTCACTCTTATTACAATCAAAGAAAAGGCTACTTTTGAATTTAATGAACTTTTTAGATCATACCTTAAAATAGCAACACAACCCAGGGGTAGAACATATTCAGTGGCCCATTCTATGACCCAGGGTAGATGTTAAGAGTTGTTCACAATTTATTTCCACCATTTTTAGTGTTTGTGGACACGTACAGTGCTGTTCATTGGTTCATCAAGATGATGATACAATTTCTACAGAACTTACATTTTGAACAACCAACTATCGTTTCAACTTACTGAATTGTTTTGGTTTGGCATTAATATTATCTACTTAAATGTATTTAATGAGGTAGCAAATTATTACACTGCTACTTAGCTCTTAACACTGAAATATTATTATGCTGTATTAGTTTTATCTAATTAATCATCATGACTTTTACCTACAGTCCAGGGCTGTAACGCATTCATCACAAGCATTTCCAAGGCATATACAAAGTGTGGGAGTACAAGCATGTAATCCATGGGGAAACTGAGGTATAGACTATTCTGAATGCGTGAGCTAATGCAAAGACAGAAAACAAGTCATTGGCAAAGGGGTGTTTTTATTTTCAGGAGTTCCTTATCCCAAATCAAAGGAAAAGCAGAGCTAAGATTGGAACCAGTGGTTCTTAAGCCTCCACACTTATGCGCAATCAACTAGCATCTTTCAGCAATTCATATGAGAAAGCAGCTCATTGACTATTATCTTATACATTTAAAGAAGTATATTGGGAGAATGACAATAGAACACAAGAAGTGAATGGGTTTGTATTTACTGATATCACAGACAGTGATATCAAAGATAACTTAAGAAGAATTAAAATATATTAGACAATAAATGCAACAGTGAAATGAATACAATTGTTACAAGATTAAAACATAAAAGAAGAAAAAGCACACAGAAAATAATCAGCAAATGGCAATTAATATTTTAGGAGTGTTCCTCTAACTTCTACCTAGGGCAGATGAACACTTATGTGTAATACATGAAGCCACACAAAATTAATCTATTTCAGGTTCAAACACAGAAAACAGCTAAGTTATATACGAAAATGTTGGGTTGTTAAAGAACCTTTGTCAAAACGCAGCAGAATAATTTGTGGCTATCTGTTAAGCCCCCCTTTTCAAAACTGGGGTTTGTTCTGTTTTAAAATAAAAAGTTAAACCAACCTTGCAATGGGCAAAACTCTTACTTAATGCTACCTAGGCCAAGACAAATATGACTAAACATACAGAGTCAAACAGTACTTATAGCAAAGCTGACAATCTTTGTGCAAGTCCATTCTATGTGATTTGATGAGATAATTAGCATATTTAAATAATTTGCATGGAATAATAAATTTCGCCTTAAAAAGGTATGTGGAGCTGTACTGGTGAAGGCATCATTCTGTTTGATAGCTCTGGTGAATGAAGGCCTTTGTGTTTCTTCAGACCAGCAACAGAGCAAGCTACACATAGACAGACTGCATTACCTGCACATGCCCCACTTAACAAGGAGCAACCAGCAGGAGCTGAAGGATTACAAGGCTAGTGGCTATTTGAATTCTGAGGGACAGTGAGATTTGGGTGTTGGGCTCATTTGTCATGTTTTCCTTCCCCCTTCATTCTCTATATTCAGTCTCATTATATTCTACCACTCAGACCTCTCATTTCTCTGATTCCTATTCAGCCCTCATCTTCTCCTACCACTTGCAGCTGCTGCCTCCTCCACAAACTCTGCCTGAGGCACCTCCAGCGATTAGCGTGAGAAAGTGCAGCTCTGACTACAGGACTACCAGATGCAGGCGACTCCAGCTATGGGGGAAGGAACGTGTGATGGGGCTGCCAAATGCTTGACAAATTACATACAACCTGGCAGCCTTGTTATATGGCACTCTCCTACTTCACCTGTAACTGAGGGAAATGTTTATAGAAACCATTGCAAACCACATTGTCATACTTCACACAGATCTATTCCAATTACAGCCCCAGAAAGTAAACTGCCCTGTATGATGGGATTGATTTTACAAAGACTGAAGACCGAAGCCACATACTGCATCTTATAACCATGAGTGTATGTGTTCCAAGGGACAACTTTAGTGAGCCAGAGGTGTACTATGATGTTAGCATTTTCATTAATTGAAACATGAATGCTGCCTTTTCACAGAGTACAACTGGAATGTTACCCTCTATTAAATTATATCCTCGAGGCTCACCAGTCCAGAGAAACCTGTTTTTCCCTCACCAATTAGTGGATCCAGTCTGTCTTCCATAACATATACTTAAAACCCAAGAAAGAGAAATCCATAAATCAATAGACTCTTTTGATTGGCTATCAGTTTGTCTAATAGCCTTTCATTTTTGTTTTCTGTCGTTTTTCAGAAAGACTTATACATTTCTTTGGTTAAATTTTATTTTTTATATATTTGTTATTTTATTTTTTATATTTTTACAAACCATGCCAATACAGAAATTAGACATCCTAGAAATGGTATTCAGGTGGAATAAACATTAACAGCCTTTCCAAAATAGTGCCTAAAATAAAGAAACCAATTTGCCAATAGAAGTAAAGTACTGATTATCTATTTAGGAGCACAGATATCTATTTTGATGCCAAATATTGAACTCCTGACTTAGTTTGCACTGGTCCATAAACTAGGTGATAGCCGGAATAGCTACTGAATACTGATTCTATATTCTCATTCAATGACAGGACCTCCAGGAATGAACTCCAGCCTTAAACACCACCATATTTGCTCTGCTACCTTAAGGTTTTAAATATCTAGTTTTAAAGGAAAAATCTGTTTAAAGAGCAAGGTGAACCCAAATAAAGGGGAAAAAAGGAGGATGAGAAAAAATAAATTAGACTATCACTCCTTTAACCTGCTGTTGGTTCTCTCTCTCACTTGCCTAAATCTTTTGTGCCTCTTGCAGAAATTTATAATAAGCAAGACTGGGATAATCAAGGCTTTGCTGTTATGTGGAAAAAATGGTAAGATTTCTCTCCCCCCCCCCCCACCCCCAAAAGCTGAATTATGCATTTATAACCTACTTTACAGAGAAGCTGAGCTCCCACAACCTGAAGATACTCAAGAACTCTCAAATGAGACCTCTAGGACAGCAATTCTTTTAGGCCCAATATTTTTAGGTGGGTTTCTCTTCTGGTGCAAGCCTGAGTGTTATAGTTAGATCTCCATGGAACTCATAACTCCACTGGCAGAAGCAGATCCAGGTGGTGATATGGTCTGACCTACCTTTGGTTGTGTGACACATGCACAACAAGATCTTTGAGCTCACCAGTATGTCAGTGAGTTCTAAGCTCACCAACTGATCAGCACAGGCTCTAACCAAAACACATGATTTCACATAGCTCAAGGTAGGGTGGCCACTGACAAATGCCCAGAATACAGGACATCCCTTTGGTGAGGAATGGCACCACTGGCCCCCTTAGCCAACCAGTGGTGAAGGGTGGGGCCACCACTTCCTTGGCTGATCAGCAGCAGGGGTGGCACTAAGAGGGCTTTGGGGGGCTATAGCCCCCCCCCCCAAGTTAGCCTTAGCCCCCCCGTAGCCAGCCCTCTCAGCACCACCCACCCTGTGCATCAGAGCCTGCCCCACTCCCACCCACTGCCTACATCACTGCAAAGAGGCTGGTGCAACCTCTGACTTGAAGTGGTGAGAAATCTGTGGCAGGCCTTTATGGACTATTGCATGTTATTCCCTCATCATGCCCAACCAGTTTTCTGCCATTGTATATAGGTCTGACCTTTCTTGCCACCACCTACCACATGTATCAATTGTGGACAGCATCTGTTCCAACTATTCATGTTCATGCACTGTATCCAAGTATGTCCTATGCAGATGTAATAGGGGAAAGAGCACTGGGCCTTACTCCCCTGCATAGTTGCATTAGATTCCATCAGAATCAAGCTTTAAGAGTAAAGATGATAGAAGATAGACAATAGAAGATTATAGACATGGGATTAGACAGAATAGACAATTAAAAGGTTATAGAATAGAAATAGAGCAGTAAAAATATTAGAGTAGAAGAATAGAAATATAGTAGAATGAAATAGAATACTTGTAATTATTTGTAGTTATTTATTTATAGTTTATAGAAGGAAGAAAAATAGAGTTTTATATTTCTATACTATCTTTTTTATACTGTGTTTTGGGGTTGGGGGGGGGAGGTTCTTTTTCCTTTTGAAGGTAAAAGCTTTTTATCATGGAAAAAATATTTTAAAAGTTAAAGGTTTTAATTTACAAAGTTCCTTCCAGATGTGGTTCCTTCATAAGCTGATTGACATGGGAGTCCATACAGTTTGGGGGTGAGGGAGGGGATGACCATGGCTTGGTGTGGGGATCCCTGTGGGCAGCTATGGCATCAGGGGAGAGAGGGCTTTTCAGGACTGAGGGGATTACTGGTTTGCAAGCACCCCCTGCTGTAATTGAGTATCAAAGAGATCAGTGGGGTGGATTGTTATGTGGTTCCCCCTGCTGTAATTTACTGTGAATTGAACATTGTGCTTAATTCGATTTAAAGGTTATCAACTGCAAACCATGACATGCTGAATTGAAACAAATCATTTCAATTTTAATAAACCTATTTAATTTAATGAGAATTAGACCCTGTCATGTGTACAAAGACTGCAACCTGTTCCTAATATAAATTATTTTATTAGACCAACTCAAATAGTTGGAAAAATCCTTCTTCGCAAGCTTTTGGGTACAAATACCCTTCGTCAGGCTGAGGAAGCATCTGGAATTGGTCTGTGCTCTTCCAGGAAAGCACATAATTGTCTAGCCTGACAAAGTGTGTTTGTATTTGAAATCTTGCAAAGACATTTTTTTCCAACCATTTGAGTTGATTTAATAAAAGAAATCAGATTTAACCAAAGAACCTTGTCTGCCTGTGTCCTTAGACCAACATGGCTACAACCTATACCCTTAATATAAATTCTTACATTCAAACCTCTCACTTCCAACTTTAGCTTGGACACCAATTTTGGCCCAAATTTCATGAAAATACATTTAATAGTAAAAAGGAAGGAATCTGGAAGCATGAAGGGAATTCAGAAAATGGTTGGCAAGTTAGAGGTTTAGGTGTTTTTTTGTTTTTGGTCTAAGGTTTTTAAAGATTGAAATCAGCGGGAAAATGTTTGGGAGTATGTGGCTCTAAGATTTTCTCATAGGTCCATCTCCTACGTCCATCTGGCCTGAAAGCAGAGCAGGTACAGCAACATTTTTTAAAGAGAATAAGAAGTAAATATTGCAGTTTTTAAATGCATGTTAAGTAGCGGCTACTCAAAGCTAACACTTCTTTCTGAACACTTAGAAAAGGAATTCAGAAATTCATATTCACATCTAATTTGATTACCTTTTAACATTACAATGAAAGATTTACTTCTTAGATTCACTTTTTAATAAACACATTCTTGAGCTGGTAACAGAAAAGCATCATTCAAATATTATTTCCTGTACTAAATTTTACCCATATTAACAGACTTAGCAAAGCATCAACCACAAGCATGTTGGTGATAGAAATTTCCTAATGCAAGCAGTCTTTATAGATTTCTGCTATTTCAACGCAAGTCTCCAAGGACCATTTGAATCCATATTAATTTCCTTTCTGGCAGTTATGCGGCCAAGTATGAACTGCAGTATTTCACTTTTAATCTGTCAGTAATTTAGTAATGTGTAAACTAATTATGCACAGATATTAATGTAATCAGTTTGGGGAGCTATAAAATCAATGTGTTTTAACAGACTGCATTAAAGAAAATTGCGTTATTATAATCTTATGTCTGTTGCTGGTAATGTTATGGAATTAAAAATGGATGTCAACCACATGTCAATACACATGTATTCACCCAATCCACTCAATGAGGCATTATTAGAACTTTCCAAAGAGTAAAGCCTGTATTTTTCAGTAACATTAAAATTAATCACTCCAAAAAGAATTATCCTGCTGCTATTTAAGGGTAACATGTAAATATTTTCAATTCTATATAGGAGATGTGAAATATCAAAGTGTCTAGCAATAACTTGCTACAAGTTGCCCCTAAATATCGAGTCTACCTGAACTAGATACATATATGGGGTGGAATAAGGGCGGAGAGGGAGGGTGGTGTGTAGAAATCACAACACTGCACAGAAAATTATGGAGAAAGGTAAACACAGTCCCACATGAATTAGTCACCTTTGTAGTACCACAACATTAAGTTATTCACACTTTGGGGGCAGTGAGGTGGGTAAGAAAAACAACAAAAAATAGTGGATGAGGAGTTATGTTAATGCTAACAAAGGACCCATTTTAGGCCCACTGCATAAGGAAGGCTTATTACTGGAGCTTACTGCCCTCAAATACACAAAAACATGAATCCCCACAAAAGCACAATCCCTTCTGGTTGTCTTGTGCCCTAAGATACTCACATGTAATTTATAGAGCAATCACAGGGATTACATCCACATCTTGGAGGACAAAACTGGTCCTAAACACTGCTATGCCCAGAGGCCCAACACCTCATATCACCTCTTTTATATTCATAGATTGTAAGGGCTGGAAGGGACCTTGCAAGATCATCAGGTTCAGCCCCCCTGCACTAGGCAGGAAAGACAACTGGGGTCAGGTGACCCCAGCAGATGACCATCTAGTCTCCTCTTGAAGATTTCCAGGGTAGGTGATTGCATCACCTCCGGATGGAGTTTATTCCACAGTCTGGACACCCTGACTGTGAAGAAGTTTTTTTCTGGTGTTGAGCCTGAAACAGTCTTCCAGGAGTTTGTATCCATGACTCCTAGTTTTCCCCAGGGGTGCCCTGGTGAACAGTTGTTTGCCGAGCCCCTGATGTATTCCCATGATGTAGCAGTAAGTTGCTACCAAGTCCCCTCTCAGTCTTCTCTTTTTTAGGCTGAAGAGTCCCAGGTCCCTTAGCCTGTCTTCATATGGCTTGCCATGAAAGTCTCTGATCATATGGGTGGCTCTTCTCCGTACTGTCTCAAGCTTTTCCACATCCTTGTTAAAGTGCGGTGCCCAGAACTGGGCGCAGTACTCTGGCTGGAGTCTCAGCAAAACTGAGTACAGGCAGTCCTCAGACATATGACAGAATTGGTTCCTGAAATCTGTGTTGTAAGTCAAAACATTGCAACTCAGAACCAGTTTTCCCATAGGAACAATATTACAAATGGGGGATTGGTTTCTTTACAACAGGATACAGCTGTGTCCGGTTGGCAAGTCTGCTGCGGTACATGGGTAGGGGGCAGATCAATATCAATGCACTGGCAGCAACAGAGGGACTGGGGCTGGGGCAAGTGCTGCCCAGCCGGGGTGGGGTGGCAGGGCAGCTCCCGCCCCTACACGCTGCTGGTCCAGGAGGGCATGGGGCGGGGGGGGGGGGGGAGGCATGCCCCAGGACCCATTTATTAAGAATTGATGGTTTTATCCAGGTTCCCGCCCTGGGCTAATAAGAACCCATCCATCCTCAGTTTCTCCTATAGGTAAACCAAATGGAAAGGGAATGTTGAAAGAGTTCCAAACCTTAGCTATTCTCTTGCTGCTGCAGCAATACCCATAGGGGCAGTGATAGCAAGGATATAAATTAGGACAGCTCTGAGTAGAAGATGATTCAGGTGCCATCTCTGGGCTTTATACTGATGAACTATGGTTTCACTGAATGAACTGTGGTCCCACTGTGTAACTTGAAACTTCAAGATGAAAAAAAAAGTCTCAAAAGTTTGATTACATTATTTAACAGATCTTGAAAATATGGATGACCTGACCTACTCTCCCTGCAGTTTCACTTCCTGTAGTCTCTATGTCCAGTATTATATCAGCCCTCTGAAATGTAACTGCTCCTTTTCATTTTTCTACCTTACTTGAAACTAGTCCTCATTGTTTCAATTTCTTCTAATGCAAGTTGTCATTTGCTTGCATAGAAAACATAAAAACATTTTTCAAGATGTTCCAAGGCTTAAAAAAAACCCAAAAAACCAAAGGGCTTACAACAAGGTTTTTTCCCCCATGATCTGTATGGAAATGGAAGTGAAAACCTGGTATTAATAAGCATTGAAAAGGATCTTCAAAACATAGTCTTATTTAAGAAAATACTGGAACAACATATAAACATCAAGTCATACTGCCTTGTACTATTATATCAGGTCTTGCAAGTTAAGCAGCTGGCACTGAATAGGTACTAGAAACTGTTACCCGAGTCATCGATGAACCATTATGTCAACTGACTTAGGGATGGAGATACATTATTTTGGAGGAGACATCAAAACCAACATCTTAATCATTTAGAAAAATAGATGAAACCCTGGTACTTTTCATAATAGTAGTGTCATGCCCAAATTAGATTAGCTCAAGTAATTATTCCATTTCTTTCCAACAAATTCCCCTACAGTTTGAACAGGGTAGCCTTATTTTTCACTTCCCCTAATCTATGCTATTGATAAGTGTTGCTGCGCACTTCTCAACAGTTTCCCTATTCTATACTAGTTATGGCTGTAGGCAAAATAATTCCTGGATGTGCCTTATCTGTTATGAAAAAGGTATTGTTGGGAAAACTAATCAGTTAATTCATGAAAATTAGCTATAAAATATCAGTGCTATGTATCACTTTCTACTAAGAACTGAGGGCATGTGTGCAGGACACTTTAAAGTGGGTTAAATGCTTTAGCACCACTTTAATGGCATTGGTGTTTGCACGCACTGGCGGCGTATTGTGCATTAATTCCAGCTACTGTAGCATATTCAGCAGTGTAATGCACCTTAAATGACTTTGGGGGGCAGCAAACTAAAACTCGGAGGAGGAGTTTTAGTTTGCTGCCCTACAGCTGCAGAGCAAAGCACCAGGCTCTGTGTGGCTCAGGGGCTGTGCAGGCAGCCTGGCAGCAGTCCAGGAAGGCAGGCTCCACCAAAGGGAAAACAAAAACAAAAATGGTGAGCTTGATCTTTTTTTTTTCCCCTGGAGCCTGACTGCCTGCATGAGCTGCACAGGGACCCAGTCCTTCCCTCTGTGGCTCTGGTGCCCCCTGGGACTGCCTGAGCCAAGTATCTGTGGGCAGGTGTGCCGGGGTGGGGCACCAGCCCCCCCCACCGCCCAGGGACTGTTCTGCCCACTGGCAGCTCGCCTTCCCCTCCCTACCACCGGAGAGGCAGGTAAGACACGGGTGTACATGACATAGGGGTTTACTTTGCCCTAAGTTGAAGTGGTGTTTTTAAAAAAACACTGTTTCAATTCAAGGCAAAGTAAATCCCTGTTTCAACTACACATGCCCTGAGAGACCTGGCCAAGTTGCACAGCTAATAAGTGATAGTAAACAATAGATTCCAAGCCTTTGAGTCTCCAGTCTTCCATCCTAACCAATGTACCATGCTAATTTGCAACATTAGCTATGAAGGCATTAAAAGAGATATACCAAATTGGTTTAAATACTCAAGAACCTTAAGGATAGCTCAGTACATTCCTATGTATGAATGTATTAATGTCTCATAAATCCCTCCCACATAAGCACCTCATTATTCATTAGTACTTCATACTTTAACTTAAGATATAATTTACTGCTCACTTTTATAAAAACAGTATGTTAGCCTGTTGGTCAAATCTGCTCTTAAATGAGATTCAGTTTTGTGAGAAGTGCTTTGAATTGGACTGATCATAGGGAGGAATATAGCTGAATTTCAGAGACAAGGTACAGGATTAGTAGAACTTTGCACTGATAAGTGATTTGCAATGCAGCAGCAACACATGCTCCACAATGCTATTCCTACATTTACCCTACTTTTCTAGCTACAAGCACATTTTGTAATGGGAAGGAAATAGTAGCAAATGTGCCATAAAATTAGAAAGAAATGTTTACATACTGTGCACAAACTAAACCTATCTATTTTTACCAAGCAAAACCAACAACATTATAATCTACTATTTAATAACCTCCAAGATTTAATATACAGGATTTTCCCATTGTAAATCCCTCACTGGAATTTAAATTCAATAATAATAACTTTCTTTAGATTGTCAAGAAAATGTGCCAAGCCTACTTAGTATGTAGAGAACTGTAAGTCTTTTGATAAAAAATATACGGTTACCCTTAGACCATGTCCTCATGTCCTACAGATATCAATGAGAGCTTATACAGACAAAAAAAGAATAGTTTATGGGCATCTATTAAAAGATAGTAGGAAGAAGAACCATAGAATATTTACAAAGGGGCTCATTAGATTAACCCGCTCCCTACAGTCCTGGTAACCTGCTTTTCTTTTAGCAATATCACCAAGGAGGATATATGCATTAGGGCTGTGTGAAGGCTCAGTCCTTGATTTGATTTGGCGGAGATTCGTCCTGATTTGGTGACTGAATTTCCAAATCCGAATTGAATCAGGAGACCCTTTAATCTCTCTGAATCAATTCGGAGACATTTGGAAAGATTCAGTGATTCAGACAGACACAGCTTTAAATGTTTTTCTACATACCACAAGGTATCAGGCAGCTCATGAATGCTGTGATGCTGGGACAGATGGAGCATCCCACAGGAGCATGGGGGTTCCCCAGTACACTTGGAAGCAGACCCAGAAGTGGACCAGAAGCATTTCCGGTTCACTTCTGGGTCCACCGGCAAGTGTGCTGGGGGGGCCCCTCCAGCTCAGTGACTGGTGCCTCCTGGGTCTAGGGGGGGCACCCAGAGTCCACCCATGGCCATTTGCCAAGCCAGGGGAGAGGCCCCTGGATGCTCCCTGGCAGACCCGGAAGTAGACTGGAAGTACTTCCAATCCACTTCTGGGTTCACTGCCAAGCACGCAGCCCCCCCCGCGCTCATATGGGATGCTTCATCTGCCCCACCATTGCAGCATTCATGAGACATGCCTGGTACCTCAAAGTATATAGAAAAAACATTTAAAGCTGTGTCTATAGCCGAATTACGAATCAGCATCGAAATTTCCAATTTGGATTCAGCCAAATTGAATTGGGGATAGTGATTCAAATCAACGAAGCGAATTACTGTCCCTGATTCAGGCCAAATCTGAATCACATACAGTTCATTTCATACATCCCTAATATATATGCATTGACTCTCTGTGCACCCCTGGAAATCGCATTATAGGAAACCAATTAAAATAATGTTACAAAACAGAGCTGTGCATTAAGATGGATTCAGATTAAACCAACTGCTCACTTTCTACTAAGGTACTTGAAAATCTGAAAACACCTTTTTCTCTCCAGGCTTGCACCCTGTACCAAAAAACAAGTCCTAGAACAGCGGTCCAAATACAATAAAAGCCACCAAAAATGAAATCCCAAAGCAATAGAAACACCAGAAGAAGCTTATGTCCAAATACATAACAGAAACAGGCATGGAGTCATCCTTACATGAAGGAAAGCAATCCATCTACCCTTACACCAGCCTTAGGGCACTTAGCAGCATCTGTTAGAAGACTCCCTGTTGGAACAGCTAATTTGAGAAGCACAATTTGCTGCCTCTGCAGCCCCCCCTGGTGACCAACATGCAGCCCAGCCGACTCCCATGGATTTAAATGGCGGACTGCTAGTGCTACTATGTGGTTTTGTTTAGATTTCAGTTTTTCTCCCTTCTTTTCTTCATTAGGAGGAGGGATGCTGACAATCCTTCCTTGATAATTTAAAAAAAGATGAAACAAATAAATGGTGGAATAATGGAGTCATGAGATTGTGTCAGACCAATATTACCTATCAATCTGGTCTGGGACCAGAGGTCCACTACAGTTAAAGGAGGAATGATTTTAAATGTCAGATACCACAGGATGAGAGTTAATAGTGAATGCTGACAGTTTAATAGCAACCACTGGAATTCAGGTCAGGAATCAATCCATGTCAGGCACTTGTAAGAACAAGAACACCTAGGCACAAAGTGATTTTTTTTGGTAAGGATAATTATCTGTTATAACTGCTTTGTGTTGATACAGCCTCCTTTCAATGGCACCTTAAATAAAAACATGCTGCCTGTTTGGATGCTGTCTTGCTTTCCTATACTGTACACCGTTTCAAGAGTAAATCTTTACAGTGTGGGTAAAGGGTCTTGACTTACATAAGCTTACAGCATCCATTGTATAGTCCATTGTATTTTGTGGTTTTTACTGTTGACCATCTTCATATAAATATTATCAACCAATAGTTTTCACACATTCTGTAAATTTCCTTGGAAAATGCATCATTAGAAGCCTTGCATGCCTCAAAAATATGATTCCACCTTATTTTAAGTAAATTCTCCTTTCCACAGCAACTTCCAACTCTTAAAATATTCAGTTTTGTTCTAAGAGAGGGTTGATGTTAAAACATACTTCTGTTTACAGGACTTGTAGTGCAATGAATGTACAGGGGAGCTAATTAGGTAGGGGTTATGTCTCTTCATTTTTATAATTCTGCTTTTAGGAGCACAGTATTTGATTTATTACATGAAGGTATTTTTATAGCCTCAAGTACTACTGCTCTTTAGGACACAGGGAACATCACAGCCCATTTAATTTACACAGGAGATGTTAGTACTATTTAATGGCATGTAAACATTTTATAAGGTAAGCTCAAATAACAGGAGATTTTTTAATATACTTCAGCAAAAAGGTTCACAAATGGATTTTCATTTTATTTTATTGGACCAATCGGTGTTATTGCATCAGAAGTGAATCGAGTTTTAAAAGGTGTTAAGAGTTTTCAGTATATTTTGTGACACTGTGCAGAATCAGAAAGTATACATAAAGCAACCAATGTGTGAATTAATTCCAGAACTAGTGTAACTACACACCTCAAAATCAAATGTAATTGTCTGCATCCTGGAGCAATAATTACCATAAACTGTGGATATTTCATAGTTTCATAGATGTTAGGGTCGGGAAGGGACCTATTAGATCGTTGAGTCCGACCCCCTGCCCTGGGCAGGAATGAGTGCTGGGGTCAGATGACCCCAGCCAAGTGCCTGTCCAATCTCCTTTTAAACACCTCCAAGGAAGAGGACAGCACCACCTCCCCTGGAAGCTTATTCCACATTTTGGAAACCCTCACTGTAAATAATTTTTTCCTGATGTCCAGTCTGAATTTGCTCTCTTCCAGTTTGTGGCCATTATTTCTAGTTACCCCAACAGGTGCCCTGGTAAACATTGCATCTCTTATTTCTTGCTGGCCCCCCCAAATGAGTTTGTAGGTGGCCACGAGATCACTTCTCAGCCTCCTTTTGCAGATGCTGAAGAGGTTCAGGTCTCCCAATCGGTCCACATAGGGTTTTTTCTGTAGGCTTTTAACCAGATGAGTGGACCTCCTCTGAACCCTCTCCAGGCTATCCACATCCCTCCTGAAGTGCGGCATCCAAAACTGGATGCAGTACTCCAGCTGTGGCCTAACCAATTCCACGTAGAAGGAAAGTATCACCTCCCTAGACCTGTTTGTGATGCACCTACTTCTGCAAGAAAGGGTGCAGTTAGCTTTACTTATTACCTCATCACACTGGTAACTCATGTTCATTTTGGAGTCAACTACAACTCCAAGATCCTTTTCCGCAGTTGTGCTACTTAGAGTGGTAGCTCCCAGGCTGTAGGAGTGTTGAAGATTCTTCCTCCCCAGGTGCAACACATGACACTTATCCTTGTTAAACTGCATCCTGTTCTGTTCAGTCCATTTCCCCAGCCTGTCCAAATCAGCCTGGATTTGCTACCTGTTGTCTAGTTTGTGTACCTCCCACCGTATTTTGGTGTTGTCAGGAAACTTGGACAGGGTGCTTTCTACTCCCTCGTCCAAGTCACTAATGAAGATGTTGAATAGTACCAGTCCCAAGACAGAGCCTTGGGGGACTCTGCTGCCCACATTTCTCCAGGTAGAAACTGACCCATCCACCACCACTCTCTGGGTGCATCCCATAAGCCAATTTTCTACCCATCAGACTGTGTAATAATCTACATTGCAACTGTTTAATTTATTTATAAGAATTGGATGTGACACTGTGTCAAACGCCTTTTTAAAATCTAAGTAAATAACATCTACCTCTATTCCTTCATCCAAGCATTTTGTGACCCAGTTGTAAAATGAAACCAGGTTAGTCAGGCAGGATCTGCCTGCTGTGAACCCATGCTGATTGCCCCTTAGCATCATTTTACCTACTGGGCCCCCTACAAATGTGATCCTTAACAATTTTCTCAAAGGTCTTGCCAAGGATAGAGGTTAGACTAAATGGCCGATAGTTACCTGGTTCCTCCTTCCTCCCCTTCTTGAAAATAGGGACCACATTGGCCCTTTTCTAATCCTCCAGGACGTGGCCTGAGCACCACAAGTGTGTTCGTTTTCTGGTATCATAAATCCATGTAAACATGATCAAGATCAGTTCAAATATCCATTTTTATTATTAATTACTATTTGCAGTATAGTACCTGCTTAAATATTTGAGCCATACTGTGTGTTGACACAAATATATATTAGCACAGGGTGCTGCTAGGTGGGGAGTGATCCCCACTGCCCCGCTACTGCCCCAAACTGCATGGGGTCCTCTGCATGAGCCCCCCCAAATCCCGCTTCCCTCCCTCAGCCCCCCCCATGGGTGCCTTTCCTGGGTCAGCTTTGGCCCTTTAAGAAAAAAAAATGAGAAAACCCCCAGACACACTGCTCTTGCCAGTGTGGGGTGATTTGCACTGCCCCACACCACATAGGGGGCTCTTCATGAGCCCCCAAAGACCCAAGGCCACTGCAGGAGCAGTGAGTCCTGGGGCCTTTCTCCATTTTTTGTTTCTTAAAGGGCTGGAGCTGGCCTGGGTAGGACACCCATGGGGGGGCTGGGCAAGTGAGGGGGGGGGTCAGGGGGGCTAATGGAAGAGCCCTCCATGCAGAATGGGACAGTGGGGGACAGCAGAGATTGCCCCCCCCCCCCCGCCTGGCAGCACCCAGTGAGCACCGGGGCTTTTCTTTAAAGGGTCAGGAGCTGAGGCGGGTGGGGCAGCCATGGCAGGTGGGGCTGGGGGAGCAGGGGGACTGGGGGGCTGGCAAGGGTCCCCCCATGGTCCCCTCCCCCAGTCTCTCCTTCCCTGCCCCTAGTACTTACCAGCTTAGAGTCAGCTGCAGCTCTCTGCTACAGCCACCAGGGCCTGCCCGAATCATCAAAGCTCTTCAAATCTTTTCTGAAGATTCAGAGGGCTTTAAATCAATTTGGACCTTTTAATTGGTCCCCTTATTCAATTTGGATTTGGAGATTTGGGCACTAATATGTATGTGTGTATATATATAAAGAAAACCTTTGCGGTAGGTTCCCATCAGTATGTTTGTTTAATATGGGTCATTTGTTTTAGTCATGCTTAGTGTTGGCTGCATTTAATCAACTTCATTATTGAGCATGTGTTGCTTTTGATGGCAGCTTAATGATAGACAATATATTTCATAAGGTATATAAGACATGCTGATTGGGGGAAAAAAACCTTGTCTTTTATTTGAGTAAATATAGTAGATACAAATCTAACATGATTCAGCCTAAGAGGCCCAGAGATTATATCATCTGCCTCCTTAACTATATGCTGTAGGACACCCAGAAGAAAGAAGTTCTACTTTAGTCTCTACTGAACTGTAATCTCTGGGAGAAGGTGAGGAACCTTCAGATCCCTCTGGCCCCATGAAGAATGAAGAAACAATCACCTTTTATAGCCCTTCTACTTCAACTCTGGGTTTAAAGGAAAGGAGAAAGGAAGGGAGAGAGGGAGGATGGATTGCCTAGCAGTCCTACAAGAAGAATTGCAAACTATGCTTACAGATCTACATGGCTTCATTGTGGGAATGGGAAGGTTCAGCTGTTGTGCTATTGTACCACAACAAGAATGGTCATATTGACTTGAGAAAATATTCAATAAAGAAAAACATGATGATCTGACATTGACAAAAAGCAAAATAAAATAATTATGTCAACGCTTTTTTGGTTTAAACAACATGCCTAAAATCTACTTAAGTGTAAGTGTTGTAACTACAAGTGTTGAATATTGAGTTTATGAGGTGCTTAACTGCACTAGATTGTAATGAATGATCTAGTTCTAGTGATGCTTTGACATATTTCAAATGAGAACCATAAGGAGCTAACCTCTGTATTTTCCTCTCAATATGTGCAGACTATTCAGGCATTTCTCAATAAACAGTCATTTTAGATGAACCTGTATTATATAGTACATTTATATTTACTCATGTGCAACACAATTTTGTTAAGTTAGATATTAGGACAAAATCAAGTTGTTTCAGATTTTCAGGAGTACTTATTTATTTCCATATGGCTTGTTATAAACACTAACATTTTTATCTCTTGCCCTTGGATTTAATTTAATGGACTGACTATTCCTTTCAGTTTTTAAAGTTTTCATGTAATTAAAAACAATACTTCTAGAGGTTAAGATTGATAGAGCAAAACATTTTAGTCAGTTCTCTTGTTAAATTAAACAATCAATAGGTTCAAAGGAAAGTGATGCATAACTGTGATAACACTTATCTACTCTGTGTGTCTAATGACAAGAAATGCTGCAACCACACTTAACAGCATACTGGGCTGCATTAGTAGGAGCGTTGCCACCAGATTGAGGGAAGTGATTATACCACTCTATCCAGAACTGGTGAGGCCACATCTGGAGTAGTGTGTGCAGTTTTGAGGTCCCCACAACAGAAAGGATGTGGACAAATTGGACAGAGTCCAGCAGAGGGCAGCAAAAAATATTAGGGGTCTGGGGCACATGACTTCTGAGGAGAGGCTGAGGGAGCTGGGCTTATTTAGTCTAGAGAACAGAAGACTGAGAGGGGACTCAACTACCTGAAGGGTCGCTCCAAAGAGAATGCTAGACTGTCCTAAGTGGTGGCAGATACCAGAACAAGGAGCAATGGCCTCAAGTTGCACGAAGGGAAGTTTAGGTTGGATATTAGGAAGAATGCTCTCACAAGGAGGGTAGTAAAGCACTGGAACAGGTTACCCAGGGGGATTCTAGAATCTCCATCCTTGGAGCGTTTTAAGACCTGGCTAGACAAAGGCTTGGTGGGACAATACAGTTGGGGCTGGTCTTGTTTTGAGCAGGGGGTTGGACTAGAAGACCTCCTGAGGTCTATTCCAACCCTAATTTTCCATGATTCTGAGATGCTGTTTTCTGGAAACGCACAGAACAGTGCAGGCGTATGTTATGCCTCTAGCAATATTCTATTATCTAGCAATATTCTAACACTGAACTGTGTTTTCAAACTGTCATTGTATTACTGTTATTTAGAAATGAACAAGTGTTTTCTTATTTACACGTCCAAGCACACCTCAGTTACATTCACATACCTGATGTGGCTATGAAAACTATTGGTGTTTGCTGGGGTAATGTTACAACCTTTAAATATGTGTTTGTTTGTTTTTTTACTGTAATACCTGAACTAGTATTTTCATCCCTATGTGAAATTTCCAAACCACTGAATTTATACATTCCCTTCATCTCTACCTTTCAAAAGTACTGTAAAAGAGGAGGCACATATGTGAGATACGGATGCATCTTGCCGGTTAAGGCTCCACAGTCTTCATCAAAAATTTGTCACATGAAACTTCTGTATCAGAAAGGTAATTAAAGATTCCAGTTACTCATAAAATGGGTGAGTCATGAAAAAGATCCCCATTACGGACCCTTAGTTGTTCTTCATTCTTAAAAAAACAAAAAAAGCATACTACATGGAGATGGAGAGATCTCAGTAACTGAAATTATGCCAATCCACTTTGTAGCATATGGAGGCTGGGAACAAGCTGACACAAGTTACTGTACATCCACTGCACAGCACAGAACATAGGCTTGCATCAGGCTCCTCAAGTGAAAGTACAAAGCGAGTTGTGAGACAGGGCTGCTCTAAGACTCCATATTTTCCTTGGTGGTCATTATTCAAAATTACTTAATCAGCTAGCTAAAGTATCCTCTCTGACTGTTTCAAAGTCTTGGAAACAAAGGACTTTCCCCCATTCCCTCAATGAAGAGTAAAGGGCTATTTATTTGACCATGTGGGCTGGGTTCTATCATCTTTCCTCATGTTGAGTTCCTTCTTGCCCAGCAAATAATCAAATGAAAATCAAGGCTAACACGTTTTCAGTGGGTCTGTTTCCATGTGCAAGTGCTATTAGTGAACGCCTTAATCTTCTAATTTAGGATCTTGTCCAAGACCTGTTGCCATCAATGAAAAAATCCCATTGTTTTCAGCAGGCTTTGGATCAAGCTTTTGCTGTTTCTTGTTATTCATCCAAATTATTTTCTCATTGTGCATAATTACTCACTTTTTATTTCTTGTGGGTTATGAGATTTTACAGATGGATAAAAAGACCTATTTCTACTTTGCCAAAATTTTATCAAAAATCTGAATTTCCCCCAACTATTTGTGTTACCAAAATGTTGAAAGTATGTAAAAATTGTCTGGTAACTACACACCCATACAAATAACTTATCCTGTATGAAGATAACTTCTTAGTCGAGACTGAAAAAGAAAACATTATATTAGACAAAAATAACTTCGTAAACTTGAGATTTAAAAATGTTCAGTCTGTAGTATATCCACAAAATACTTGAATGCTGCACCAACCAATTAGTTCTTGAAAACTTACCAGTTGTTTTGGATAATGCCTTAATTAGCTAAATAACTTCACTTCAGTACCTGTAATATTGTAAGTATTCTCTAGGAAGTAAAAACAGAAAGGTGTACTGCCTCTACAAATACTGAGATAACCTTGTATACTTGTTTATGATAAAACTAGTAATTTTTAAAAATTCAACTGCTATACTAGGCAGAAACAAATATAGCTACATGCAGGTACAATAGGTAATGCCTGTTTCTCATAGAGCACTTTTTTCTACTGATTAAAAAAAAAACTTTACATAAAAAACTGGATGCCAATATTACAGGCAGAGAGTAAGGTACAGGGAGTGTAACTGAGGTACCCAGAGCTGGGACTAGAACTTACAGTTCCTGAATCCTAACCCAGTGCTAGGTCACACTGCTTTGTATTCAGCATGGCATATGTGCGTATGTTTGTGTACACACATCACAATGCACATGTGCATCTACATGAGATGTCAGTTTTAAATTTTCTTTTCATGCAATCGGTGACTGTGCCACACTAGTAAACTTGTTAGCGCTCTTGTTTTGATAGTGTCTGCATGGTATAGACATATGGCCAAATACTTGTAGTGTGAAACACATTTCATTACCAGTAGTTATGAGTGCATATCAGTTTATGGGAATGATTGTCCAGGTGGTGGTGAGTGTTATAAATATTTATGCTACTGGAAAGGAAAACTCCCTCCTGAAGGTGTTGGAAATTGGGTCTCTATGTTTTAAAAAATGTTGAAATCCTTTCTCACCTTTTCTACCTGACTCTAAATCATTGAACAGACTTTCAGTGTCTATACACCTCATGGGATTTCTACCAGCAGCAAAAAGTGAGCTTTTCAGTGTTCTAAAAGTATTCATTAACAACAAGTCTATGTTAACCCTATGGAAATGTTTGATCACCTTATTTTTATATCCCTCCAATGATTTATAATTGGCATCATATGTAAAAAAAAAAAAAAAGAATAATAGTTGGAGATGATTTCATAGAGAATTACAATAGGATATGATGGGCCTCCTGAAAAATGTGGCACAATGGTTGTGTAATTTAGCAAAATAACATACTGTACCCTGAATAGAAAACGTGAAAGGAGTTGTAGTGAAAAGCGTTTTTTTTTTTCCAGTTCTCTTTTGTGTTTTGCATTTTCTACTTTCAATAATCTGGAAGGATTTAATAACTTCCTATACTTCTACATCCTCTTTGAGATCTTAATTTTGAGATGTATTTGCTATATACAGTATCATCATATATTTTTGTGTCAAGGAGCTGGACAGCAGGTGACTTTGTAAAAAAAGGAGATTAGTCTTGTGTCATTTTTTGGGACAAAATTCCAAACTACAGGTCTGGTTCATCATAATGTATTAGCTAGGAACAAAAGCAGTAGCGATACAAAAGGGATGTACTTTAGAACTGCTTATACCAGTTTATACCCTGTGAAACCTACCAACATTCATTCTACTGGTATATAAAGGCATCTAAGTGAGCATAAATTACACCTTCCCTACCACTTTTGAATTTAGCCTTAGATAAGATATGGAAAAAAAAATGTCTTTAGAGATTTAGGGGCACCAACCCTAAAGTTAACCATTTTTTTAAATCAGTTTTTATTTTGAGGCCTAATTTTATATTCCTGATACAAGCAAACCTCCCACTGGCTTTTAATAGAGGTTTAACCTGCTAAAGGAGGTCAGCTCGGACCCTTTATTTGTTTTCTTGTTTTTTTCTCAGGTCTTAGAATACCACTGTAAGAAAATCATGTAACTGAAGCCGACATCAGGAGAAAAAACAGGGAATGTTTGCAATTTTGGTTGACTATAACTCATTTTCAGCACACAAATTCCCTTTCTTTGTAAGCATAAACGTCATGTGAAGGGCACATAAAAGTTTAGTGAAAGGGGCCCTATTAGAAGCAACAGTGACATTAAACATGAGCAATGAATAAAATGTATAATTTTAGAATCATAAAAACACATGGTTTCATTAGACTGCTGTGTGGTTGTTCTCTCCTGTGTCTCAGAAGACTTGGTATTGATCTGACTATGAAACGGTGACAATAAAACTGCACTCTATTGACTGCAGCTGCAGGGTCTCCAAATATTATTTATTGAGGCAAGCAGAACAGCAAAGTGAAAGCGTTGCCCCAGTAATAAGTGGTAATTGCTGGGAAGTGAGGCATTGCACTCCCTATTGACCCTTGCATCCTGAAATTTCGATGGATTATATTTAACTCTATTAGGATTGGCATTATCAAATTACATAAACCACATTATAGAACAAACAGTCTCAGTTTAGAACATTGATTTTCGATTACACTGATCTTCAGTACACTTCAGAAGTAGCTCCTATTACCCGTGATATGATATCAATGTTGATCAGTAGGGGAGAAGCACAATTTCTTAACAATTAGTTAATTGGTACTGAAAAAAGTGACCATTCCTCAAATACCTAGACACAAGAACTCCTACAATTGGAATGTCTGTGGCTTGGAAGTTAGATACCTTATAAATCTGAATGACTAAAATATATCATATATAGCACTTTGAAATGCCACCATGTTAAACATGGCAGGATACATTCTCAGCTGGAATACTCAGTGGAGTCAACGATGCTATGCAGTAGGGCTGTGCAAAACAGCACCATTTTGTTTCGACTCCTGTTTCACCATTTCAAAGAGACAGTGTTTCATTTCATTGTTTTGTTTTGTTTTGAAGCATTGTTCCATTTAATTTTGTCATAACTATTTTGCTATTTTGATGCGTTTTGACATTTCGCCCATAGGCTATAATTGGGAATCATGAAAATGCCTATAAAATTTGTAATTTCTTGCCTGATTCAGATGAAAAGTGCAGGGATGGTATCCCCCTCTGATGGCATGAAGCCTGGTAAGTTTCAAGGAGATAGGTGTAGGGGCTTCTGGGAAATTACACCTCAAGGTGCTGCCAAGCAAAACTTGTATTCCTTGCTGGCAGCAGCAGCCTCCTGTCATCCATGCACAAATATGGGGGCCTGCACCCCCTGGAGGACTGTGCTGGTCTCCTTCCCGGGGTGCAGGCCCCTGGATCTGTGCTCAGGATGACAGGAGGCTGCTGCTGCTGGTTCTTGGGACCGGCGCTGGGCGCAGCCCATGCCCAGTGCAGGGAACAATGGTGCTGCTGCTGGCTATTAGCCGAAGGCCAGCAGCAGCAGCCTCCTGTCATCCTGCATGCAGATTTGGGGGCCTGTGACCCTGGGATGAGTCCAGCAGCACTGGAAGGGCAGGTTGAGCTTCGTGGGGCTGGTGGAGCTGCCTGGAGAGCAGCCCTGGCTCTCCCCCATCTCCCACCACCAGGCTGCACTCTGAGCAGCTCAGCCAGCCCCATGGAGCTCAGCCCAGTGGCAGGAGGCAGAGGACAGGCACTGGCCAGGGCTGTGCTCCAAGCAGCTCTGCCACAGGTTCTCTCGCTTCCTCCTGCCACCAAATGGAGCTCATTGCAGCTGGCAGAGCCGCTTGGAGTGCAACCCTGGCTCTCCCCCACCTCTCACCACTGGGCTGAGCTCTGTGGGGTTGGTGGAGCTGCTTAGTGTGCAGCCTGGTGGCAGGAGGCGGGGAGAGCCAAGGCTGCACTGTGAGCAGCTCTGCCAGCCCCACGGAGCTCAACCTGCCCTCCCAACACTGCTGGACTCCTTCCAGAGGTGTGGTCCCCCAGATCTGTGGGTGGGATGACAGAAGGCTGCTGCTGCTACTGCCTGGGGCCAGCAGCAGCACCAGTCTTCCTGGCACTGGTTGTGGGCTACACCTAGTGCCGGTACCAGGTGGCAGCAGCAGTCTCCTGTCATTCTGAGTGCAGATCTAGGGGCCCACACCCATGGGAGGAGTTCGCCATATCCCTCCTGGGGCTGCAGAGCCTTCAGCCACAGGGCTGTGCTTGCCAGGGCTGCACTTGGAGCCAGGGCTGTGCTTTGAGTGGCTCCACCAGCCCCATGGCACTCACAGCCCATTGCTGGGAGGTGGGGGAGAGCCAGTGGCGGTGCCACTCGGTGCACAGCCCCACAGCAGGAGGCTCTGCAGCTCCATGGAGCTGAGCCTGGTGGTGGGAGGCAGAAGAGAGCCACTGGCCAGGGCTGGTCTCAGAGCCAGGACTGCACTTGGAGTGGCTCTGCCAGTCACTCTCCTGCCATCTCCTACTGCCGGGCTGAGCTCCATGGGGCTGGTGGAGCTGCTCAGGGTGCAGCTCTGTTTCTCCCACACCTCCTGCCACTGGGGTGGTTACAAACTCAAAACACTTTGAAACTTTCAAAACATTTTGAGTGACCTCATATCATTTTGAAGCTGTTTCAAAGCCTTTTGTTTCTTTTTGATTTCACTGTTTCGAGCTCAAAACACATCGAAAGAGCTTTGAAACGAAACACTCGTCGAAATTTTGCACTCCCCTACTATGCAGCCAGTGTGCTGGTATAAGTTACTTTTTCAGATAAAATATTAGAATCCCTGAAGTGTTTTTTGATTAAGGTGAAAAGTGAAAGTGTAAAATAATGTCAGCCTGTTCTTCAAGTGTAAAATTAAATATATTAATAGTTATCACAGTATTGTAATGAACACACAGTTCTAAAAGAAGATAATGTGAAATATAAACAGAATAGTTTTATCATTAGATGAGAAAACTTGCGGCTGACTATTTTATAAAGCTAAAATAAAATAGCATTGCTGTTAACATCTGAGAGTCTTAGTCTGTCTGATGGAAGTGATATGGGATGGAGTTTATCTTGATTCATTCAAAAAATGAGTTTGTTACCATTGATAACAATGATAGCCCAATACTTTAGAACTTCCCAAAATGAAGTTCAAAAACACATGTGCTTTCCCTTCTCTGCTTTCAATTTTAGCTATATTTAAGTGAAAGCATCAACTACTTCCCATCAATGTAAAACAATTGCATCAAGGACACTGTCCTGAACCAAGGACCTGGAAGACCGGCTTCAATATAGCCAAATGATGGCCATATTTTCTTCCAGACTGGCTTCTTTTTGTCAGTAAGGCAAGGAGTAGCTAGCATCTGCCCAGGGCTGGCATGTAATTATTTTTCTAGTGGTAGGGCACCTGTCAACTGGTCTAAAAACCTGGACACATGGGGCAGGTATAGATATTAAACTTTTACTAGTATAAGTGATCAGAAACCATTCTATACCTGTAACACAAGTTTGACACACAAAACTGGTCTATACCCAGAACAGAAGTTCAATACATATAGAAAGGTTTAAAAATGGTGGCACCTGGTCTAAGATTTGACACCCCCCCCCCCCCCCGCCCCAGCAAGGGAAAACATATGTTCTATTCATTACCAACCTAAACTATGCCATGTACAGAAAACCATGTAACTTAGGTTGATTCCACTTTGGGCTACTTAATGTCTGTACCTAGCCATAATTTGTTATCACCCATGTAAAGCACCTTTATACCAGTGTAAAAAAAAAAAAAAAGCATGGATACATGACATGAAGCAGCAAACTAGGATAATTTATCAGTGTCTTATGTAGAATTATCTTGAGGAAAAAGCAACAGTAAAAATACACTAGTGTAAGTTACACCAGGGTATGTGTCATGTGTCCACAGATATCCAAAGGCTAGCTGTTTGCTGAATTAAAAACCAGGCTTTTATCTGCTCTTTGAAGTGGCCTACCCCAGAAAGATGGGTCATTTGTCTGCTCTGAATTCCAAGATAATTTACCAGTGTACAAAACTAATGTTTGCTTGACAGAGCTTTAAACTAAGCTCACTAGGGGACGGGCAAACAACCATTAGCAGGTCTTGAAACACAATCAAACTTACTTATTTACTTCTACCCCAGCCCATGGACATGACATTCCTAAGTGTACAGAGAAGTCTAGGACTTCCAATGGCAGCCTTAGCTGCCTGTACACTAATGCTAGGAGCATGGGGAACAAACAAAAGGAACTGGCCCTCCTGCTAAGCAATAATAAATATGATCTCATAGGGATAATGGAGACCTGGTGGGACTCCATCTATGACTGGACCACAGGTAGAGATGGCTATACCTTGTACAGGAGGGACTGTGGTGGGAAGAAAGGTGGGGGTGTAGCTCTCTATGTCAAGGAGCAGTACACTTCCCTACTAGCTGACACTGGCACCCAAGGAGGGTGACTTGAAACCCTCTGGGTTAGAATATGAGGAGAATGTGGTGAATGGGATATAACCGTAGAGTCTATTACAGACCTCCTAACCAGGAGGAAGAGCTTGGCTATGAATTTTCTAGGGAACTAACAGAAGCTGCACACTCTTGCTGCATGACTGTCACAGGTGATTTCAAGCCTTGTCATCTCATGGGAGGAGCACTCGGACAAATCTGATTGGTCGCATGGCTTTCTCACCGGCATCTGACTCAAGAAGTCCATGGGCCAACAAGAGGCAAGGCACTGCTAGATCTGGTTCTGGCCAAAGGAGATGATCTGGTGAGCGACCTGAGGATTGAAGGGAAGCTCCGTAACAGTGATCATGAGCTGATCACCTTCCTTATCCATTGCAAACCTGGCAAATCAGTCAGCAATGCATAAATCCTCAACTTCAGGAAAGCTGACTTTCACAAACTTAGAAGGTTGATGTGACAGGGACAAATTTTCATGCCCAATGCAAGCACCGGCCCACCTCCTGTCTATGGGCCAGCTGCCCACCTCACTCACCTGCCATGCCTTGATGATTGAGATGTTAATTAGGCAGGAGGCTGCCCATTTGAACCCTGATGTTCAGGGGATATCCGCAGCTCCATTCCACCCTACACTGTGGCCCAAGCCTCACAGATAGCATCCCAGGCAGCTAAACTCAGCTGTACCCTTCACTCCCTTAGCTGTGGTCCCCATTCTTGGACCTTTGGCTGACCCTTAGGCCCTGTCCCCGTCTCAGGCCAGTTGGGATCCCAAGACTCTCTGCTCTGGGGATCCCTTGTGTCAGGCGCCCTTGGCCCTTCAACCCTGCTTTGGGCCACTTAAAGGTCCCTCAAGGACAAGTCTAAGCCACTTGCTTGCTCACAGTGTTCGGGGTCCCCCTTTTCCAGCTCATGTGCTGAATTTGGCTCTGTGGGGTCACTCACCCCAGCAGGCTCAGGTGCTTCAAGAAGCTTACCTGGCCTTCCCTGCATTAATAACCCACCCATAGGTGGGGGCTGAGGTTAAGGCACCCTGACCCACCTTTTACTGGGGAGGTGATCACCCCTGGCATTTATATGGGGACTGCTGTGCCACTAGCAGCCCTACCAGGCCTTCCTGCTCCAGCAGGGTGCAGTTTTATGTCAAGCTCAGGATCAATGAGCCCTTCAAGCCATCCCCATAGCCTCATCCTTACCTCCAAGGTGTTCCTAGCAGACCTCAGCAGAGAGATGTTTCTCCTCTGAACTTCTCTCAGCTCAGGGACCTGGGCCTTAAAATGGTCACCATAATCCAACACCTGACCCTCCCTGGCCCAGTTCTTCAAGTGGTAGGCACCATCAATGCCCTGCCATAGTTGGTTGTTGAGGCCCTGAACGATCATGATCTGACAGGGATGTGAATCCAAGGTGAGTGGTTGCTCCTTAAGGACACAATCCTAAAAGCTCAAGGGATGTCCATTCTGGCCTTCAGGAAAGGTAGTAAAAGGGCTGGGAAACCCCCTTGGCTAAGCAGGGAACTCATGGACTTCCTTAATCTTAAAAGAGAATCCTATAAGGGTTGAAAGACCGGAAATACCTCTAAGGAGTATTATGCATCACTGGCCCACACCTGTAGGGAGCAGACAAAAAAAAGCCACGGCCAAAACCGAGCTCAAGCTGGTTACGGGAATCAAGGACAATAAAAAGTCCTCAGATATGTAGGAAGTTGAAAGAAAAATAAGGACAACTTTGGACCCCTGCTGAATCCAATGGGGCAGCTGACAATTGACACCAAGGAAAAAGCTAATCTCCTCAATGATTACTTTGTTTCCGTTTTTCACCAGCCCAAGGGGATCAACCTGCCTGACAAGACTCAGAATTATAAGGGTGTGGGTGACCATATGCATACATTTAGCAAAGACGTTGTAAGGGAACACCTTGAGAGGCTGGACATCCATAAGTCAGCAGGCCCTGATGAAATGCACCCAAGAGTGCTAAAAGAGTTGGATGACGTCTTAGCTTAACAATTGGCACAGATATTTGAGAACTTGTGGCACTTGGGAGAGGCTCCTGAAGACTGGAAAAGGGCCAATGTGGTGCCTATCTTAAAGAAAGGAAGGAAAGAAGATCCAGGGAACTACAGGCCAATCAGTTTGACCTCAATCCCTGAGAAGATCTTGGAGAAAATTATCAAATAATCCATCAATAACAGGCTGACAGAAGGCACCATTCTGAAAGACAGCCAACAGAGCTTCATTATGGGTAGGTCATGCCTGACCAACCTCCTTTCCTTCAGATATATCATCTGGGGGCTGGGGGGGGGGGGTTGGGGATTGATGTTATTTACTTACATTTCAAAAAAGCCTTTGGCTTCGTCTCCCATGATGTCCTCATGGCAAAATTTGGGAACTGTGGCCTTGACAACCTCATGGTCTGATGGCTGGAGAACTGGCTCTGTGGTCAGACCCAGAGAGTGATAGTCGACGGAACCAAGTCAACATGGCACATGGTGACCAGTGATGTCCTTCAGGGTTCAGTAGTCAGCCCAGTACTCTTTAATATAGTCATTAACGATCTGGATTCTGCCCCATGCTGCATGGGGGGCTCTTCCATGGGCCCCCCGACCCCCGCTTGCTCTCTCAGCCCCCACAGGCTGCCCCACCGGCCCCAGCTCCCAGCCCTTAAAAAAAACAAAAACAAAAACCCCGGGCTCACCAGCTGCTGGAGCAGCCTCAGGGCTTCTGGGGTCTTGAAACAGAACCCTCCACATAGTGGTGGGTAGTAGGGGGCAGCGGGGATCAACCCCACCACTGGGCAGGAGCTGGTGAGTCTGGGATTTTTTTTTTTTAAGGGCTGGGAGCTGGGGTGGCTGGGGCAGCCATGGAGGGGGCTGAGAGAGTGGGCAGGAGTCAGATGGCTCATGACAGAGCCCCCCACATGGCACGGGGCAGCAGGGGTCAGGGATAGCCCCCTACTGGGCAGGAGCTGGTAAACGCAGGCTTTTTTTTTTTTCCGAAGAGCAGGGGCCAGATGGGGCAGCCATTGAGACTTGACAGGGGATGGGGCCTGTGTGATTCAGAGATTCAGCTGATTTGGCAGTAGCCAAATCTCCGAATCAGATGCGGCCGAATTGATTCGGGACAGTGATTTGAATCACCAAATCGAATCACTGTTCCCCAAATCAGCTGACTCTAAATCCAAAGTGAATACTAGCCACTTTGCACAGGCCTAGTAGCTAGTTGGGAGAAAAAAAGAAAAGCTTCCAGCTAGGGAAAGGGGTAGGAAAGAATAAGGCTTACTTTAGAGGGTGAGTGGCCAAGGGAGCCAGGATAGGAATCTGCAGATGTGGAAAAGAAACAAGCATGTTTTGGACTTCATAATCTGCCACTACTTACCGCTAGCAATTAAATCCTCAGGGTTTCCCTTCCACTCCATTGAATCAAGCTGTGAATTAAAAAAAAACATGGAGTGCAGAAGCATGTATAATCTACTGGCCAGTACACATTGCTGGTAGCAGATGTTAAAAACAAACAAACAAACCAAGCTTTGCCAAAAGAAGTAGTGCATTTCTTCAACCCAGCTCTGCAGCGTCTGTACAGATCAGGAACTTGAGCAGGGCTTTTTGGCACTTTTATCTAATAGCTGAGTCCATCAGCTATTAGATAAAAGGGCTAAAGAAACCCCACTACAGTGCCCAATTTATACAGATATTGGGTAAGCTGGGTCCAACTAATGCTCTGCCTGTTCTGGGCATGCACAGGGCTTGGCATATTAGCACACCAAGTTTAAAGTAAAGCACCAGTTTTATTTGGGGTTTTTTTTCACCTCTGCAAGTAGTCCATGTATCCACTATGTGCTGGAAGATAAGAATCAGCTGCATCTTCTACCCACAAAACCTGGCTCTTTAAAGACATCAGAGATTGCCAGTTCAATCTTCAGTAAATGACCCAACACAGTTGCCATCACATATACTTTGTTGAATTCCAAAAGGTCATTGGTTTAATTCTGATACTGAAGTCAGCATTCATCTTTTTGTTCCATATTAAATTCAATTGTGATAGCTACAGGAGTAACAAAAAAAAAGGAGAAAGAAAAAAAGAGAGAGAGAAAGAGAGGAAGAGGGTGAAGGGGTCTGGGGCTCGGGTCATGTTCTCCTTGATCCTTCCAGTCAAGGGAAAAGGCCTGGGCATCCTGCAGATAAATACCTGACTGTGCAAGTAGTGTCACAAGCAAGGATTTGGTTTATTTGACCAGGGGATGTTGGTCCAAGAAGGATTGCTTAGAAGAGATGGGATCCACCTGACAAAGAGAGGTAAGAGCATTTTTGCAGATAGGCTCGCTAACCAAGTGAGGAGGGCTTTAAACTATGCTTCCCATGGGATGAAGACCAAAGCCCCGAGGTAAGTGGGGAAGCAGGAAACCTGGAGGAAGAGCAAGCAGGAGGAGGCAACAGGAGAGCTGTTCTCATACTTCCTGAGAAATCAGGGCAATCAACTAGTTAACTTCAGGTGCCTGTACAGGAATGCACAGAACCTGGGAAACAAGCAGAAAGAATTGGAAGTTCTTGCACAGCCATGGAACTATGATGTGATTAGAATAACAGAGACTTGGTGGGAACTCGCATGACTGGAGCACTGTCATGGATGGGTACAAGCTGTTCAGGAAGAACACGTAGGGGAGAAGAGGAGGAGGAGTTGCACCTTATGTAAAAGAGCCATATGATTGCTCAGAACTTTAGTATGAAACTGGAGATAGGCCTGCTGAGAGTATCTGGGTTAAGGTTAGAGGAGAGAGCAACAATAATGATGCTGTGGTAGGAGTCTGCTATAAACCACAAGACCAAGAAGCGGTGGACAAGGCTTTCTTCAAACAGCTAGTGGAAGTTTCCCAGTCACAAACTCTGGTTTCCATGGGGAACTTTAATCACCCTGACATCTGCTAGGAGGACAATATAGTAGTGCACAGGCAATCCAGGAAGTTTTTGAAGCATGTTGGGGACAACTTCCTGGTGCAAGTGTTAGAGCAGCTAACTAGGGGCCATGCTGTTCTTGACCTGCTGCTCACAAACAGGGATGAATTTGTTTGGTATGTAGTAGTGGATGGCAACTTGGGCAGCAATAACCATGAAATGATTGAGTTCAGGATCCTGAGGAAAGGAAGGATGGAAAGCAACTAAGTATGCTGGACTTCACAAAAGCTGACTTTGACTCGCTTAGAGAACTCATGGGCAGGATCCCCAGGGAAGCCAGACTGAGGGAGCGAAGAGTCCAGGATAGCTGGCTGTACTTTATAGAAGCTTTACTGAGAGTGCAAAAACAAACCATCCTGATCTGTGGGAAGACTAGCAAGTATAGCAGAAGACCAGTTTGGCTTAGCACAGAACTCCTCAGTAAACTAAATCACAAAAAGGAACTTTATAAGAAGTGGAAATTTGGACAAAAAATAGGGAAGAGCATTGCTTGGGCATGCAAGGAGGAAGTCAGGAAGGTTAAAGCAGAATTGCAGTTGCAGCTAGCCAGGGACATGGAGGGTAACAAGAATGCTTTCTACAAGTATGTCAGTAGCAAGAGGAGGATCAGGGGAAGTGTGGAGCCCTTACTGAATGGGGGAGGCAACCTTGTGACAGAGGATGCAGAAAAGGCTGAAGTGCTCAATGCCTTCTTCACAGGCAAGGTCAGCTCCCACACTACTGTACCAGGTAACACAGTTTGTGGAGGTGGGCAGCCTATAGTGGTGAAAGGGCAAGTTAGGGACTATTTAGAAAAGCTGGACACATACAAGTCCATGGGGCTGAATGGGATGCATCTGAGGATGCTGAGGGAGTTGGCTTATGAGATGGCTCATGAGATTGCAGATCCACTGGCCATCATCTTTGAAAACCCATGGAAATCAGGAGAGGTCCCAGATGATTGGAAAAGGGCAAACATAGTTGCCATAGTTAAGAAAGGGAAAAAGGAGGATTCAGGAAACTACAGACTAGGCAGTTTCACTTCAGTCCCTGGAAAAAGCACATAGCAGATCCTCAAAGAATCCAACTCGAGGCACTTGGAGGAGAAGAAGGTGATTAGGAACAGTCAGCATGGATGCACCAAGGGTAAATCATGTCTGACCATGACTTGATTGTCTTCTATGATAAGGTGACTGGCTCTGTAGATGTGGGGGGGACCAGTGGATGTGATGTACCTTGATTTTAGCAAGGGTTTCAATATTGTCTCCCACAATATTCTTGCAGGCAAGCTAAGGAAGTATGGGCTAGATGAATGGACTGTAAAGTGGATAGAAAACTGGCTTAAGCATCAGGCTCAGAAAGTAGTAATCAATGGCTTGATGACTAGTTGGCAGCCAGTATCAAGTGAAGTGTCCCAGGAGTTGGTCATGGGGCCGGTTTTGTTCAGTGTCTTCATCAATGAACTGGAAGATGGCATAGAGAGCACCCTCAGCAAGTGTGCAGGTGACATCAAGCTTGGGGGAGTAGTAGATATGCTGGAGGGTAGGGCTAGGATTCAGAGTGACCTAAACACATTGGAGGATCAAGCCAAAGAAATCTCATGACATTCAAACAGGACAAGAGCAACGTCCTGCACTTAGGACAGAACAATCCCATGTATCAGTTACAGTGGACAATATGCTGAATATAAGCCAGCAGTATGTCCTTGTTGCATGGCATATGGGGTTGCATCAGTAACAGTGTTGCCAGTGGGTCAAGGGAAGTGATCACTCCCCTCTATTCAGCACTGGAGAGGCTACATCTGGAGTACTGTGTCCAGTTTTGAGCCCCCCACTTCAGAAAGCATGTAGACAAAGTGGAGAGAGTCCAGTGAAGGTAATGAAAATGGTGAGGGGGCTGGAGGACATGATGTATGAGGAACAAGGGAGGGAACTGGACTTATTTAGTGTAGAGAAGAGGAGACATAGGGGATTTAATAGCAGCCTTCAACTACCTGAACAGGGGTTCGAAAGAGGATGGAGTTAAACTGTTCTCAGTAGTGGAAGATGACAGAACAAGGAACAATAGTCCCAAGTTGCAGCAAGGGAAGTTTAGGTTAGATATTAGGAAGGATTTTCTTACTAGAAGGGTAGTAAAACACTGGAACAGGTTAGCCAGAGAGGTGGTGGAATCTCCATCCTTGGATGTTTTTAAGATCCAGGTAGACAAAGCTTTTGCTGGGATGATTTAGTTAGGGTGGTCCTGCCTCAAGCAGGGGGTTGGACTAGATGACCTCCAGAGGTCCCTTCCAACCCTAACTTTCTATGATTCTGGGTCTATGAAAAGCACTTAGAGGTGGTGCTGAGAAGTTGACTCCTTACCTGCTTGGCGATTAAAAGTGTTGTCCCTCAAATATTCTTGCATAAATTTCCATTACACTTCATAGATTTCATGGACATTAGGGCTGGAAGGGACCTCAGGAGATCTAGTCCAGCCCCCTACCCCAAGGGCAGGAAGTCAGCTAGTGACAAAGGATCCCAGCAAGATAAGAATCTGAACACTTCTTAAAGGAGTCCAGAGTAGGTGTTTGAACCACCTCTGGAGGGAGTCTATTCCAGCCCTTGGGGGCTCAGACAGTAAAGAAGTTTTTCCTTATGTCCAGCCTAAAATGGTCTTGGAGGAATTTGTGACCATTGGACCTTGTCTTCCCTTGGGGCACTCTAGTGAACAGGATTTCCCCCAGATCCTGATGTACACCACTTATATACATATAGGCCACCACTAGGTTACCCCTGAGCATGCACTTTTCCAGGAAGAAGAGTCCCATGGCTCTCAGCTTCTCATCATAAGGCCTGTTCTCTTGTCCTCTGATCATGTGTGTGGCTCTCCTCTGAACTTCCTCAAGCTTCTCCACATCCTTCTTGAATTGTGGAGCTCAGATTTGGATGCAGTACTCCAACTGCAGCCTCACCAAGGCTGAGTACAGTGGGAGGATGACATCCTGAGATTTACTTGAGAAGCATCTATGGATGCAAGCCAGAGTTTGGTTTGCTTTACAAGATGTGACATCACATCGGTGGCTCATGTTCATCTTGTGCTCAATCATTACCCCCAAGTCTCTTTCAGCCATGGTGCTAGCAAGAGTACCACTGTCGAGTGTATAAACGTGCTGTGTTTTTTTCCCCCCAAAAAGGGAATGGATGCTCTACCCCAAAGTTTGGTATCATCAGCAAACTTGGCTAGTCCACTTCTGAAACCAGTATCCACATCATTGATAAAGACGATAAAGAGAACAGGTCCATGGACGGAGCCTTGGGGGACACCAATGGTCACAGAGCGCCATGATGATTCACTTCCATCGACCACTACTCTCTGAGTCCGGCCTTGGAGCCAATTCCCCACCCATTGGACTGTGATGTAGCTGAGGCCATAGTTGCCCAATTTTTCCAAGAGGAGATCAAATGGATGTGGTTTTAGAAAGTTTAGAGAATTCTGATTGGCTCTAGTATTGAATTTCATGTTAATATATCAGGCTGCAATGAGTTATTTCCAGCTAACCCACCAGAGGTGGGAAAGGCATAATGTTTTGTTATTTGAAGCCATACTATTTTTCTGTCCAAATATCAAAACCTTTTCCCCTCCCAATATGAATATTAATATCAGGATAAGGTCTTGCCCCTATTGAGTACATTTCTTAGCACAGCTTATTTCTCTAATACATTAAACTTTATGATGAATTTAACAAACCATTTAGTGATCATGGTTTCAGAATATGCAGTGAACAGCTAAGCAAAATGTCAAGAAGGCCACAGTGTATAGAATTTCTGTTTGGTGATAAATGTCTCTCCCTGAGTAGCAAATGTAACTAGCTGACTTGTTAATGCTACACTATAGCTAAAAAATAGTTTATAAGCAGTCAAGCTAATGACTTCAGTATTATAACAGTTTTCTCCCTCTAGATCTAGCTAATAATTAACATTGAATGTCATACAGAAATATGTCAGACTATGGCCTCTTGATTTTTGTTTTACTCTCTTGGCATTTCAAAACTAGGATGCTCTAAAATAAAAGTTGAAGACTGTAAGAACCTTCTATATTAGGAAGTGTGTGCATTGGCAATTTATAACCAGAAAGATATGTGATACAGAATCTTTTCTGGAGACCCTGGGTATTTTTAAATTGCTATAATCCTATCACTGAAAAATTATATTCGTTATGTGATGAACACTAACAAGTGAAATTATGTAAGATGTGTGGAACAAGAGGAATTTATTTCGTCATCAAGGCATTTACATAAAATTCAAAATCTGTTTTTTTAAATTAACCTATTAAAGTATGCCTTTTTAAAAATAATATCTCTCTCTTTGACAGAGTGACTTCAAAAATTAAGGCCAGCCCTGAGGAAGTGAATGCAATTTAGAGGTAACAGAATGTCTATGTAATAGGGCTGTGTAAGGCTTTGGATCATGCTTCGGATCTGGAGAAGCTTAAGATGTTTTGGCATCTGAAGCAGCATGTCTGGAACGAAGCACTGACTTCTTTAGGCTTTCCGGAGTGGTTCAGAGCTTCCAAAGCACTTCAGAAAAGCTTCGGAGCCACTTCAGAGATCCGCCCATAGGGTATAATGGGGAATCAATAAAATATCTATAACGTTGATTTTTTTTGTCTGATTTGGATCACATTTTCAGGAGTGGTAGCCTCTGCTGTGAGCATGAAGCCTGCCAAGTTTCAGGAAGATAGGTCAGGGGTTCAGGGGGGACTGAACCCCAAATTCTTGAAAGAAAACCCATGTCACGTCTATGTGTTACAACACGGGGGGGGGGGGGGGCGTGAAAAATGCAGGGGTGATAGTCCCTGATGATGCCACAAAGTCTGCCAAGTTTCAAGAAAATTGGTGCAGGCACTTGGGGGGAACTGCACCTCAAGCTGCTGACAGGTAAAACTCGTGACATAGATGACCCTGTGTGTGTTAAGGTGCAGTGGGCTGAAAACTGCAGGGGTGATGGCCCTGCTGAGGTCACAAAGCCTGCCAAGTTTCAAGGAGATAAGTACAGAGGTTTGGAGAAAACTTCACCTCAAGCTGTGGACAAGCAGAATGAAGCTTCAGGGATGGTAGCCCCTGCTGAGGGCACGACTCCTGCCAGCTGTCAAGGAGATGCGTGCAGGGGGATTCTAGGGACCTGAACCTCTAGCTGCTGATAGGCAAAACTCGTGACATGGGTGATTATACAACTGTGTCTGTCTTGGGGCGGGAGGAAACTACTGAAGGCCTGGCTGCTAAGCTACTGTGTTACCAGTTACCAATCGATCATGATTCACTCAGGGACCAGCTCAATACACAGTTGCTAGCTAATGTAACCAGTTAATTAGCAACAATTAACACCTACAAAACAACAGACTAAGGAGAGGAAAGAATCAATACAGACAATCAACTTCCCCAAGACAGACAATCAGTTGCACAAGCACCCATGTCACCAGTTTTGTCTGTCAGCAGCTAGAGGTGCAGGGCCCCAGAACCCAGAACCCCTGTACCTATCTCCTCAACAGCTGGTAGGTTTTGTGGCCTCAGAAGGGGCAACCACTCCTGCAGCTTTCACCCTGCTGCGCCTTAAAGCACACAGTGTCATCCATGTCACGAATTTTGCTTGTCTGCAGCTTGAGGTGTAGTTTCCCCCAAACCCCTGCACCAATCTTCTTGAAACTTGGCAGGCTTTGTGGCCTCAGTAGCGGCTACCACCCCTTCAGTTTTCACCCCCCCCCCCCCCCCCGTGGTGTAATACATACACATGACATGAGTTTTGGTTTCAGGAATTTGGGGTACATTTCCTCCCAAACTCCTCCACCAATCTTATTTAAACATGGCAGACTTCATGATCTCAGCAGACTCCACCAACCCTGCAAGATTCATCAAAATCAGACTAAAAACAACAAAGTTATAGATATTTCATTGATTCCCCATTATACCCTATGGCCGGATCTCTGAAGTGGCTCCGAAGCTTTGGAGCCGCTTTGGCTGGATCAAAGCGGGAACCTGGTCTAGAGCTCCAGATCAGATTGCTAGCATCCAAAGTGGCTGGATCCAAAACTGGATTGAATAGCTGCCTACTCGCACAAGCCTAATATGTAAGGTATCATTCGAAGATTGGTTTGATATATGCTGATCCTTCATATATTATAGCAGCAACTCTGTAACTATTGATTTTTTTTAAATCTGTATGCTTGAATATAAGTGTGTGTGTGTGTGTGTGTGTGTGTGAAGGCAGTTCAGCCTTTTTGCTCTGTCTTCTGGTTATAATAGTATAATGTTGTTAACATATTACTAGACCATTTCCATATCTTTTCAAAAGTTCCAGGACTACTTAACTATTTTCAGTGAAACTGGAAAAGATGGCTTAGTTTCTAGGGAAATGATTTTCAACCAGGGCACCATGGAGTGCTTTGAAATTCTTTCAAGGGTGGAACAGAGTACTATGCAATGTTAGTATTCTTAGGTGTACAAACATGATTTACAAGATAAACTCAGAGGGTGTGTCCAGAAGAGTGTGCACGGCCTCTTGCAGTGTCTCAAAGCTGTTTGAGATGCTATATGAGGCACGTGCAAGACCAAAAAAGGCTCCCTGCAAAATTAGACCCCTGGATATCCAGGGGTCAAAAAATACCCTGGGGGAAAAAAGCGGGGCAGGGCAAAGTCCAGGACCATGGCCTGAAGCAGCTGAAGGCTCAGGTCCTCCACAGAGACACTCTGGTAGCAAGTCAGAGTTTCTCTATGGTTGGCCCTCTTCCTGGTGCTGAAGCACACTGCCTGCCTGTGCAGGGCAAGCAGCATGCCAGCCTCAGGGAGCTCCATGCTGGTAAGTACCACCGGGCCCCAGCATCCTGGCAATAATAAACAAAAAAAAAGCCCCGCACTCAACAGTAGAGCCCCCCCGGCACAGCACCCAGCAGCGTGCTGCCACCTGGGGCCCAGTACTGCTCAGTCCAAGTGACTCCAGATGCCCGACAGTGCACGGAGCCATGCAGCACCCTGCTGACCTGGGCCAGGTGTGGGACTTTTTCGTTATTTATTTATTTATCCTTTAGTCCCGGGATGCTGGGGCCAGGCAGGGCAGTAATGGGGGGCTCGAGGGGCAGGTGGTACACAGAGCCAGTGGGGGTCACCTCATGGTCCCCTCTCCCCTCCTCCAGACCCCGCCCCCTATTTACCAGCCAGGAGGCCTCAGTACCCCAATGGCAGCTGCTACTGCTGGTAAGTGCGGGGTGATTTTTTTTTTCTAAAGTGCCAGGAGGCTGGGGCCAGGTGGGGCAGCCATTGGGGATCTGGGGGTGCAAGAAGGGAGTGGGTGGGGCTGGGAAGGACAGCAATCCAGGGGGCTGGGGGAACAAGTGGGGGTGGGGCACGTGAGCCCTGCAGCGGGGGTAGTAGCCCCTGTGAGGGCCATGTGGCCCCTGTTTGGGGGGGCTGTAGCTCTGTGGGCTGTGCAAAGGGGCTGCACCCTGGAGGGGGCATGGAAACCACCCCTCCTGAGCAGCCCACCCGTCCCCCACAATCCACCCACACCTACACAGACACCCCAAGTTTCCCCCCACATCCCTCCACAGCCACCCACATACCTCCACCCCTCTTCCCAACCCCCTTCTGCAAACCACACACCCTGCATGCCCAGCTTCCAGACAAGATGAGACCTGCTCACAGGAACTGTGGTTGCAGCGGTAGCTGTCCCTGCATCCTGGTTAGTGAAGGGGTCAGGGGGAGCACTAACTGCTTTATGGTAAGAAAACCAAAAATAAACAGCAAAACATATAGGTATTTAGAATTCATTTTATTATGATGATAGAGACACTGGTTGGCTTCCAAATTGCTTTAACACTGTAGATATATCAATAAAACATTGCCCAACTGATCACTGTCTCTCTGTCTCACTCCCTTTCTCTCTCTCTTGTTTTAATTGTGGAGGAACGTGGATTTCAGGGTATTTTATAGAGTGACTTTGGGATTTTTTAATCAGGGATTTTTCAGTTTTCACATAGGGAACACCAGAATTCCTGCTAGGGAGGCAAGTGGTAGGACCCAGGCAGAGAAGCCTGCTCAGAGCTGGCACCTTGGACCCAGCTGGAGGTGATGGCCCTCCTGACCAATTGGGGCCAGGAGGACGTGCTTTGACAATTCAAAGCAGGCCACCACACTGGGAACATCTTCTGGGTGATAGCTGCCCAGATGGCTGGGCAGGGGGCACACATGGCAGTAGTGCTGTGCAAAGGCCAACTCTGCAGCCACAGTCTACTGGCAGCTGGTCCAGAGTGGCAGATGCCTCTACTGGCTGTTCAGTCCCCATCTGGGTCTGGCAGGTGCACAGCAGGTCACAGCCAGGCAGCAGCCCACACAGCCAAACTGCTGCAGTGGTACAGGGTTCAGGGAATTCTCAGGGATGCTTCAGCAGTCCAGTTGGTATAAGCGGTAGTGTCCCCAGGTAACAATTGGCTGGACCCCAGAAGCTCCTGAGAGTGAGTAGCCCTGAGCTACTAGCCAGGGCAGCTTTTGTACTGATGGGGCCAGGACAGGGCAGGTTTTTACATTGTGTTGTGCTGGCCCTAGGCTTTAGCTCCCCCTGGCTGCAGATCTGGGAGGAGAAAGCCAGGGTTCTTTTGCCCCATGTGACACAACTTGCACCACACCAAAGTACATGTCTGGGCACGTGCACTGAGGCAAAAAGCCTTGGCTGAAATTTGCACCACTTTTATTTGAGCTACTACAAACACACATGCCTGCATGTGTGGAGGTGGTGCCCAGAGAGTTCACGAAGGAATCCATATGGTTAAATATATTCTGACCAGTTGTGGTCTGATTTCTTTGCAGTAGAAAAATTATTATTGTTATTTTTCCATAGAAAAAAATGAATGAAAACTAAGAGGTATCATTTTTCAAGGGGGCCTAGAGTCTAACAAGGGGTGACTCAAATCTAAAAAAGTTGAGAGCTACTGCTCTATGGTGCTGAGCAGGATTTAGGTTATTGGTTTCAATTCTTTGCTCCCTCAGAGGCCTTCTAAACCACTTCGAACAAATCACATAATCTCTCTATATCTCAGTTCTCCAACAGGAGGCCTTTTTGACACCCAGAGGCATTTTGGGCATATCAGAGATTGTGATTTGCAAGATCATCATTCCTCTAATCAATGTGCAGCATCAAATATTCTAAATACAGTTTTCATTTGAAGTTCTTTGCAAAAGAAAGTCTTCCATAGACATCATCTTCTTCACTGACCATTCATCAGAGATGGCCAATGTCATATATAGACACAAAGATAAACAAAAAATAAAAATTCAGGTATATATAGCAAAAGTAGCAAATATTCCAGGTAGTATTAAATGTTATACATACAGAAGTTAGAACTTCTCTCCCCTTTCTAGACTTCCTGCTACCACAAGATTTTTCTAGAACCTCTAAGACAAATTCATTTCTGGTATCTCTATATTGAGTATGGTCCTGGGTATGACAGTAAACTGCATCCAACTGGAGGGCCTTGTGACAACACAGTGGAGCTACTCATGGCAGGGTAGATCCTATAAAATACCACAAGGTTACAACCTCCAAAGTAAGGTGAGTACAGGGTACCTCAAAACCTTAGTCCCCACTGCCTTGTGGGTGCAAGTTTCCTTGGTTTAAACAAGGCTAAGGGACATCACCCTGACAGCAATGCACCTTCACTGAGGTGTTAGACAGTCAGTAGCAGCTGTAATCTGTTGCTCTCTGGCAGAAGCTACAACCAGTCTGGACTCTGTCTCAGTGGTCTAAAGGAGGGACAGTAAGTCTAGGGTAGCCTCCACTTTTCCATACTCTTGCCTAGGCATATGCACTGAAGGTCCTGGTGTGATGGTTGCAGGACTTTGAAAGGGGCATAAGGAACCAGAAGCAGCTACAAAGAGGTAGTCTGCTTGCTTCTTTTAAGGAAAGCCCTAGAAGAGGTAGGCCAAAAAATACCCCATGCCTCAGCCCAATCTACCCTGGCCAAAATGAAATAAGCCCACTTGGAACGTTCAGACTTTGACTCCTGGAATCAATTTGATTCAACTCTGATTTATGGAAAAAGGGTACTACTAAACTATGAATTGGTTAGACTCAGAATCAACATTGCTGCATTATCAGAAACTTGAGGTGTGTACAGAAGTGTTCTGTGCATGTTTTACAGTGCTGTAATGTAGACCACTTTTTATATCAGGATAAAGTGACAACATACTTAAACATGACAGAAATGAAGTTTTTGGTGGGGGCAGGCCTCTGAGCCTCCTTGCACTTTCCATGCTAAGAGGCAGGGGGTGCTCCACAGCCTCCTGGAGCTTCACGGAATTATGGACAGCAGCAAACTATTGGAGCAGGCAGCTGTTACCCACGCTGACAGCCTGGCTTCAAGCATCTGGTCCCCAGCCATGCAGGGTCTTGTACGTGCGTATGTGCATGCATGTGTGGGTGTGCATGCATGCACATGTGTGAGCATGTTTGCATGTGTATGGGTTTGGGTGTGCTTCGCAGAAAGCACCATGAGTTACAACAATCCCTTGGACCCAACAGAATTTTGCTGTTGAGTCTCAGGGGTTGGGGAATCCAGTTGCTGGCTGTAAGCCTGCAGTTGGTTTCCCCTAGCAACACCCCTCCACTCTCCTAGCCCCACTGCTATTTTCAGAATGGGAGGGGTGAAAGAGTGGAGGGAGCTCATTCTAGGGGTTCTCCAGCCAGTGCTGGAGGGTAAGGCAGGTAGATTGCAGCCCCTCCTACTTTGGAGGCTGAACTCCCCCCCACACTCCTCCCTCCAGGCCAAACTCCCTCTGCTCCCTTTCCCCCCTCCCATTCTGAAAACAGCACCATGGCTGAGAAGAGGTGCAGAAAGAAGTTACTGAATCCACTCCATTTTGGAGCATCTACCTATTGAGGGTTCAGATTTTATGGGATTGCGTCCTTTTAAAGTGCTCTGCAGCTGTGCACTTCTGTTTGGTCATGGCTGTAAAGTGCTTTCAGGGACCAGATCAGGCAAAAACTGTCAGTTCTGTCTGCACCTTTAATCAATCTCTGGGGAAAACTGCTTGCCTGCAGAAATCTACAAATGTGCCAATGACAAAGTACTTTGAAAGCCCCATAAAGTTATAATTCTCTGTTGGAAAGAGGAAGCAGTACTGCAAGATTTCAAAGATGGTCAGTTTGTACAATTATACAAAAACAAGGGGGATAGAAGCCACTCTGTCAACTACAGAGATACCTGCCTGTTGAACATCACTGGAAAGGTTGTCACTTGTATTATGTTCCCTATGCTGCAATCTCTGAGTCAGGGGTAGCCAACACATGCCTTCAGAGTTCAAACTTCCAAGTCCAAGCTGAATAATGTGCTCACTGTAAGCAGTTGTTTCATGTGATGTGATGTAATGGCTATGGAAGCTGGTCACCGTGTGCTTGTGCAAAGATTGAAGGAGATGCATATTAACTTCTGAAGAACCTCATGTGGCTCCAGAGCCATGGTCTAGGTGAAAAAAAACTATCCTGAAATTCAATGCAGTTTTCACTCAGAATGCTCCACCATTAATATGATATTTTTGGTCAGGCAACTGCAAGAGAAATGTAGAGAAAAACAAATACCACTGTACATAGTCCTTATTGATCTGATGAAGGCCTTTAACATGGTCAACAGACAGGGCCTTTTTACTGTTCCGAAGAAACTGAGTTGTCCCCTCAAACAAAGAATCAAATGCTTTTGGCATCAACAATGGGGTGAAACAAGGGTATCTTAGCCCCTGTGCTCTTTGACATCCACTACTCATTCCTGCTTCTTCATGCATTCAAGGACAGCAATATGGCATTTACCTTTGAATCAGACTAAACAGAAGCTTGTTCAATATCACAAGGTTTAGAGTTAAAACCAAGGTGAAAGAGAGATTTCCCGTTTGCAGATAACCCAGCTTTGTTGCCACAGTGAATTCCCTTTCAAAATCTCTTGGGCAGATTTTCTGAGTCATGCAAGAGCTTCAGGATGGCAATTAGTCTCAAGAAGACTGTGGTCATGTACTAAGATGTGGAAGAACCAACTACCTGACATCACTCTGGGCAGTAAATTTCATGGCATCGACAGCTTTTGTTACTTGGGTTTTATGATCAGCAGGAATCTTGACTTCCACACTGAACTGACTGACAGAATCAGAAAAGCAGCTAAGAATTTTGGGCTATTACAGAAATGCACATGTAATAACAGCAAACTATTAAGGTGAAGATGCGAATCTATAAGACTTGTGTGCTGTCATCCCTGTTTTATGGTTCAAAACCGTGGACTACATATGTTAGGTACATTAAGAGATTGAACAGCTTCCATATGAGATGCCTGCACAAAACCCAGAAAATAAAGTGGGAAGACGATACCAAACACAGACGTACGGGAGGATGCAGGACTGACACACTTAGAAACCACTATCAAGAAGAGGAGATTGCAATGGCTCGGCAGAACAATGAGAAGAGACTGTATCTCCAAGAATATTTTGTATGGAAAGATTTAAGACAGCTCTAGAAAGTGGGGTCACCCTCTATGATGGTACCCAGATGTATGGAAAAATTATATAAAGTTTTAGATTCATAGATTGTAAAGGGCTGGAAGGGACTTTGCAAGATGATCAGGTCCAGCCCCATTGCATGAGGCAGGAAAAGCAGGTGATCCCAGCAAGGTGACCACCCAGTTTTCTCTTGAAGATTTCTAGGGTAGGTGATTGCATCACCTCTGGAGATAGCCTATTCCACAGTCTGAACACCCTAATTTTGAAGAAGTTTTTCCTAGTGTTAAGCCTGAACCAGTCTTCCAGGAGTTTGTGGCCATTACTCCTGGTTTCCCCAAATGATGCCTTGGTGAAGAGTTGTTCGCTGAGAACATGACAACCCTTTAAAGGCAAATATAATGGAATCAATGATGCAATTACAGTTTGGAAATGGAGAGCACAGCTTACAGTGCACTGGATGTAGTATCAAGTGATGGCATCTTTTGCAAACATTGCCAGTTCAGCAGTTGCTGCTTGACATGCAGTGTGAGTGACTAGTGGGGAATGCATCTTGAAGGAAAAAGAAGGGGAGGAGGAGAGGGAACATTTTCTCTTTTAAGGAGATGTGATACATAAACAGGAAAAATGTACACTTCTGCTGCTATCCTACACTACCTCTCTGCCACTTGATCCTGCCGTTTCTTGTGTTGATATAATATCAGGCATCAAAGAAATCAAGGGATAGCTATACAGTCCAGACTTCACTAGGTAACAGGGGAATCTACACTATCATACCATGTCATGAAATTGTTGGACTCAATGGGGATATGTAAGAAGTTGCTGGTATTATAGATAACATCAGTTGGCACTAGAGAAAGCAGCCTGCATGAGGGGAGGAATTTTGAACATCTTGACTGAAAGGATTACTTAGTCTAATCGTGAGATTTTGTTTATATCAGATTAAGTGCTTCTACTGTAAAATATACCTGCAGCTGCTCAAAGGGAGAAAGATATTTTATTTGTGGAAATATTTGTTTTAAATGTTCTGGATTTCTTGTGATAGGATTCTTAATGTTGGCTTCTGCTGTGACAAATTCTGTTCCAGAGAATCACACACCATGTTATACATGTCTTGAGCTGCACTAAGAACCTCTTAATTTAAACTTATTTGCCCTATTCAAGTGATTCAGTATGTAATTAAAGTCTACCACATTATAAAAATTAGCTACAGATCACCATTTGTTTCAAGGGTGACTCACTGAGGCTAAGCCTGCTTGATATTCTGGTTGGCAGCAAATGTTTGAGGGCAGAATCTAGATCAATATGAGCACAATTCTTTTTCCATCTTCCCTGTGGTAGTGGTGTGGTACATTTCAGCATCTCTCACTCTTGCCAAGTGCAATGAAAGAAATTGTCATTCAAAATAAGAGCAATTAAAAACTAGTATCTTTTGAAAATAGCCTTTATTTATTTATTTTTAATTCTGCAGAATCTTCTTTGTTTTTTTCCCCCCTCTCTGGTCCACCATGTTCAGCAGACCACCATGGCATGAATTGCCATTAATATGTCATTTCCCTTTCCTGTTATCACAATATAAAGGACCTTAGCTCTGACCTTTCTATCAAAACATCCTTTGTTTAGAATGAAAGCTATTCACTGTTAGACCCTTATCTATAGAGCTTAGCCAGCGGATCAAATCCAAAGAGCAGAATTCGTTTACTTTGTATTAAATGAGCTCAGTTAAGAAGTTTCAATTTTGGCAGAAAGGTGCATTAATCACAAGGAAAAGAACAGATCTCACTTTTCACAGCTTCTGGTTTACTTTCAATACAGTTACACAGTGAGGCTTTTGTTCCTGAAAAGTAGCACTGTATTTAAATACAGTAAATATAACAAAATTACCTTCTTAAAATTACACTAGAGTTCCTACAGTACAGGATGTCCATAATGACCTCAGTGTTGCATGACTAACTTTACTGCTTCAAAAAGGTTCTAAATTAGTTTGGACAGATGGGTTTTATCCAGAGGATATCAATGAGTTTTTGTGAGTCTGACTTAATTTTTATGCAGCCAGCACTTTGAGATGAAATTAAAATATGTATGAAAAACATATTAAAGTTTCCCTTGGGTTCATAGTTGTTTGTACATTTACAAGGTGTTAAAGAGATGATTTAAAAACTAACTATATAAGGGATCAATGCAAGTAGACTATGATTTATGGCCTTTCATGACATTTTTGACACTTTTGGCCTAATGTCTTATGTGTTTTGAACCACTAATTATCTTTTAATTCATAAGAGTTTGGTGGTATTTTATAAGTGTAATATAATATATAGAGCTGTATCACATGGAAAGTCTTAGAAAAAAAACATACTTTACAAGTTCTGCTGAGTAGGTAACAGTTGTAAATAAAGTTGTACTGAACCAGTTAAAAACCACTTGAGCACAGAACCCCCAAATGAGGTGTTCCCCACCTACCAACAAAACGGGCAGGTCTTAACTAACTGTTCACTCCATAGGGTTAAGATTGTTGCATGCTGTGACCAAATAGTACATTTTTACTGAGTTTTAAAAAATGTGAACCAGGAAGCACAAGTCTGGCATTCCTGAATTAGTCTTGTTTCTGTGTAATACTATAGTTAATTTTTTTTCCCTAGCTTCAGGCTTTGGCTGCCACTTTGGCTATGATGAACTATTGAAAACAGTGTGACCAGAAAAGTCATAGCAGGATACATCCTGAAAATATGGCAATACAGGAGAACTGCTGCAGTAGTTGCTGTTGTTTTCATAATGGTACTTGTGAATATCCAGCCTTTCACTCTTCAGATTCTTTACCCATTTCTTTGTCACCAACACATGGCAATATCTCCCAAAGGAAATTCTCAGGAAAAGTAGAAAATATTCATCTTCAGTATATGTTCCCATGTATTATATGCCCAAAGAGGGGTTTGTTTGTTTTTTTTGAAACCTTATTACACTGCATAATTCTGTAAGCAGAGACAGAAATGAGAAGAATCTTTCTTGACCAAATTTGCAAATTATTTTTTTAAATGAATAAACTTCAAGCTGTTCTGTTGGTGGACCCTGACATCAACTTATAATTGGCTTTGTGAGGCTGCAAGAGTTCTCCATGCTGGTGCTATACATAAGTCTTAAGTTAAGACTTAACACTTAAGTCATAAATTTTTCACGTTTAAAATATGTTTTCAATTGTAAGTATTCTCCTTAATTCACCAAAAAGAGACCATGATAAGGAGCATTATATAAACTGAAAAATAAATACCAACAAGCATTAAATCAAAGCTGTTCCCCAAACAGATTCACCACAGGTAGCATCAGATCACAGCTCCCCATTCTACCTTGCCAATGTGCCCAAAACTGTCCTGAGGGACCATAGCAATGGATGCGAAGGCAGGTCAATGCAATCTTACACTTTTTCAGGTGAAGCTATTACCAAAGATGTACATTGGTGCTAAAAACACTTGCAGTTCTATCATCTGGACTCAGGTCCACTAAGACTTAGAGTAAACACTTCGCTATAGATATTTTAGTGTCCAGTAATCAAGATATTACAGAAATTCCATTAGAAATAGATGGTCAAAAGGCAAGTATTTTTTGTAATTTTTTTATTGGACCAGCTGTTTAGATGTGACAAGTGTTGGACAAGTTTCTAGGCATTAAGAGCTATTTTTCAAGTACAGATGGACAAATAGATTAGATTATGAGGTTTAGGCCTGGGATTCAAGAACTTTATCTCTCTCTCTCTACAGTCAGATGGGAGTTCTTGAAATTTTTTCAGGTGTATAATGAGGTCATGGTATAGAAAAGGTTTTGAAACACTGTATTAGAGAAATGCAGTCTCTCAGAAAAAAGTTATGTTAGAGTGGACCTTAATTAATTGTCTGCATTGGGAAAAAATATTGACTTATTATGACTCTGAGCAGAATAGTTTCCTTTCCTGTTTCTACCAGTCTGGCATTTTGTCAATATAAGGGGTGATATTGGTGATAATTGGTGGATTCTCTAGTTTTATTTATTACTAAGGTGATAGCTGTGTTTTGTGCATCATACAGCACAACAGGAATATCACAATCCTGGATCTACATTGCTTTTATAGGAATAGGGTTTTGTTTCTCTTGTATCTTATCATTCAGTAATTGCCACAGAGTACATGCAAATACACACATACACATGCAAGTACAAATGCATACACACACACTAGTTGAAAAACAAAACCACAGATTTACCATTTTTTTTAATTGCCAAAGTATTTGAGTGCTTAAGTCCTATTAGTTTTCAATTGGACTTTGGAATCTAAGTGAAGGAAGAGATTTTGAAAGTGTTCCCTCTATCAAACTACCACTAGAATATTTTTGTTAGTAAGATAATTCCAGGTGGGTAGGTCACATGCATCCTTTCATCATTTTCTCACAAGCTGAGAGTTAGGCTGTCCCTACTGAATACATGCATTAAAATTATATACAAGATTTTCTCCCATACCATCACCAAGAAGGAAAGAGGCTTAATTTTTAATAATCAATTAATCTCAGCCCAAGCTGTGAATGTGAGTTTTTCATTATTGAAGTCCTGGGTTCAAATAAGCACTAAAATAAATTCAATAATCTCATTCTAATCCTGCCTCCTTAAATGGCAGCCTCCACTTGAAGCCTAGAAGCCACAGAAGGAACTTGGGTTGGTTAAGATACAATTGAAAACTAGATCAAGTCTACCTTCAGCACCTCTGGATCTAGCTGCTGTTGCCCCATCTTCACTTTCCTGTGAAATTACCAACTGCTTAAAATGGACTTATGCTGGAGCCTTTGGGATGGAGGTCTCACATTGTGCAGAAGCAGAGTAGTTATTTGCATTATTAATATACCCACAAAAGGTAACTTTAATATCAAAGTAGAAGGCTGTTTAATAAAGGAGCTCATTATGAAAATTAGGGCAGTCTTCTTTTTATATATAAAGGACTGTTTCATTTTGCTAAATTGGGCCCAAATTCTACACAATCAAATTAACTGAGAATAGTATCAGCCCCAAACACTGCTCCCTGGACATCTGTGGTTCAATTACACTATGGGTTGTGAAAACATGCTTATATTTTTCCCTATAGCAGGATGAAGCCCCAGGTATGACCCTGACACCCCCTGGTGACTGCAGGACTCCTGCCTTACTCTGGCTCTTGAGGTGTAGACCCCTGGTTTTCAGTTCTTATTGTTTGCAATAGAACTGCATGTGCAGTTAGATTCAACATGGCAAGGTAAGCACTGTTGTTTTTGATGTTCAGAAGTTACTAGAATAAGGTGAACTTTTGACTCTTGGGTGAAACTTGCCGAGTAACTCAACATAGAGCATGCACACTTTCCCATTATGATTGGCAGGAAAAAAAGTGTAATGCAAATGACAGCTACCTTGCTGAGGTACGCTAAAAGATGTTTGGAAGAAGGGATGGAAAACGTATCGCGTATATGACTGACAAGTGTGAGAGATCACTGGTTGGAGCGAGCGGGGTGACTGGTTAGGATAAAAGATGCGGAGCAGTGCTCTGTTGTGTGGGTCATTGTGCACGTGTTGGTGTCAGCGTGGTGGCAGGGAGACCGATTTGATGGAACAGACTCATGAGGGTGTGATATTTGTCACTGAAGGTCTCTAGCTCCTGAGAGACTTAGTGGTTGAGGAGAGATTGGATCTTTCATGTTTTCCATGATCTGCGAGCGTGAACAGAATCACATGTTTGATGCGCGTTTTCTATTTGAGTTGTCCTCATCCATTATTGTTTAGTCTGTTGTTTTCTGTGGCAGTGAAAGGGTCATTGAGTGTCTGCATCCGCATCAGGGCAAGCAAGCTTGAGTGCTGCCTAGTTGCTTGACAATAGTACCACTGCTGGCAGACAAGGCAACTGATCCATAAAGGATTTCTCCCTTCAGAGTCTCCATTTTATTAGTCAAGTGTCACCCTTCTTCATGCTCTTCCTTCCTTTCCCCTCATGTTCCTGTCAATGTTGTTCAGTACTTCAATAATAACCAGTTCATTTATCTTTAAACACCGTGCCCACAGTTCTTGGCTTGCTTTGTTGGCTGAATATCCAAGCACCTATCCAGCATTTTGAACTGCTGGTCAGCTTGGGCTAACAGAACTGTAGTGACCACCCCTTTCCTTAGAAGGATGTAACATCCATTTTGTTAATTAATTGGGGGCCCTGTTATCATTAATGAGATTTCATTAATGAGCCCCCCTCCCCCCAGCCTACCACACTTTGCTGTTATTGTCTGGTTTGGGAGCAAGGGAGGCTGCCCTAGATCCCAGATTAAGCCTTCATCTCCTAATTTAAAGACCCCTACAAACCCCACCTGCCTCCATTCTGCCCTCAGACACCAGTTTTGAGCCCCCTGTGCCTACCAGGTCATCCATCATCTTAATGGCAAATCATGGCTTTTGGCCTCCTGAACAGAACCTGGTCTTACCCCTATAGGGTTCTGGGCCCATAACCTAAGAGGGGGGGAAGAAGCCCAAGAAGGGCAATGAAGGGGCTTTCTGCCCCTGGTCCCAAGCCCAATTCTTACTCCTCTCAGGCAATAGTCTTTTCTGATTTAGGCTGTAATCCCTTCCTAGTCAATAGCAATCCACACAGAGCCCAGGCCTTGATAAGATTCACCACACAGATGAGCCTCTTGGATACTACTAGGATCTCTAGTCTCCTCTGCTAGTTCCTTCTAGCTCTCCAGTTTAACTCATACCAAAAAAGTAAGCCCTCCTGCTATAACTAAAAGCACTTTGCCTGCACAACAACATCCAACTCTCAGTTTCTTACTTTTAGTCTGCAGTGTAGTAGGATTCCCAGGTAGTCTCTTAGTCACAATCATCACAGAGTAACTTTTCCCCTAGCAGCCTGCAGAGTCTAGCTGACTCATGGGCTAAAGTCCTGAGTTTATATGCTGCCTCAGCCTAGCCCCCTCCAGGGCATGTGACTTCCTCCCAGCTGTTTTCTTTCAGGGAACAATGAACATCTTTCAAATGCAGTGAGTGCTGCCCTTGTCTTTTTCCCTTCGCCTCCCCTGCTCAACTGAGTGGTGGAGGCTGCATTTTAAAAGCCAGAGAGATTAGGAGCCTGGCAAGCAGAGGCTTTACCTAAGCCTGGCTCCCAGCCCTGCTGGTATCTCCTTGCTGCCCAACTGACCCAGAGCAAAACAGGATGAGGCAGACTGCTATGCTTCAGTGGCAAGGCTCAGGAATTTTGCTGGTGCAATGAAATGCCTCTGCTCTACCCAGCACTACTCTGAGTCAGCCCTGAGTAAAATGGGATAAGGCAGACTATTTTCCCTCCCTCTTTGCACTCCTCCAAGTTAGTCAATAGTAGTGCAAGGAGTGGGAATGTTCTCCACTGGGGGAGAACTAGAAGGGTCTGACAATGAGAGAATAGCCTTGTGTTGTCAATCAGCTGATAGATGGGATGGAGGAGGAGGCATTCTCCAGGTGCTTGAACCTTCCCAGAGCTGGGAGAGTTTGCCTGTGAAGCTCTCCAGCTATGGGGCTAGAAGAATGTTTGTGCAGTCAGATCCTGGGCTATTTTTCTACCAGAATAAATTTATTTTAAAAGAAATGAGCATCTATATGCAGCCTGGGTTCCAAACTTCAAGACAGAGTAAGGACAAGGGGCAGGCAGGCAGGCAGGAATAAAGGCCTTGATATGATGCCTCAAAATGAAGCAAAAGCGAGACATTGCATCAGCAAGTCACCGATGGCCAGAATATGAAAGAAAGCAAAATACCTAATCCCTAGGCTAGGATTTGATAAAGATCTAGCTTGCTTGCTCCTGGGCAGTGAATAAAAGAAGAAAATTGAGCAATATGAAGGTGGGTAAAACAACAGGAGTTCTAGCTTGCATATGGCCAGAGCAAAGATTCTTAAAACTCAAGTGCACAAATTCAAACAATGCCTACATGTCTTTCTTCTGACTCTCACCACTTCTCTGAGGGGAAAGAGTGTCTGGCTGTTTTGGCCAGCTGAGTAATACAAGCCAGTGGGCATCCAGAGGTGCCTTCTGAAAATCTTTATGAATAAGTTCCTTCATGGAATTAGAGAAGTTATAGAGAGTCCCTGAAATATCTGCACATGCATTTCAATACAACACCACAACTTTAAATTCAGTAGTTTGATTTCAGTTTGTATCCCTTCCTTTCCTCACATAATTTCAGGTGCTTTATGTGCACATTTTTGTATTCATTTTACATAGTCTGTTGGTAAATGCTGTCCTTGATTCTCTTTCTATCTCTGGCCAATGCAAATGTCTATATCTATGCCAATCACACACACAAGCTTTAAGTAATACTGAGTAATACTGACTAAGGAAAGCCAAAGGCAAAATTACCATTATTTTTATATGCAAAATCTAACCTTTAATATGCCATATGCAGCTACAGTGGAAAATCTTACTCCTATAGGGTTTTCTATTAAATAGATGAAATTTGCATGAAGTATCAAGTAATCTATACACCAAACATCTTGGCATCAGGTATTTTTAGCAACATGTACAGAGGAAAGTTTAATATCTCTAAATGAATAACATACTCGCATGGGTAATTTGGTTGCCTTCTAGTAAAATGAATCATGCTACTGTGTATAAAAAAACCCAACTGTATAGGGTGGATTTCTGTGCACCGTAAGTATAAAATAAGCAACATAAAATTTTGGAAACATTGCAATTAGATGCTAAATTACTTTACAGTACTTAAACATATTAATCAAGTTGAAAAATAATCTACTCAAAACTCATTAATCTAAATCAAGTATAAAACATTCCTTAGCTAATGCTCCCAATATGTGAAACTTATATACAGAAGACTTTCTTTCTTTTATAACTAGTTACATATAGATCAAAGAGATATACCTACCACTTATTTCTTTCAGTATATTGGCAGTTCCAGTGAAAACAAAATGATAATAAAAAGACTGATTATTATGATGGATGGGCAAACCAGTTCATACAGAATGAACTATGTTAACATTCCCTCAGAACTAAAACTGGCTGAAAAGAGATTTTTTCTGAAGGTTCCAAGAAACTTGCTTTGATACCAAGGAAGTTTAGATAAGCTCTAATGTGTATTCAAACTATTTAATGCTTATAACCAGAGCTGTGTCAAATTTTAGGTTCCCTCCATTTGGTATATTTCACTCAACCCATTTCATTTTGAATTGTATTTTAAATAGAGAATAAAAACTGAAAGTGAAGCCGAATTGAGAGCATTACATTTTATCTGGCATCACATAAAACTTTGCAAAACTGAATTTTTCATGCTTTTAGTGAGAAACTATAAATCAACCTAGGGTTTGCTCAAACATTTAATTAACTTTAAGGTCAGTTCCTCAGGGTTAAATGCTGTCATCACTGAGGAAACTGGAAATTTTTCCTTTGACTTTACTGCAATCAAATTGTCTCCTAGTGAATTGTTTTAAATGAAAATGGCTAATGTAAATTGGTGGAATACTATAAAAATATATTTGCAAAATATGACTATGAGGAAAAATATCAGAATTCACAGTAGTTATTATAATTCACTCTTCAGCCATCTCTATGGGTCAGTTTCAAGTTAGTGAAAAATCAAAACTCAGCTGGCCCTGTAATTTTTTTTTTCTCAGTATTGGTCCAACTTTTTATATTCCACTCATCAATAATAGGCTGAAATTCAAATGGCTGAATTATGCAGGCTTCTTTGATATAGGAATTGGGATGAAAATACTTGCAACTTACTTCTTATACTTCTTGCTTCCAGTTGGACCAGAAATGCTATTAGGACAGGTTGTAGGACTTTTGGGGATGGAAGGGCTGCTATGATTTAATGAAAGGGAGAGCTGGTGTGCTAGAGTCCCAGAAGGACCACAGGAAAAAGCATGGCACTGCAATTTGCTCCAGGGGAAGCAACCAAGCACCTGGGATGCTGAGTCACTTTCTGTTGGGTCCCCGACCAAAATGGAGGAGGGGCAGTGATCTCCGGACCCAATCAGGCCCAGGCGCGCACAATTTATCTGGCCTATGGAACAATCCACTACATCTTATCTGATTCATGGGTCAATTGAGTTTGGTACCGCTGTTTAATGTTTTGTCATGAACTTCTTTTGGCTTTAGTATTTACATTTCAAAGTTATTCCGTTCCTAATTAGGTACTAGATACCTAAATAATTTTTTTTAAGAAAACTTGTGAAAATCACACCAGGAATCCTACAATGTGTCTGTTTGCATCTTTAAGTGCTTGACTAACTTGGAAGAAAAAAGTATGTACCAACAAAAAAGAAAAGGAATGTACAGAGGATGGTTTAGCCTGCAATGATATATTTCCATTGATCACACTGGGACCTCAACTGAGCCCTAAGTAATTAAGTTTTCTGTAATATTATCACATATGCACTCTCCTGCATCACACCCTGAAGTTTAGTAGAATATGTTTTTCAGGCCTAAATTGAAGGTGGTATTAAACAAAATGAAAGCAATTTTAAAACAATGCTGAACTGTGTATACCAGTATTTAATTCAGAATACCCCATTATTGCAAAATTT